>NC_069504.1:454832741-455432741 GCF_027579735.1 Bombina bombina | reverse complement strand
GTATGAAATACCAATGAGAAAGCAGTTTGTAAAATGATTCAAAAAGGGTTGTGCAATAAATAGCTTTGGCAGTGAGGTCAAAGGCCCTGGACAATATCTGTTGAGGGAAAGAGGCATTTAAAATGTCTTCATTTTTTATGTGGGAAGCTTTGTCATCTGGGATTGCCCCTTCCATGAGCAGGTAATGGTGAGACATTGACTTTTGAATCCTTCCACCTCTTCCCCACCGGCCTCCCAAGTGGTCAGGGGGCGGGGAGGCAATTGGACAAAACCCCAAGATCTCAGAATGCTCTTGAATCGAGTATACTCAAATTGTAGCATGGGGAAAACAACCTGAGTTCCAGCATTTTGGGTCAGAGGGGGATAAATGTTTTGGGTATGAGTCATCATGAAATCAGATACCTGACATAGGCCTAGATTAGACCATGTATTAGGGTGGGAGTCAGGGAGACCCAGGAGAAGACCTGTAATGGAGTGGATAATGGATTCATGCTTATGATTAAGGCCTTAATGCTGAAACATGTCAAGTATGACTTTTGCCATTTTAAAGAAGATGCAATAAACTTTGGAAATTTTTATGCAGAAGATGTGACGGTCTTTCTTGATATAGATTGTTTTTTGGATTCCCCCCTTCTAAACCTGGCACCTTCCGCTGATCCACAATTGAGCCAAGAGCTGATTGGTACACCTGCGGTCACAAGGTCTCTGACAAAAGGAACGAAGCAGGAAGCAGCACGAAGTGAGCACAGACACAAGGGAGAGCACTGAAATCCCACCATTGTAAAGTCAGCAGAGGCAGAGGCAGAAGCAGAAAACCGTAATGACATGAATGTAACAGAGCCACCCTGTGACCAAGAAAAGGTGAAGTTAACACTGCTCGGTTGGTAAGACATCTGTTGCTTTTTCCTGTATATTGAGCTTTATATTGCCTGCTGTGAAGAGGGACTCTTCTCTCCTATACTCACTCACGCTGTTGTACAGTACGTTGGATATCGTTAGGTATTGCTACCCTGCATATAGGGAACACTAGTGTTTTGAGCTGGCGTTTTTGATACTTTATGTTGTTTGTTTAAGTTGTGTGGTGGGGACAAAGGTCCATAAAAACATATTTCTTGTTAGAAATGTGCAGCAGTGTATTTATCATTATTTGACAATGCTGTAGAAATTATATATTTAAAACCATGCAGAATTGTTTCCTCCTCAATACACAAATGGTAGGTGCCTTTTGGCAGATATGATTTTTTTAAAATTTATATATATATATATATATATATATATATATATATATATATATATATATATATATATATATATATATATATATATATATAAAAAAATTCTATTCCAGTTTACTGCCACTTTCTGCAATGACTTTCCAGATGCCAGGAGGCATTTATCTAAGATTTTTACATCTGCATAAAATGTTATACTCTCAGGCTAAGATTGCTCAGTGTTTGAAAAAAAGACAGGTTAACTTAACACTGTTCAGTTTACACTACAGCTGACTTAATTTTGAAATACATACAAACAAGCCTAAATCCTGCATTTAACCAGATTTAATGGTATGATACCTAGTGCCATAGCTTATGGTTCCACCAAGACCATATAGAGTACAGCATTTTCAAAATCCATGAGTGGAGCTGACAGATGGGAACATTTATACACCAGATTTGAAGTGGTGCTCTTGGTTGGGGAAAATGGGGGGGGGGGCAAACATATGTCAACCTTTCAAAAGTACTTTTCTTCATCTACCCATTCTGACAGATCAATAATGTACAATTTTGAATTCACAGAAGTATTTTTGTTTGCACATTTACAAATATGATTCTTTCAAAAGTGATCTCTTCATTTTTTTTATCATGCATGTCACACACTGTTGATTTAGGGGATGGCAATGTGCAGACACTTTACCTCCTGTGAGTGTTTCTGTGGGTGTCTGTGTTTACATCTTTGTGCTTTTGTTGGTGTCTCTATGAGTGTGTATGTATTTTTTTTCTGTGGATCTCTCTGTGAGGGTTTGTGTGTCTGTCGTTGTGCCTTTTCTGTGGATGTCTCTGTGAGGGTGTGTGTATGCCTTTCTGTGTTGTCTGTGAGTGTGTATATCTGTGTGTTTTCTGAGGCTGTCTCTGGGTGTTTCCTTCAGTGTATGTGCAAGTTTGTGTTTCAGTTTGTTTGTGTGTGTCAATTGTCTGTTCATTTTTAGGAAATTTTGACTTTACTACTGATTATTCACATCTTTCTACAGACTTTGAGACTAATGAGACCCTTCTGGAAGTCACCAATTCACCACTTAACCTTTAAATGATTGTTTAGGCAGGTCAGGATCCTTCCTTTCAGCCACTTTATGCTGTTGTCATCATATAGTTAGCATCTTCCTTGACCAAAAGATAATCAGAATTTCATATTTTGTCTTGTAAATCTCCTTTTTTGACAGAACTGTAGTCTACCTCATTACTTGTCAGGTCAATGTAAACAAGTGCTGAGTGTCTGTGTGGGTGTCTGTGTCTGATATTGTTTGTGTGTATCTTTACTTGTCTGCTAGTGTGTCTATATGTGAATCCTTATGTGTGTCTGTGTGTTTCTGTGTTTGTGTGTTACTACCTTTACAACTTTTCCAAGTTTGACTACACTTAAGAATAAAGTGCATGCACATTTTAGTAACTTGGTAAAAAATTACACATGTCAAAGGGGGGGGGGGGGGGTCCTGATCAATGGTTAAGTAATGGGCCCCAAAATTTCTAGTGGCTGCCCTGGATAATAATAATAATAATAATAATAATAATAATAATCATTTGGTCCTTAGCAGGTCTTAAAATTAGCTAAAAACAACCTCAGATGGACAATAACACATGATATATTACACTGTGTCATGATTTATTTAACAAAAATAAAGCCAAAAGAGAGAAGCCATGTGTGAAAAACCTTATGATTCAATAGCTTGTAGAACCACCTTTTGCAAAAAAATAACTTGAAGTAATAGTTTTCTATATGACTTTATCAGTCTCTCACATCGCTGTGGAGAAATTTTGACCCCCTCTTCTTTACAAAGTTGCTTCAGTTCATTGAGGTTTGCAGGCATTCATTTATGCATAGCTCTCTTAGAGGAAGATTACAAGTTGTGCGGTATGGCTATACCGCTGAAAAATTAGCCTTTGCTTACAGAATAGTCAGCTCACACGTATTACAAGTCGCTCGTTACGGCTATTCCGCTAGTGTTTTAGCCTATACCGCAACAATCCATTCCGCACTCAAAAAATGGCCTTTGAGTGTGGAATGGTCAGCTCACCCGTATTACAAGATGTGCAATACAGCTATTCAGCTAGCGTTATAGCTTATACTGCAATGATCCATTCCGCAATCAAAAACCAGTAGTTATGGATTTTGCAAAACAAAAAAGTTTAAAAAAACTCATAGCAAAAATGTTACAAAGTACACGAACACCTATGAACTACCTATTAACCCCTAAACCACTGACCCCCCATCGCTACTACTAAAATAAACCTAATAAGCCCTAAACCGCAGACCCCCTACATCACAATTTCCAAAATAAACCTATTAACCATTAAACCGCCGGCCCCCCACATCACGACAAACTAAATTAAACTATTAACCCCTAAACCGCCGACCCCCTGCATTCCTACTACTAAAATAAAGCTATTAACCTGTAAACCGCCGACTCCCCCATCGCAAAAAACTAATTAACCTCTAAACCTAACACTGCTCTAACTTTAAATTAAAGTTACAATATAACTACCTTAAAATAAATAAAAACTTACCTGTGAAATAAAAAAAACTAAGCTTAAACTATAAATAAACCTGACATGACTATTTATTTTAAATAAAATATATACTAAAAATAAAAAACCTAAATATCAAAATGAAAAAATCCTAACACTACGAAAAAAAAAAGAACTAACATTACAAAAAATAACAAACTCTAAAATAACGAAAAATAAAATAAATCTAAATTTACAGAAAATAATAAACAAAATCATCCATAATAAAAAATTAAACCTAATTTAATACCCCTATAAAAACAAAAAAAACACCACAAAATAAAAACACCACCTAATCTAACACTAAACTACCAAAAGCCCTTGAAAATGCCTTTTGTAGGGCATTGCCCTAAATTTAACAACTCTTTTGCTACCCATTAAAAAATAAAACCAGCCCTAATCTAAAAAAAAAACCCAACCCAAAAAACCAAAACCAAAACTAACACTAACCCGAAAAAATGTACTCACCGTTCCTGAAGTCCGGACATCCATCTTTTTCTAGGCAGAGCAAAGTCTTCATCCAGGTGGCGAAGATCTTCTTCCAGGGCAGCACCATCTACCATCTTCATCCCAGTGGCGCAGAGGCATAGCATAGCAGGAACAGCGGCGGCGCAGACATACAACATGGAGGGTCCCATTCATGTGATTGTCTGCTGCACACTGAAGATTGCATGCAAGGTACCCCTTTTATATTGGGGTACCTTGCATTACTATTGGCTGAAAAATTAAAATCAGCCAATAGAAGGAGAGCTACTTAAATCCTATTGGCTGTTCAAATCAGCCAATAGGATTTAAGCAGCTCTCATCCTATTGGCTGATTTAAAATTTTCAGCCAATAGGAATGCAAGGTACCCCAATATAAAAGGGATTCCTTGCATTCAATCTTCAGTGTCCGTGACCCCTGGTTGAAGATGGTAGATTGCTCCGCAACACCAGGATGATAGATGGAGCCGCCTGGAAGAAGACCTTCACCACCGGACTTCAGGAATGGTGAGTACCTATTTCGGGGTTAGGCTATCTTTTTATTTTTTTTTTAATATTTTTAGATTAGGGTTTTTTTTGTTTTTCAATGGGCACTAAAGAGCTTTTTTTCTACAAAAAAAACAAACACCCGTTAACAGTACACAAACTCTCAGCCCCCAAACTACCAAGGGCCCTTAAACGGGCCTTTTGTAGGGCATTGCCCTAAGTTAAACAGCTGTTTTGCTACAAAAACAAACAAACAAACAAACACCCCCTAACAGTATACAAACCTCCACCAACCAAACTACCAAGGGCCCTTAAAATGAGCCAATAGGATTTAAGTAGCTCTAATTCTATTGGATGATGAACCAGCCAATATAATGAGATCTGCTTAAATCCTATTGGCTGTTCAAATCAGAGTGAACCACTCGTTTTTTAGCCTCAACACAAAACTCGTAATACCAGCTCATTTTTACGAGTGCGGTACTGACGTTGCATTACAGGCTAAAAGGTTTGCAGTACACCTATACCAACAAGACATGTAAAGGCTGCAGTGCTGTTTTAACACTGAAAATACCATATTTTTAGCGTTAAGAGCCGTAACTCACAACTCATAATCTATCTGATTCGTAGTTTTGTGTTAGATTAGGGGGTGTTTTTATTTTTGGTGGCTTTTTTGCTTTTATAGGGGTATAAGATTAGCAAACTGCTAAAACTTTGGCTTTTATAGAGGTGGTCACACTTGCTGATGAACAATTAATCAAGGGCACTTGATTAGCAGCACCTGGCTGTTACTTAGCCTCTTCATTCCTATGGAAGCAGTAAGGGTGTACTTAGTTTTTCCACACATGGCTTCTCCATTTTGGCTTTATTTTTGTTAAATAAACCATGACCAGGTGTAATATGTCATGTGTTGTTGTTGTGCATCTTCTTTAGGAGAGACTTCCTTCTGGGACGATAGCCATGCGAATCAATTTGATGCAGTGTGCAGCGTATGACCTGAGCACTGACAGGATGACCACCCACCCCTTCAAACTCTGCAGCAATGCTGGCAGCATTCATATGTCTATTTCCCAAAGACAACATCTGGATAAGACGCTGAGCACAAACACTCAACTTCCTTGGTCGACCATGGCGACCATGTTCTGAGTAGAACCTGTCCTGTGAAACTGCTGTATGGTCTTGCCCACCATGCTGCAGCTCAGTTTCAGGGTCTTGGCAATCTTCTTATAGCCTAGGTTATCTTTATGTAGAGCAAAAATTCTTTTTTTCAGATCCTCAGAGAGTTCTTTGCCATGAGATGCCACGTTGAACTTCCAGTGACCAGTATGAGAGAGTGTGAGAGCGATAACACCAAAATTTAAAACGCCTGCTCCCCATTCACAACTGAGACCTTGTAACACTAACAAGTCACATGACACCGGGGAGGAAAAATGGCTAATTGGGCCCAATTTGGACATTTCCACTTAGGGGTGTACTCACTTTTTGTTGCCAACGATTTAGACATTAATGGCTGTGTGTTGAGTTATTTTGAGGGGACAGCAAATTTACACTGTTATACAGGCTGTACACTCACTACTTTACATTGTAGCAAAGTGTAATTTCTTCAATGTTGTCACATGAAAAGATATAATAAAATATTTAGAAAAATGTGAGGGGTGTACTCACTTTTGTGGGATAATGTATGTGTGTGTCTATATATGTGTACATATATATTCATGTATTTATATGTGTAGATATGTAGATACAGACATATATACATATATAAACATAAATACATATGTCTATATATATATATATATATATATATATATGTGTGTGTGTGTGTGTGTGTGTGTGTGTGTGTGTGCATTGGAGCCCTTTGCAGTTAAGTATATGAAAACACGTGAAAGCATATTTAAGCAATATTCATATCTAATATATTGTTTAACTATGTATTTACTGTAAATATTTCACATTCTAATGTTCTGCACATAGAAAAATATGTTCAAACTATTTATAAATAGATATTCCTATATATATATATATCTGTATATATCTATACCTATATATAACCATGTATATATAAAGGTATAAATACATATTGGCAAAAAAACATCAGATATATTTAGAAATTTTTATGAATATAAAGAACATATTCTGTTATGTGCAGAATTCTGGAATATGAAATATTAATATTTTCATGTCGGTTTACATCACATAATGCAATCGGGTTTGCGCGAGAGTGAACGTGCACACAATATTCTTACTTCAACTTTTTGCACTTATTGGGTTAGCACTCGAAAGAAAACAGTTTACTTTCAACTCCTAGGGCGCGATCCGATATCGATCGCAGTTTGCGGCGCAAGCGAGGGAACCGGCGTCGCCCGCAGTTTCAGCTCGCAACTCGAGCTATCCCATATAGGTCGCCGTCAGATGCTAACGTGCCGTAAGTCTCACAAACCAGCGATGTCCAGAAATCTGCGTAAGTACAAATTTCTGGCGTCGCCAGTGACTTGCGCCACGTTAGAATCTGCCGGCGCCTATAAAACCTGACTAAAGTCTAAAACACCCGCACTGTCTAACACGCCTCCCTAACATAGCCCGCACTGTCTAACACGCCTCCCTAACATAGCCCGCACTGTCTAACACGCCTCCCTAACATAGCCCGCACTGTCTAACCCTCTATCCGCTATCCCCCCTCACTAGCCTAACAATAAAAAAGCTATTAACCCCTAAACCGCCGCTCCTTTACCCCGCCGCAACCTAATAAAGTTATTAACCCCTAAACCGCCGCTCCCGTACCCCGCCGCCAGCTATATTATATCTATAACCCCCTAAAGTGAGCCCTTAACACCGCCGCCATCTCTATTAAAATGATTAACCCCTAATTTAATCTACCTACCCTGCCGCCAGCTATATTATCTATATTAACCCTAAGTATATTATAGTTAATATAGGTATTACATTATATATATTAACTATATTAACCCTAATTATATTAGGGTTAATATAGTTAATATAGTTACTATAGTATTTATATTAACTATATTAACTCTATCTAACCCTAACTAAATTTATATTAAATTAATCTAATTCATTTATAAACTAAAATATTCCTATTTAAATCTAAATACTTACCTATAAAATAAACCATAAGATAGCTACAATATAATTAATAATTACATTGTAGCTATGTTAGGGTTAATATTTATTTTACAGGTAAATTGTTAATTATTTTAACTAGGTATAATAGATATTAAATAGTTATTAACTATTTAATATCTACCTAGTTAAAATAATTACCCAATTACCTGTAAAATAAATCCTAACCTAAGTTACAAATACACCTACACTATCAATAAATTTAATAAACTACTAACATCTATCTAAAAATACAATTAAATTAACTAAACTAAATTACAAAAAAAAACAAACACTAAATTACAAAAAATAAAAAAAAGATTACAAGATATTTAAGCTAATTACACCTATTCTAAGCCCCCTAATAAAATAATAAACCCCCAAAATAAAAAAAATTCCCTGCCCTATTCTAAATTCAACAAATTTCAAAGCTCTTTACCTTACCAGCCCTTAAAAGGGCCTTTTGTGGGGCATGCCCCAAAGAATTCAGCTCTTTTGCATACAAGAAATACAATACCCCCCCCCCATTACAACCCACCACCCACATACCCCTATTCTAAACCCACCCAAACCCCCCTTAAAAAAGCCTAACACTACCCCCCTGAAGATCTCCCTACCTTGTCTTCACCACACCGGGCCGAACTCCTGATCCGATCCGGGCGATGTCTTCCTCCAAGCGGCAAAGAAGAATTCTTCCTCCGGCGATGTCTTCCTCCAAGCGGCAAAGAAGAATTCTTCCTCCGGCGACGTCTTCCTCCAAGCGGCAGCAAAGTCTTCATTCTTCCGGCGGCATCTTCAATCTTCTTTCTTCGCTCCGCCGCCGCGGAGCATCCATCCCGGCCGACTGCTGAACTTGGAATGATGTACCTTTAAATGACGTCATCCAAGATGGCGTCCGCCGAATTCCGATTGGCTGATAGGATTCTATCAGCCAATCGGAATTAAGTTAAAAAAATCTGATTGGCTGATTGAATCAGCCAATCAGATTCAAGTTCAATCCGATTGGCTGATCCAATCAGCCAATCAGATTGAGCTCGCATTCTATTGGCTGTTCCGATCAGCCAATAGAATGCGAGCTCAATCTGATTGGCTGATTGGATCAGCCAATCGGATTGAACTTGAATCTGATTGGCTGATTCAATCAGCCAATCAGATTTTTTTAACTTAATTCTGATTGGCTGATAGAATCCTATCAGCCAATCGGAATTCGGCGGACGCCATCTTGGATGACGTCATTTAAAGGTACATCATTCCAAGTTCAGCAGTCGGCCGGGATGGATGCTCCGCGGCGGCGGAGCGAAGAAAGAAGATTGAAGATGCCGCCGGAAGAATGAAGACTTTGCTGCCGCTTGGAGGAAGACGTCGCCGGAGGAAGAATTCTTCTTTGCCGCTTGGAGGAAGACATCGCCGGAGGAAGAATTCTTCTTTGCCGCTTGGAGGAAGACATCGCCCGGATCGGATCAGGAGTTCGGCCCGGTGTGGTGAAGACAAGGTAGGGAGATCTTCAGGGGGGTAGTGTTAGGCTTTTTTAAGGGGGGTTTGGGTGGGTTTAGAATAGGGGTATGTGGGTGGTGGGTTGTAATGGGGGGGGGGGTATTGTATTTCTTGTATGCAAAAGAGCTGAATTCTTTGGGGCATGCCCCACAAAAGGCCCTTTTAAGGGCTGGTAAGGTAAAGAGCTTTGAAATTTGTTGAATTTAGAATAGGGCAGGGAATTTTTTTTATTTTGGGGGTTGATTATCTTATTAGGGGGCTTAGAATAGGTGTAATTAGCTTAAATATCTTGTAATCTTTTTTTTATTTTTTGTAATTTAGTGTTTGTTTTTTTTTGTAATTTAGTTTAGTTAATTTAATTGTATTTTTAGATAGATGCTAGTAGTTTATTAAATTTATTGATAGTGTAGGTGTATTTGTAACTTAGGTTAGGATTTATTTTACAGGTAATTGGGTAATTATTTTAACTAGGTAGATATTAAATAGTTAATAACTATTTAATATCTATTATACCTAGTTAAAATAATTAACAATTTACCTGTAAAATAAATATTAACCCTAACATAGCTACAATGTAATTATTAATTATATTGTAGCTATCTTATGGTTTATTTTATAGGTAAGTATTTAGATTTAAATAGGAATATTTTAGTTTATAAATGAATTAGATTAATTTAATATAAATTTAGTTAGGGTTAGATAGAGTTAATATAGTTAATATAAATACTATAGTAACTATATTAACTATATTAACCCTAATATAATTAGGGTTAATATAGTTAATATATATAATGTAATACCTATATTAACTATAATATACTTAGGGTTAATATAGATAATATAGCTGGCGGCGGGGTAGGTAGATTAAATTAGGGGTTAATCATTTTAATAGAGATGGCGGCGGTGTAAGGGGCTTACATTAGGGGTTAATCATTTTTATATAGGTGGCGGCGGTGTAAGGGGTCAGATTAGGGGATAGATAAGGTAGATGGCGGCGGTTTTAGAGGCTCACAGTAGGGGGTTAGTTTATGTAGATGGCGGCGGTTTTAGAGGCTCACAGTAGGGGGTTAGTTTATGTAGATGGCGGCGGTTTTAGAGGCTCACAGTAGGGGGTTAGTTTATGTAGATGGCGGCGGGGTCCGGGAGCGGCGGTTTAGGGGGTAATAAGTTTATTAGGGATTTCGGGGGGGGGGGGGGAATCGCGGTTGACAGGTAGACATTGCGCATGCGTTAGGTGTTAGGTTTATTTTCTAGTTAGTTTAGGGAGTTACGGGGCTCCAATAGTCAGCGTAAGGCTTCTTACGGCTGCTTTTTGTGGCGAGGTGAAAATGGAGTAAGTTTTCTCCATTTTCGCCACGTAAGTCCTTACGCTGCATATTGGATACCAAACTGCGCGGGTTTGGTATACCTGCCTATGGCCCAAAAAACTGCGGGCGACGGCAGAAATATACGCGCGTAACTTCTAGGTTACGCCGTATATGTGATACCAAATCCTCGCAAATATTGGCGTCGCCGGCTTTTGCGGGCGACGCTTTATATCGGATCGACCCCCAGATACAAACACAACCCGATGAGCGCAAAAAGCTTACTTCTAGCGCAATTAACGCTCAAGGAGCGTTAATTAGCGCTCCACTTGTAATATGATTTATAATATGGAAGCATTGTGAGGTAATATATTCTGTAAAATTGATTATTGTTTAATGTTTTTGTTGTGTAAGCTTAAACTTGTTCATAAAGCTTGTTAAAAAAGTCCCTTGGTACAATGGTTCCTTGGTTGTCACATAGTTTTTGTCTATACCTCCCTGGACGTTAGGCATTTTTCTCGTCATGCAAAAATTCCTCTCTTACATTGGGCATCTCTCTCCAAGCAGAAATTCCCCTCTTAACATTTTACCAATCTTCAAGAGCAGAGAGAAAGTAATCCTTATTATTATTATACTTTATTTATGAAGCGCCATCATATTCTGCAGCGCTGTCCATGGATACAGTTAATTTAAATAAAACAATAATATAAAACTTGTAAGAGACAGAACAAAATTTACAAACACATACAGGAGGAATAGAGGGCCCTATTCTCATGGGAACTTAAAATCTAGAAGGGTAGGAAGTTGTGAAAAAGGAGGTGAGGATTGCAAGATTACTCACAAAAAATGGATAGGGTACCCCAAGACAGGCAAGCACTTTATAGGAATCAAACACTGTTTCTCTCAATGTATATGATAATAATGATGATAATAATAACAATAATAATAGTGCTTCTGAATATAGATGTTCATAAGTTATTAGGAAATTAGAAGTAATAAAATAAATAAAATAGGTTAAAAAAGTTTAACATTTCTTTATTAACATATTTTAATTAGTAATTTACCCAATATTCACTTTATTTTATAAATTATGAGTGGTCTTTTTGGCAAAATATATTGTTCTACAATTTTAGCGTAAAGGGACAATTTAATCCCCAGTTTTGCACAGCCAACATGGTTACATTAATATACTTTTTACCTTTGTGATTACATTGTATCTGAACCTCTGCTGACAGCCCCCTTATCTTAGGGCTATTTATTTATGATCTATTGACTTGCATTTTAGCCAATTTGTTTTGTCTCCTGCACAACTCCACAGGAGTGAGCACAATGTTCTGTATATGGCCCACATGAATTAGCAGTGTCTTGTGAAAAGCTAATCAAAAGCATGTGATAAAGAGGCTGTCTGTAGTGGCTTAGAAACAGGCAGAAATTTAGAGGTTTAAATGTTATAAAGCATATTAATATAACAATGTTGGTTGTTCAAAGCTGGGGAATGGTTAGTAAAGGTGTTATCTATATTTTTAAACATTAACAATTTTGGTGTAGACTGTCCCTTTAATATGGATCTAAACAAATATTTGTATGCATCCCTGGTAGAAATGCCACCTAATCATTTACTTCTGAGGCTTTGAAGCAAAGATTAAGATATTAACATTTGTGTTAACCACAGTTTTTACTGGGGTTTTGGTTATTTTTTTATACAACATTCAAGATGCAAAAAAGTTTACATTTACGAACATCAGCCTTTCCGAATTCCATATTATGCCTACTAAAATGTATGCCACAAAGCACTAAAAAAGTAATCAAGTATATAACATAAACATGAAGGTGTATTTTGTCTAATGCAGTTCTACCTGGTATATATTAAATGTATGATATGTTTTATGACTCACATTTATTAAGTTAATATTCTCACCATTTTGCTGAGTTTATAAATCTATCTGAGTACCTGATTAGAATTTAAGACCAAAAGCGAACTGCACTGACAAAGAAGATGTGTTGCTATGCTCTAAAATACAGAAAAAGCAAAGAAAGAATTGTTCTTTACAAATCTTTTCTTGTTCTGTTATCACAATACCAGTATATCATAGAACTTTAAAATGGGGATATACTACTGATTTTGCACAGATTATTTTCTGAATCCAAGCATTTAAATATTGGTTTTTATATGAGTTAGTCATCTACTTTACTGCACCAGTGCTATTCCAAAAAAATAATATACTGTATGTATTAGTAAACTTGACAGTGCTTTTGTCCTGGAATAAAACTGAAGTACAACTTTGACAAACAACAATTTGTAGTGGTAAATCTGATCCGGAGTCAAAAGTAGGTGGCAGCTAGTAATTGAAAAAATTACTCGACTGCGCTATTTCTGACATTTGCACATTCATTACATTTACAGTTTTTTAAAAAAATATATTGCTGTACTCCTACTGCTTCCTTTATCACTATAAATATATCATAGGTCCATAGGAAATATTAGAAGAGGCGCATACCTTTTGAAGGGCAAGTTATGTTCAACGTTTTTAAAATAATAATTACACTTTAGAGAAAAATTTAAACTTTTTGCACCAAATGTTGTGTAAAGTTGGAGAGGGTTACTGTTTCAATGCCCCTAAGTCCTAAACAAAACATACATATTAATAAGATAATTTGTCTTAATTTGAAAATAATATTCTCATTTTGATAAAATATGCTGTATTGAACGTCTTGTAGTTTTCCTATATCACTTAAATATATTTGAAGAAGGGATCTAAAGGGATTTAAAACATGAGTGTAGTCAGTACTGATTTCCAATTCAGGGCTAGATTAGAGTTGAGTGCTATTTTGCGCTCCCACTTGCACATTAATTTCACTAGATGTAGGCTTTTTGCATGCTTCGGTTTTATTCGTATTAAAAGTTGAAAGTAAAAAGTTTGCACGTGAGCGAAACCCGACACGTGTAAAAAGATAGACTATGCAAAGTGACGTTTGTGTTAACGTATTCTCCCATAGATTTAAATGAAGCTCACAAACTGAAAAAAAAGCCATACTTACACACTAAACCGATGGCGTTTATTCAAGTACTTTAAACCCAACATAAATTATGATTATTTCAAATTATATATATATATATATATAGATGAATAGGTATAGATATGTATTTTACATGAACATTATCAGATATATATATATATATATAAATATATATTTAATAATCAAAAGAACATTTTCTTCTATGTGAAGAAAAAAGGAATGTAAAATAGGTGTTTGCATGTACGCTAAGCCGACTGCGTTAGTCCTAAATTGTGAACCCTAAAGTACTTATATTTAAATACATACATTATATATTACATTCCTATGTTCCTCCCATAGAAAATAATGTACTTTATATTATTAAATATATTTATATATATAGGTAATGTAAAGGATAAGCACTCTTTAACCCCAGGTTGGGGTAAGCATATACCAGGGTGCATGTGTCAAATATAACAGTCCAGAGCAAAGACAGCACTCACTGGATTTAAGTAAAAAATAACTTTTATTGAAAAAAAGTTAAAAGCATAGTCCCATGACGTTTCGGTGTCCACAGACACCTTTGTCAAATGGCATCACCCAGCTTGAGGAACGTTGTATAATCCTGACATCCGGGAGGCAGAGTAACATATCTCCTTTCAAGCAGTCTTATATACCCTCAAATGACTTGTCAAACAATCCAAATTGCGTGCATCTGTGAGGCCACGCCCCTTCCTGTTTTCTGCTCCTTTACAATTGGATGTAGACACGCTCACACCTCCAGTTTGTGTATTACATGCACATGGCTAATTAGCATATCCAGAACTGTGCAGGTCATCATCACAGCTCTTGGGTGTGAACACACGTAAATGCTGCTTGAAGGAAAAAAGAACAGTTTTTAAAAACATAGCTGCTGATGTGTTAACACATTCAACACTGTCATGGTACAGCACATGGTATAGGAAAAGAAAGGCAGACACAATTATATGCTTAACCACATCCTTGTTATGCAGAATGAGAGTTATAAAGATTGGCTTTAAATTCCTAAATCTTTGAATGTCCTATGTTGAAAAGCACTTGTGTATCTATACAAATCACAGCAATGTCCTTTTTGTGTGAAGGGATATTAACCACAAATAAATATAGAGAGATGAGTATCAACAGATCAACAACACTAACCAATAAATGGTCCAAAGTCCATCTTTAATGTCCTTTGTTGAAAAGCACATGTATGTATGCACAAATCCCAGCAATGTCCTTTTTGTGTGCAGGGATAACTACCACAAATAGATGTAGAGAGATCAGTGTCAACAGATCAAAAAACACTAACCAATAAATGGTCCAAAGTCCATCTTGCTGTTAAGACCCCTTGGGTCTACTGTATCCATGGTATAGATCCACTTGGTTTCGATCTGCAGTAGCCTTCTCCCTCGGTCTCCCCCTCTCTTCATGGGAGGCACATGATCAATGATCATAGTCTTCAGACTGGAGGCATTATGTTTGTGCAGAGCAAAGTGTCGGGCCACCGGCTGTTCAGAGGTGTCGCTCTTATGTCCTCCCTAATAGCATGGCGATGGTTAGCCATCCTCTCCTTGAAAGTAGTAGTGGTCTTCCCAATATAAAAAAGGGAACACGGACAAATTAGTAGATAGATCACAAAATTGCTATTACAGGACAACCTATGCCAGATCTTAAATCCCCTGTTGGTGTGGGGGTGTTGGAAGCTGTCACCCGTCAGCATCCCATTACAGGTGATGCAATCCCCACACTTGAAGCATCCCATTCTTGTGGGTTTAAGCCAGGTGTCCTTCTGATATGAGCCACTCGGGTCCGTCTTTACCAGGATATCCCAAATATTTTGTGTTCTGCGGTATACCACCCGTGTTAACTGTTTGTCCGTGTATAGAATGTCCCATCTATTATGAATTGCTTTATGCACTTGTTCATGCATTGGAGAGTAAGTTGTAATGAAGTTCAAATGTGAGTCCTCTTTAGTTTGTGGTAGTTGATCCCTGCAAAGTAGGGTCATTTGTGTTTCCTGTACTAACGTCACTCTCGCCTTGTCTATATCAGTAGACCGGTATCCTCTTGCCAATAGTTTATTACACATAGTGTCAAATTGTTGTTGGAGAATTTCAGGCTCTGAGTTATTCCGCACCACTCGGGTGAGTTGCGAGAGGGCAATTCCCATCTTTTAGTGTTGTGGATGGCAGCTACTGGATAGTAACAAAGAGTTTCTATCCGTGGGCTTGGACGTGCCAAAACGATAACCTCCATTCTCAAAAACCTTGAAAATATTCAGGTCAAGAAAATGAATACTGTTGGAATCATATTCTAACTTTAGTCTGATAGGTGATTTGGCACTATTCTGATCATAGGTCCACTGTTCGAGTTGCCTCTCAGTGCCTGTCCAAACAAGGAACAGATCATCTTTGTACCTAGTGTATAAAGAGATATGTGGATGTGTTAGAGGTTTCATAGTAAGCAGCTCATATACCAACATAAAAAGATTAGCATAAACCGGGGCCATATTTGACCCCATGGCCGTGCCGGATAATTGGAGGAAAAAATCCTTTTCAAATTTCAAATAATTCTTAGTGAGACAGTGTTCCATGAGCTCTAAGAGAAACTCTAACACAGGACCAGAATAGTGACTAGATTCACTCACAATGGTTTTGACAGTCTCCAACCCCTCAGTGTGTGGGATCACAGTATAGAAACTGTCAACATCCATAGTGACCAAAATATTGTTGGCTTGCAGAGTAGTATGTTGCTTTAATTTACGAATCATACCGGAAGAATCTTGTAGGTATGAGAATGAGTTACAGACCACCAGTTTCAAATGGTGATCAATAAACTCAGCAATGCCAGAGAAGATAGATCCTCTGGCAGACACAATTGGTTGGCCCGGAGGATTAACCAGGCCCTTGTGTATCTTTGGGAGTAAATATAATATCGGTGTAATCAGATGTTCGACACACATGAAATCAAATTCAGACTGATTAATGACGTTAGACTGTAATGCAAACATAAGTGTCTGATCTATAGATTTTTTAAAAACCCAGGTGGGATTTGTAGGTAGCTTCCTATAGGTTTTAGGATCAGACTTTTGCCTCATAGCTTCCAGTCTGTAATCACTGTAATCCTGTACTACTATTGCTCCGCCCTTGTCAGCGGGGCGTATAGTAATACTGTGGTCATTAGTCAGTGTATGTAATGCCTCTCATCAGTAGGTAAATTGGAAAAACTACGTTCATCCAATTGCATCTCACAATCGTGTCTAAGGAGTCTAGAAAAACTCCTAATGCAGGAATTGGTGGTCTGAGGGTCAAATTTGGATAAAGGTTTAAATTGCCTAAGATTTGAATCAGTCTGAGGTTGCGCAGCTTTAAAGGACTTAATATTTAAGTTCCGCTGAAACTTGTATATATCAATAGCTGTTTGAAAGCTATCATGTCTGGGGGTAGGTATGAAAGATAGCCCCCTATTAAGTAAATTAGTTTCACTGACAGTGACTAGTCTGGTACTTAAATTAAATACTATGTTGTTTTTTTCTTCTGATTGTATGTTTTTCTTTGTGTGCCCCCCTCATCTGGGATGTTGCCTACCCCGTTTTTTGACTGTGTAGTAGGAGGTTTATTAGCTGACCTGGTGATAATACCAGTATGCACATCATTATCCTCACTCTGTATCCTATCAGAATCTCCCTCTGACAAATCCCCTCCACTTGTATCTACTGTGTCAATATGTGTCCTCCCCCTAGGGTTTCTGCGTCTAGGTCTGAATGTTCTAACAAATTCATCCTTACCATAGAGCCACTTGTAAACCTGTTTCTCTCGGTAGTCAATTTTAACTGTGGTGAGTTTTTTTATCCTTGAATGCTGTCAGCTCATTGTTATATTTGGTGACTAGTTTCTCTAACTTAAGCACCCACTCCTCAGTTTTATCATCTATCTTTTTTTCTAACCTGCTAACTTCTTCTATAGTGAGAAGCATGAGATCATAGGAACATTTGTTGAGAATGGAACACCATTTGCGACAAAATTCAGGATTAGAGCGGCCTAGTGTAGGAATATTACAGACTCTGAACCCCCTAGGTATTTGTTTATTCTTGTGGTAGCATGATAGGTAAACAGCATGTAAGCTATAATCAACCTTGCGTTTACGTAAATTTAACAATCTATGGTAAATATCAATGGGTTTGTCCCCTCTCAACTCACGTATATCAGTAGTGGTGCGAATCCTCTCGGCATCCTCTTCAATGAATACAAAAGTGTCCATGTTAACATCATCTTCATTATAGTTATGAACCCCACTTGACTGTGAGGCTTGCATATTGTAAGTATCTATACCATGTGCAGTACAAAATTTAAAAACAATAATGTTCCACAGACAGTCAGAGTGAAACAACTTCCTTAGTGGTCCAATAATATTTAAGATCAACTTTTAAAGTGTAGATACAAAAAACAGAAAGCAGACTAAACATTAGTCCATTGTAAGGTGCAATCATCCAAAAATAGATACAGTTCATGTAAATGATAAGCACTCTTTAACCCCAGGTTGGGGTAAGCATATACCAGGGTGCATATGTCATATATAAACAGTCCAGAGCAAAGACAGCACTCACTGGATTTAAGTAAAAAATAACTTTTATTGAAAAAAAGTTAAAAGCATAGTCCCATGACGTTTTGTTGTCCACAGACACCTTTGTCGAATGGCAACACCCAGCTTGAGGACCGTTGTATAATCCTGACATCCGGGAGGCAGAGTAACATATCTCCTATCAAGCAGTCTTATATACCATCAAATGACTTGTCAAACAATCCAAATTGTGTGCATCTGTGAGGCCACACCCCTTCCTGTTTTATGCTCCTTTACAATTGGATGTAGGCACGTTCACACCTCCAGTTTGGATCCGCTCCGGATGGATGAAGATAGAAGATGCCGCCTGGATGAAGACTTCTGCCAGTCTGGATGTCCTCTTCTGCCCGGATCGGATGAAGACTTCTTCCCCTCTGGAGGTCCACTTGTGCCCGGCTGGGTGAAGATGGCTCAAGGTAGGGTGATCTTAGGGGGGTTAGTGTTGTTTTTTTTAAAGGGGGTTTGGGTGGGTTTTAGAGTAGGGTTGGGTGTGTGGGTGGTGGGTTTTAATGTTGGGGGGGTTGTATTTCTTTTTTTACAGGTAAAAGAGCTGATTACTTTGGGGTAATGCCCCGCAAAAGGCCCTTTTAAGGGCTATTTGTAATTTAGTATATGGTAGGGATTTTTATTATTTTTTTGGGGGGGGCTTTTTTATTTTATTAGGGGGCTTAGATTAGGTGTAATTAGTTTAAAATTCTTGTAATTTTTTTTTATTTTCTGTAATTTAGTGGGGGGGGGGTTGTACTTTAGTTTATTTTAAATTGTATTTATTTGTAGGTAATTTTAGCTAATTAGTTAAATTTATTTAATTGTAGTGTTAGGTGTAATTGTAACTTAGGTTAGGTTTTATGTTACAGGTAATTTTGTATTTATTTTAGCTAGGTAGTTATTAAATAGTTAATAACTATTTATTAACTATTGCACCTAGTTAAAATAAATACAAAGTTGCCTGTAAAATAAAAATAAATCATAAAATAGCTACAATGTAATTATTAATTATATTGTAGCTATCTTATGGTTTATTTTATAGGTAAGTATTTAGTTTTAAATAGGAATAATTTAGTTAATAATAGTAATATATAATATTATATTTTTATTTAAGTTAGGGGGTGTTAGGGTTAGGGTTAGACTAAGGTTTAGGGGTTAATAACGTTATTATAGTGGCGTCGGTGTAGGGGGGGCAGGATAGGGGTTAATATATATAATGTAGGTGGCGGCGGGCTCCGGGAGCGGCAGTTTAGGGTTTAAACATTTTATTTAGTTGCAGTGGGCTCCGGGTGCGGCGATTTAGGGGTTAAACAATTTATTTAGTTGCGGCGGGGTCTGGGATCAGCAGGATAGGGGTTAATAACTTTATGTAGGTGACGGCAAGGTCCGGGAGCGGCAGGATATCGGTTAATAACTTTATGTAGGTGGCGGCGGGGTCCGGGAGCGGCAGTTTAGGGGTTAATATATTTATTATAGTTGCGGGGGGCTCCGGGAGCGGCGGTTTAGGGGGTAAAACAGTATAGTATAGTGTTGGTGCTTAGTGACAGTATAGCAAGAAAGCTGCGAATAAGCCGGAGAGCAGCGAGATCGATGAGTGTTAGTTAACAACAGTCCACTGCTCATCGCACCGCACTTGGAACGCGGCTTTTTGACAGCTTTCTTGATAAATTTGGCGAAGGTATTCAGGTCCACGGCGGCGATCTTAGGCGATCGTATTGGGGCCGTCGAATGCAGGTAAGTAGACAGCTTGATAAATAGAGGCCTGGATATCTATATCTACATAATTTTAAATAAATCACTTTAAATTGGCTAATCAAAAGTTGACTTACATATTAACATTTAAAATTAGACAAATGAATGTCTAATATCCTATTTTGTGCAAATAATCATTAATTATTCTATTGTATAAGGGACATCATTGAATGTAATATTTCCTGTCACTTCAAAAACTAAAATACGTAAATGTCACCTATGAAATTATTTCAGATGAAATGTATCCCTTTATCTGTATGATTGGTCACAATCTGAGTCCTCTATAACACAAAGTAGGGGGAATATATATAAAATAAATATTAATAAAGTAGGACATTGTGAAGACAAATTGTTAGATACATTCAATTTATTTCTTAAACATTCCACCATTATTCCTCCTATGATTCTTCTCAATAGCATACATTGTGCAAACTAACCTGATGTATGATCTTTAAAAGTTGATTCTAGTCCAAATATCAATGTATCTGCATTATGTGTCACATTCATCACTTTCAAAATAGAGGATTGTGAAATACCATCTAAAATAAATGAGAGGAAACATAAGTGTTTCACATAGGATGTATCCTGCCTCCCCGGTCTTGTTCTGGACATTTTGTACACTGTGTGAAGGTGTCTTTAGATGTTGTAGAAGTTAGCAAAGTTGAAAGACAATGCCCCAGACATGATCACATAGGTATTCTTAACTTTTAGTCTGCAGATGAAGTAAATCTCCCTAATCAAAAATAAAGTGTAAATCAAATATCTAATAAAATAAACCTATCAGCTATAGATATTCTATTCCTCTTAAAAGGGGATATATTTGGTCATTTAACTAAGTTCTTAAATACTGTCATATTGATAGGAAGAAACCTAATCTTTAAAGAGTGGATCTCAAAGAAAACCCCAAGACTTCAAGTATTCTTAAGAAGTTTACACCAACAAATGATTTTAGAACAATATGATGTAAATGTACAAATAGAAAAACATGTTATTAGAATATTTGGTAAATGTGAAACATATATAAAGTCCCTAAATGTATTAGTACAACAAATGATAGTTTGAGAAATACATTGTATTTACAAGAAGAACATCTTAGAGGGAATTGGGTATTCGAATACATGGGATGACACTCTGGGGAGAGAGGGAGAGGAGAAGGTCTTGCTTTTTTTCCCCAAGAGTTTCCAAGAACTGCTGGTGCAATGATAAATGCTGACAGCATATGCTGTCGGCATTTATCGATGTGCGGCGGACATGATTTGCTATAGTGGATCATGTCTGTCCGCACCATGGTAAATATACCCCTATACCTCTGATGTATGACTTTGTCAATTCGATGTGCTTCAGAGTATCCCTTTATCTGCTATCTGATGTTGTCTTTAAAAATCAGGTGGCGCAGTCATCACAGAAGCCAATGCCAGAGACATATGATGTATAATTTACCTATGACAATAAAATATATTTTAGATTTTGATATAGTAATTTCTTGAACAATCCAAACATGTTCGCTGGATTCTACTTTCTTTGTACTAAAGGTGTCACATTTTCGAATGATTCTATATAACTTATAATATTTACCTTCTGAAGTGGTGGTTAATGATGTTGTCTCTGACATTGACCCCCTTGTCCCGGAATGGCCCTTCTACGACTTTGTCGTCCTCCTCATCTCGTTGGAGGGCTAGGGGCACCTGGACATCCTGCAGCATCCCAGCCTGCTGAGCTATATTATGAAGGACGCTGCAGGCTGTAATGATCTTCACCACCTTCCTAGGGCTGTATTGGAGGGCTCCTCCAGACCTATCCAGACATCGAAAGTGCATTTTGTGGAGCCCAAACAGCCATTCCACTACAGCCCTAGTTTGTCTGTGAGTCTAATTATAGCGCTCCTATGCCTTGTCGGTGGGGTTATGTAGAGGCGTAATTAGCCAATTCCGGCTCATGTAACCCAAATCACCTATAAATAATTAACATTACGAAATGTCAATATTACAAATATCTGATAAATAATAAGATGAAAAAATACATTTGAATAAAGAAAAAGAAAATGATACAATGAATTTGTGTATATGAAAATCGCATAAACTCCATGAAATTAAAATAAGGGTTAAACGTTTACATAACTTAGCTGAAATGTCTATGAAATAAACTTTAATTGCTCTGCTAGTGACTTTGAAAGACTCTATAAAATCAGCAAACTTCTAAACTGTTGTCGACGTCAGTTATGTTTAAAGAGCTACACCGTCCCTTTAAAAGTATTGTAAAGGCTATGACCTGCTACATATCTGTTTATATAAAACTAGACATTTGCTGAGACAGACAAGTAAATGGTTAAAGCCCATCCTATATCTACACATTTTAGCAATGACCTGCTACATATCTGTTTGGAGCTAAACCTAGAATCTTGCTAAAAGAGACAAATAAATGATTAAAGCACATCCTATATCCGCATATTTTAGCTATGCCCTGCTACATATCTGTTTATATAAACCTAGACATTTGCTAAAAGACAATTAAATGGTTAAACAACATTCTATATCTGCACATTTTTCACATCACACAAACACAACTGTTTGCAAACATTACAGTGGCAATTATAAAACTTCTTAACCATGCTGTGCACAAGTACTCACCAACGAGCCACCTGTGGGGAAACTGTCTGTCCTCAAACTGCCGCCAGACTGACGACTGCCTGAGGATACGGGCATCATGACTGGCGCCCCTGAAATTCGCAAACACGTTCATAATTCACATCCGTGCATTGCAAATGAACTGCACGTTCAAACTATGAAAGTGTTCACAATTTCGGAAGGGACCCTCTGCTGCTGGAGCCCGCAGAGCAATATGAGTGCAATCTTTTGCTCCCAAAACATTTGGCATTTCAGCTATTCCATAGAATTTCCTCTTGAGGTGTCTCCAATCATCCTCATTTTGAGGGAATCCTACGAAAAGCCTACAAATTCTTTTCATGGCGTTCAGAAACCTTTAAAAAACCACAGAGAAGGTACCTTGCGACATGCCAGATATGTACCCCTATACGGATTGAAAGCTTCCGGACGCCAGGACATGTATGCAGCAAATCATTTTGGACATGCCAGGAATTGCAGTGTACATACGCTTGCGTGGCTCCAGATAAGGCTTTAGTACATCATAAAGGTTCAATAGCTGCTGTCTATTGAGTCTATATTTGTCAAAAACCTCGGCATCGCTCATATTATCCATGGTGAGCCTCACCCTGTGAACTGGAGGAGCCCTAATCCTCAGGCATTCCACATGCTCCTCTTCAAGGTGCCGGGACTGCCTGAGTCTGTTGTACATAACTTGTCCAACAGCACCAACTGGGGGTTGTCCATATTTGAAGAGCCAAGCAGCACGAGCCAAATAGCAGAGCAAACACAAAATGAGTATTAAGGTATGCAAACACACAAAAGCGATTTGATACAATGTTGGTCATCAGGGAAGTATTGGCCATGGTGTTTGGGTGATTTATAGTGCAAAATTTTCAATGGTAGTGTGTTCAAAATGATTGCTGATTGTATACACTTAATTGTATCTAAGCAGCGCGAATGCTTTCAAAGTGGGCGTTTTTTTTGTGTTTGTTGAAATTTTGTTTTTCCTCAATAAATCGTAATGTGAATGTGTTAAAGTATAAAATAAAACATATACAGTGTATCTTCATAATGCTTGTTCTGGATTTTTGTTGTGTACATATTTGAAATGGTAAATGAGAGGTGTAGTCAGTGTGCCATTCTTAATATTACAAATGTGTTCCCGTATCCGGGATATGATCTCCCTTGAGATCATACCAACATACTGTTTACTGCAGTGAGTACAAGTAAATGCATACATGACATAGGTGGCTCTGCAGTTATAGCACATCTTGTGAGGAAAGTTTACTCCCGTGTTTTTACTGGAGAAACATTCCTCTACTTGTACATATTCACAAGACTTACAATTCGAGAAATGACATTAGACCGCTTTAGTGGAGAGCCAAGAACTTTGGCTGTTAACTGTGCTTCTCAGACACGTTGGAGATACTCTATTGCCTACTGTCAAACCTTTTCTGTATGCAAAGCGGCAACCACTCCTTGCAATATCCTCTAAGTCATCGTCTGCGTCTAAGACCGGAAAATGTTTGCTAATTATTCCACAGATCTGGTGGAATTGGTCACTATAGCTGGTGATAAAGGTTGTTTTTTTCATCTGTTCAGTGGTTTTAGACGTACACCTATGCTTATTTTGTAGGAATTATTTTCTGTCCCTTAGCTCGATTGACCTCCTGATTCCTTTTACCATTGGTTCTGGATAGGACCATAGTCTATCAGTAAGTTCATCAGCCTGCTCCTGAAAACTCAAGTCATCAGAGCAATTTCTCTTAGCTCTGAAGAACTGTCCTTTCGTAATGGCTTGAAAACCCAATTAGGATTTTCACTCCTTGCATGTAGCAAGGAATTACCTGCAGAGGGTTTTCAGTAAATCTTGGTACTAACATGTCCCCCTTTGTCAGAGATGGAGCCCATTAGAGTTATGTCCAAGTAGTTTATACTTGACCTACTGTACTCATAGGTAAATGAAAGACCTATGATATTATCATTGAGTTTACGTATAAAAGTTTCTACCATGGGCTCCCCTCCCTGCCAAATTAGGATGAAATCATCTATAAATCTCCTATAAAAGGAGATGTAAGGCCTGAAGGGGTTGCTATCTCCAAAGATGTTAGCCTGCTCCCACCAACCCATGAAGAGTTTGGCGTAGGAAGAAGCAAACCTGAAATATTTGTGGGTCAACAAGAATCTAGTTACCTTCACAATAAATTAACAGTTAGTATCAGCATATAGTGATGATCTCCTAAAAAATAAATCTATTGTTCGAAGCCCTTCCTCGTGGGGTATTTAGGAATATAGGGCTTTGACGTCTACAGTTAGCCAAGCTTGATTTTCTGACCATCCCTGATCCCTTAGTAATTCCAGTAGGTGCTTGGTATCTGTAAGGAGGCTTGGTAAAGCCTCTACAAGGGGTTGGAGGATGGCATCAAGCCATTGAGATAGGTGTTCAGTTAGGGACCCAATTACACTTACCAATGGTCTACCCTGTACCTCTGGCGTTGGTTTGTGGATCTTAGGTAAGTGGTTGAACACAGGGATAACTGGGTTTTTAACAAGTAGGTAGTTAAAAGTATTGTGGTAAAAAATGTCAATCTCTCTACCCTCATCTAGCAAACTATTAAGTTCCCTCTGATATCTGGGTGTGGGGTCATCCCTGAGATGGAAATATTGGTCCTTATCGTTGAGTTGCCTAAGTGCTTCATTAATTAACTGTGTCCTGTTCATAACCACAATAGAGCTACCTTTATCAGTCACTCTTATGATTAAATTGTCATTTTCTTGTAGGCTTTTCAATGTATGTCAGTCTAGGGGATCAATGATCTAAAGGTCTCTGGGATGGCGAGATTATTAGCACCTTAGCAAACACCAACTTACCCTGTACATCAGCAGTCATTCAGATGTACCCATACACCCATGCACTATGGAAGCAAGGCATGCAGTACAAGCACAGCTTTTCTGCTGTCGGCGAAGCTGCTTTAGTAAAACTCTTAATGACTGTGGATGTACAGAGTACATCAGTCATTAAGGGGTTAAAGAATGCTTGCTAGTCATTCTACTTCCATGGTGCAATTCTCTAAAGCAACTTTTTTTTTAACAAGCTTTATTATCATAAATCAATGTATAATCAATGTATAATAACTGAAAAATCAATACACAATAAATACAATAGTGTACATTATGTTGACAAATAAATGTTATGAGGAATTATAAACAATCTGGAACATCCAGAACTAGGTCTCTATCTAATATCTTTAAAAGGGGATGTGTCGCTAAGGTGCATATACTGAATTTTCGTATGGGGAGGAGATGCATACATTATAAAAGTGCACAATTAAAGTTGTAATTTAAAAATCATACAAAACTAATAATTGCACCATTCACACAAAAATATGCAGGGGAAAAAAAGTTTTGTTAAGGTGCATCAAAAATCGTAACAAAATTGTTCACCAAAAATTGTATTTTATAAAAAATTTAAAATGTGTATGTAAATTACAAAGAAATAATTTGTATTAAATATGCACAGTATAAATCATAATTTAAGTACACTGGATAAAAAAACACCTAGAAATTCAAATGTATAAATACAAAATACAAAGCTTAATTGTTTTTTCATAAAATGGGCTGAACATGGAGTATATAAAATTGTTTCTCAAATTCTCTAAACATTTTTGCACTACAGATCTCACAGTTTTTTCTCCCAAACTAAAAGGTGGCGAGCTTTTACCACAATAGTCAAAATACTTATTACCTTAATGAAAAAAAAATGCATATGAAAATAGAAGGTGCTATGCACAGAAAGCAACGTAATGTGATTTACATTGGCTGCAGGATTTAATTTTTAAAGTGCGCCCCCTACTTACTTTGCTCTATGGAGTGAAATGTCTCTTTCCAGCAAGCTCCATTATTTTATATAGGAGGCATGTGGCAACTTTTTAAATGATAAATTCACAAGGGTATCCCATGCAAGCGTTAACGTGAAAAACCATCTCTGGTCCGGCAAAGTTTAGATAATCTGTCCATAAGCAAAAAGGAGCGATAGATTGAGAAACATAAAAATGAAAGATAATTTATTTAGAGACTAAAAAGGAATTAAGAGCAATAATAAAAAAAGGAATGAAAATTTAAATTAGACTATGGGAAGGAGGTTCAAATAAAAAAAGGGAAAAGAAAGAGGGAAAAAGAGCACGAAGATAAATATCTCAGTTTACATAATACACATGGTTACTTCTTGGTTTAATGAAAAGATTAAAATATAGCTCAAATGAGACTTTTAAACTTTTTTTAAATATATATAATCAGGTCAGGTATGTCTACTTTTCTAGGGTACTGATTTTAGAACCTGCCCTCATGCCTCCCCAAGAGGCCAGGTTTTCAGGATTACTTTTGGTGAGAGCAGGTAAAATAACCATGGTTACTAATCAGCTGATTGCTTCTCCTGTGCTCTAGTTCAGATATTCTCAAAATGTGGCCTGTTAGGGAGGCCTGAGAACAGGTTTGAAAAGCAATGTTCTAGGGCAATTAGCTATATCTGTATGGCTCAGATACCTCTTTACATCAGAAGATGTTGTTTAAAATATATCAAGTTCCCCTTCATCAAAATACTGTTTGTACGAGATTACAATGTGTTCTCCATTACTCTTTTTATTTTAAAGGGGCATGAAACCCCCAAGATCTTCTTTCATGTTTCAGATAGAACATAAAATTATAATCAACTTTCTAATTTTCTTCTATTATATAATTTGCTTTGTTCTTTTGGCAACCCTTTTCTAAAAGCATACCTAGGTAGGCTCAGGAGCTGGGAGCTAGCTGCTGATTGGTGGCTGCACATATATGCCTGTTGGCATTGGCTTATTGATGTTTACAGCTAGCACCCTGTATTGCATATTGTAATAAAGGATAACAAGAGAATGAACCAAAATTGATCATAGAAATAAATTGGAAAGTTGTTTAAAATGGAATGCTCTATCTGAACCATGAAGGAAAAATTTGGAGTGTCATATCCCTTTAAGGAACTCAAATTAGACTCTTACGGCTAGATTTAGAGTTTTGCGTTAGAAGGGGTGCGTTAGCTACGCGTGCTTTTTTCCCCCCGCACCTTTTAAATACCGCTGGTATTTAGAGTTAGGCTCCAAAAAGGGAGCGTAGAGGCATATTTACCGCCACTGCAACTCTCAATACCAGCGGTGCTTACGGACGCGGCCAGCTTAAAAAACGTACTCATGCACGATTCCCCCATAGGAAACAATGGGGCAGTTTGAGCTGAAAAAAAACCTAACACCTGCAAAAAAGCAGCGTTCAGCTCCTAACGCAGCCCCATTGTTTCCTATGGGGAAACACTCTCTAAGTCTGCACCTAACACCCTAACATGAACCCTGAGTCTAAACACCCCTAGCCTTACACTTATTAACCCCTAATCTGCCGCCCCCGCTATCGCTGACACCTGCATTAGACTTTTAATCCCTAATCTGCCGCTCCGTACACCGCCGCAACCTACATTATCCCATTGTTGTCTACTGTGAACTGTCAAACTCACAAATATCTAGATTTATTGAGTTGTAACTCTTATACTTAACTTGATGATACAAACAGTAATGACATTTATGACATATATGACATAATAATCCAGCCTAAAAATAATTAACAGGAAAAGCCTGCTGCAAATCAGTTTTTTCTTGTCCTGTTAAAATAATCCTTTTTTGTTCTCTTCTCATACCATGTATCCTAATGCCATGGCAGACCATCTAAAAAACCTGTCAGACAGGGTGGACCTCCTAGCTAATTCTTTTCATGAACTGCAAGTAGAAAATCAGGCCCTAAAAGCCTGTCTCAGGGAATCCCTTGCAGCTAAACCAAATACAGCTGAACATTCACCAGAACCCGCTGTATCAACTCCTGAAAAATTCTCAGGCAACCGTTCTCAGTTTAGAGAATTCAGGAACTCATGTCTGTTATTATTCCAATTAAAACCCAAAACTTATGCCTCTGAAAGAACAAGGGTTTTAACAATAATCTCATATTTAAGGGGAGAACCTAGGGCATGGGCAGATACCTTTTTTGAAAAGGACGACCCTATCTTAGGGTCAGTAGATGCTTTTTTCACTGAAATGTCATCACTATATGACGATCCGTATAAACAGATTTCAGCTGAAAACAACCTAAGGGCATTAAAACAACATAAAAATCCAGTTGAGATGTATATAACTCAATTTAAAATACACGCCAGAGATACAATGTGGAATGAAATATCACTTAAGAATCAGTTCCGGCTAGGATTGAGTGAGGAACTGAAGGATGAGATATCTCGTATAGGTCTACCGGAGACCTTAGAAGATTTCTACACTTTGTCTATATCAATAGACAGACGTCTTCGAGAAAGACGTTCAGAGAAAATGGGTATTGTAAAAAGATTACCTATACCTCCTTCAACTTCTAGCAAGGACCAACCACAACCAATGGAGATCGGGTTCATAAAAGGACCTCTGTCTTTACAAGAAAAGACTAGGAGAAAGAATCTGAATTTATGCTTGTATTGTGCTTCTTCTAAACATGGAGTGAAGGACTGCCCTCTACTGGCAAAACAAAAATTAGGTAAGGACTCTTTACATCAAACTAACTTTTTCTCCAAATTAGTCCCTACCTCATATCTCACCTTACCTGTCTTTTTACAGTGGGAGCACTACAAGATCAAGACAACAGCCTTGATTGATACAGGTTCCTGTGGAAACTTTGTTGACATGAAATTTGTAACATCCAATAAAATCCCTTTAATTCCTAAGCAAACTCCAGTGTCTGTGAAAGTCATTGATGGTAGTACATTGGCAAGTGGTCCACTTACACACCAAACAATCCCCCTACACTTAATAACAGGCAACATTACTCAGGAACAAACATCTTTTGATGTAATTACTTCCCCTATGTTTAACGTAATTCTTGGGATAAAGTGGTTGTGTTCCCATAAACCTAATATAGATTGGCAACATTCCACTATTACCTTCCCAGAACCATTAATAAAGAACCAAACTGTTACCACTCCTATCCTTCTCTCTGAAACTGAATCGGTAGATAAGATTGGTATTCCTGTCCATTACCAAGAATTTAAGGACGTCTTCGATAAAATTGAAGCTGAGTCCCTTCCGCCTCATAGGGCATACGATTGCCCAATAGACCTACTTCCTGGTGTCTCGATTCCTTTCGGGCATCTGTACCCCCTCTCTAAACCTGAGCTGGAAAACCTTAAAGCCTACATAGATGAAAACCTTAAAAAAGGCTTTATAAGACCTAGTACCTCCCCAGCTGGTGCTGGTATGTTTTTTGTTACCAACAAGGATGGTACTCTTAGGCCTATCATAGATTATAGAGAGTTAAACAAGCGTACAAGGAAGAACAGGTACCCCCTCCCTCTAATACCCGAATTAATAGAAAGATTGCGAGGTGCCTCGTTATTCACTAAATTGGATCTCAGAGGTGCCTATAATCTTATCAGAATGAGAGCTGGAGACGAATGGCTTACAGCATTTAGGACCAGATACGGTCTTTATGAGTATACTGTAATGCCATTCGGGTTATGCAATGCCCCAGCTACATTCCAATGTTTCATAAATGATATTTTCAGAGACATCCTGGATGTATATGTAATTGTCTATCTTGATGACATCTTAATTTATTCCTCAGATTTGGCACAACACAGAATTCATGTCAAGGAAGTTCTTTCCAGGTTAAGACAGAATAGGTTATATGCCAAACCAGAAAAATGCATATTTGAAACAAAGACTATCAATTTCTTAGGCTATCACATAACAGAACAGGGCATATCTATGGATAACAAAAAGGTACAGGCCATTCTCAATTGGCCAGTTCCCACCTGCAAAAAAGAAGTACAACGCTTCTTAGGCTTCTCTAATTTTTATCGGAAGTTTATTCCAGGTTTAGCAGCTATAAGTAAACCTCTCACAGAATTGACTAAGGAAAATATCACCTTCTCTTGGACACAAAAAACCTAAAAGGCTTTTGATTACCTCAAACAGAAATTTTCATCTGAACCCATTCTCAGTCACCCCAACATGAATCATCAATTTGTGTTGGAAGTGGATGCCTCAGAACATGCTATTGGGGCTATATTGTCACAAAGACCTTCATTTAAAGAGCCTTTACATCCAGTTGCCTTTTTCTCCAGAGTGTTACAACCTGCTGAATTGAATTATCCTGTAGGGGAAAAAGAGCTCCTGGCGATTAAGAGTTCATTTGACCACTGGCGTCACTTATTGGAGGGTGCTGTACATCCAATTATTATATTTACAGACCATAAGAACTTACAGTACCTCCAAACAAACAAGACTCTCTCATCAAGGCAACTTAGATGGAGCCTCTATTTCTCCAGGTTCCGATATAACATCACTTACAGGCCGGGGGACAAGAATGGGAAGGCGGATGCACTCTCTCGTCAAATCAAAAGGAATATTCCAGACAATGCCCCCACTACCGTCATTCCTCGAGAATGTTTAATTGGTTTTCTAACTTCGGTAACAAAACAGATTAAAGACGGTCAAAGAACTGATGTTACCTTACCATTGGAAGATCTCACTCGGCATACTGACGGACTTTACTACAAGGATGGGAAACTGTATATACCACCTATTCACCGCCAAATGGTTCTACAACAGGTCCATGAGTCACCTCTTGCCGGACATATGGGCATGACAAAGACTACTGACTTACTCCTACGTTCCTATTGGTGGCCTGAGATTAGAAGATCGGTACAAACTTACCTGTCTAAATGTACCATTTGCGCTACCTCCAAACACTCCAAACAAAAACCGCTTGGGTTTCTACAACCACTTCCAGCTCCTCAAAGACCATGGGAGAAAGTTTCAATGGATTTCATAGTCGACCTACCCAGATCTAATGGCTATAATACTATATTCGTTGTCACAGATCTCTTTTCAAAGATGGCCCACTTCATCCCCACGAATGCTCTTCCTACATCTGCACATACCGCTGAACTTTTCCTTAGGGAGGTTATACGATTGCATGGTATACCTGAATCTGTTGTTAGTGACTGTGGCACGCAATTTACATCTAGATTTTGGCGGAATCTTTGCAAAGCTCTACACATGGAACAATGTCTTACTACTTCCTTTCATCCTCAGTCGAATGGCCAAACGGAACGTGCAAATCAGTCATTGGAACAGTTCCTTCGATGTTACTGTTCGCAGGAACAGCATACTTGGGCTACTTTCCTACCGATGACTGAATTCCCCCATAACAACCATGTGAATTCATCCACTGGCTTTAGTCCTTTTTTTATCAACTATGGTCTGCATCCTCATTCCGATCTGCTGCCTAAGATCAATTCACCCTGTCAACAGGTGAATGATACTGTCAACGATATCTCCCGCATCTTCTCGTCTGTTAAGGCTCACATTCTGGAAGCCCAATCTTCACAAAGTAGGTACTACAACTTGCGACATAGGACTGGCACCTCCTATGCAATAGGCCAAAAGGTGTGGTTGTCTACTAGAAACTTGAAGTTGCATTACCCCAGTAAAAAGTTGGGTTGCACCTATATCGGACCTTTTGTCATCTCTTCCATCAACAATCCCCTTACAGTCACCTTGGATCTTCCTCCTTCACTGAGGATCCATCCCACTTTTCACATTTCCTTGGTGAAGCCTTGTTCCTTGGATGTTCCCATGCTCAAGGACCTACCAGGTACTTCTACCTCGGGGGATCAGGTGGAGTTCCAGGTACACAGTATTATTGATTCCAGGATCGATCAGGGACGATTATTCTACTTGGTCCGCTGGTTGGGTTATGGTCCTGAAGACGATACTTGGGAACCTGCTTCTAACCTATCAGCTCCTAGGCTCGTCTCCCTGTTCCACCGACGGTACCCTGACAGACCCAGGCCTTGAACCCTCGCTGTGGGTTCCTGGAGGGGGGGCTATGTAAGGAATCCCTTTAATTCCCTTATGCTGTGACTTTAAGGAGATCAACTCCTCCCTATAAATGGCCACATCCTGCCTAACTCAATGCTGGATTATTGAAGTTCAACCTTGATGCTTCAGCCTTTTGCTTACTCTGTTATACTTGTTGTTATTAGGAAATCCTCTTTTGAGAAGCGCTGCTTGTCAAAGTATATTTTGGTCTTACCGGAGTTCCGCTCTTCCTACCTGAGGGACACAGATTCTGAGCGCTAAGCCCTACGTCATCAGCTACGGCCCTCTGAACTGCAGCAGCGTCTCTCCTGCCACACTGATACGCCGGGTGAATAACCTTAAGCTGCCTGACCGGAATGCGGATCTCTTCACCTCCGCTCATAACCATCACACTGGAATCTCAGTTGTTGCGGACCCGAGGTATGAACTGTTACAATACTCTCATATCGCCTTAAGCTTATTTCTTGTAGTTTTTGCACCCCAGACTTCAGGCATTAAGTAGAAGGCAATAGCAAGTCACAATCTGTAACTTAGGAAAATCCTTTTATGTTAGTTACAGTTGTGACACAAACTACTATTTTCTCCTTGTTGTCTACTGTGAACTGTCAAACTCACAAATATCTAGATTTATTGAGTTGTAACTCTTATACTTAACTTGATGATACAAACAGTAATGACATTTATGACATATATGACAAGCACAGAGACTCAAGTGATACATTCCATCATTTAAGTCACATTGATCTACAGTTGTGATCCCCTAATTCTAAGTGAAATATTTCTGACATATCTGACATATTACAACAATTTTAAGCTAATTACACCTACTCTAAGCCCCCTAATAAAATAACAAAGCCCCCCAAAATAAAAAATGCCCTACCCTATTCTAAAATAAAAATTGAAAAGCTCTTTTACCTTACCAGCCCTTAAAAGGGCCTTTTGCGGGGCATGCCCCAAAGAAAACAGCTCTTTTGCCTGTAAAAAAAAACATAAAATACCCCCACCCATCATTACAACCCACCACCCACATCCCCTAATCTAACCCAAACCCCCCTTAAATAAACCTAACACTAAGCCCCTGAAGATCTCCCTACCTTATCTTCACCACGCCGGGTATCACTGATCCATCCAGAAGAGGCTCCGAAATCTTCATCCAAGCCCAAGCGGGGGCTGAAGAGGTCCATCATCGGGCTGAAGAGGTCCATCATCTGGCTGAAGTCTTGATCCAAGCGGGGGCTGAAGAGATCCATGATCCGGCTGAAGTCTTGATCCAAGCGGGGGCTTTAGAGATCCATGATCCGACTGAAGTCTTGATCCAAGCGGGGGCTGAAGAGATCCATGATCCGGCTGAAGTCTTGATCCTAGCGGGGGCTGAAGAGATCCCTCATCCGGCTGAAGTCTTCTATCAAGCGGCATCTTCAGTCTTTTTTCTTCCGGCTCCATCTTCATCCCGCCGACGCGGAACATCCATCCTGGCCGACAACTTCCCGACGAATGACGGTTCCTTTAAGGGACGTCATCCAAGATGGCGTCCCTCAAATTCCGGTTGGCTGATAGTATTCTATCAGCCAATCGGAATTGAGGTAGGAACAGCCAATAGAATGCGAGCTCAATCTGATTGGCTGATTGGATCAGCCAATCGGATTGAACTTGAATCTGATTGGTTGATTCCATCAGCCAATCAGAATTTTCCTACCTTAATTCCGATTGGCTGATAGAATCCTATCAGCCAATCAGAATTCGAGGGACGCCATCTTGGATGACGTCCCTTAAAGGAACAGTCATTCGTCGAGAAGTCGTCGGCCAGGATGGATGTTCCGCGTCGGCGGGATGAAGATGGAGCCGGAAGAAAGAAGATTGAAGATGCCGCTTGATAGAAGACTTCAGCCGGATGATGGATCTCTTCAGCCCCCACTTGGATCAAGACTTCAGCCGGATCATGGATCTCTTCAGCCCCCACTTGGATCAAGACTTCAGCCGGATCATGGATCTCTTCAGCCCCCGCTTGGATCAAGACTTCAGCCGGATGATGGACCTCTTCAGCCCGATGATGGACCTCTTCAGCCCCCGCTTGGGCTTGGATGAAGATTTCGGAGCCTCTTCTGGACGGATCGGTGATACCCGGCGTGGTGAAGATAAGGTAGGGAGATCTTCAGGGGCTTAGTGTTTATTTAAGGGGGGTTGGGGTTAGATTAGGGGTATGTGGGTGGTGGGTTGTAATGTTGTGGGGGGGGTATTGTATGTTTTTTTTTACAGGCAAAAGAGCTGTTTTCTTTGGGGCATGCCCCACAAAAGGCCCTTTTAAGGGCTGGTAAGGTAAAAGAGCTTTTCAATTTTTATTTTAGAATAGGGTAGGGCATTTTTTTATTTTGGGGGGCTTTGTTATTTTATTAGGGGGCTTAGAGTAGGTGTAATTAGCTTAAAATTGTTGTAATATTTTTATGTTTGTAAAAAAAAAAATATTTTTTGTAACTTAGTTCTTTTTTTATTTTTTGTACTTTAGTTAGTTTATTTAATTGTATTTATTTGTAGGTATTTTATTTAATTAATTTATTGATAGTGTAGTGTTAGGTTTAATTGTAGATAATTGTAGGTATTTTATTTAATTCATTTATTGATAGTGTAGTGTTAGGTTTAATTGTAACTTAGGTTAGGATTTATTTTACAGGTAATTTTGTAATTATTTTAACTAGGTAGCTATTAAATAGTTATTAACTATTTAATAGCTATGGTACCTAGTTAAAATAAATACAAAGTTGCCTGTAAAATAAATATTATTCCTAAAATAGCTACAATATAATTATTTGTTATATTGTAGCTATATTAGGGTTTATTTTACAGGTAAGTATTTAGCTTTAAATAGGATTAATTTATTTAATAATAGTTAATCTATTTCGTTAGATAAAAATTTTTTATTTAACTTAGGGGGGTGTTAGTGTTAGGGTTAGACTTAGCTTTAGGGGTTAATCCATTTATTAGAGTAGCGGCAAGGTCCGGTCCGCAGATTAGGGGTTAATAATTGAAGTTAGGTGTCGGCGATGTTAGGGAGGGCAGATTAGGGGATAATACTATTTATTATAGGGTTTTTGAGGCGGGAGTGAGGCGGATTAGGGGTTAATAACTTTATTATAGTAGCGGTGAGGTCCGGTCGGCAGATTAGGGGTTAATAATTGTAGGTAGGTGGCGGCGATGTTGGGGGGCAGATTAGGGGTTAATAATTATAATATAGGGGTCGGCGGTGTTAGGGGCAGCAGATTAGTGGTACTTAGGGATAATGTAGGTTGCGGCGGTGTGCGGTCGGCAGATTAGGGGTTAAAAAAATGTATTAGAGTGCCGGCGATGTGGGGGGGCCTCGGTTTAGGGGTACATAGGTAGTTTATGGGTGTTAGTGTACTTTAGAGCACAGTAGTTAAGAGCTTTATGAACCGGCGTTAACCCAAAAGCTCTTAACTCCTGGCTTTTCTCTGCGGCTAGAGTTTTGTCTTTAGAGCTCTAACGCTCACTTCAGCCAAGACTCTAAATAACGGCGTTAGAAAGATCCCATTGAAAAGATAGGATACGCAAATGGCGTAGGGGGATCTGCGGTATTGAAAAGTCGCGGCTGGAAAGTGAGCGTTAGACCCTTTCCTGACTGACTCTAAATACCAGCGGTAGCCCAAAACCAGCGTTAGGAGCCCCTAACGCTGGTTTTGACGGGTAACACAAAACTCTAAATCTAGGCGTTAGTTTGATTTTCATATTTAACTGCGCTACAAGTTGAGCTTTTTGCTCTAGTCGGGTTGTGCTCACATTGTGAGTTGAAAGTAAACTGTTTTCACTCTTGCGTTAACTCAAGAATTGCAAAACGCCAAACTTTAAATATCATGTGTGTGTTGAAGTATTCCCCCATAAAAGTCAAAGGAGCAAAAAAGTGGAAAAAAACACCCAACTCTCTCGCAAACCCGATCACATATTCACATGTGCCCTAACCCAACATGAAAATATTAATATTTCACATTCCTATGTTCTTCACATACAAGAATATGTTCTCTTTAATCAGAATAGATATGTCTGCATATATTTAATGGTATTTTAGTACAATATATATCTATAGCTATATCCATACATAATTATATATAGGTATAGATATACAGTATACAGATACTTATATATAGGAATATCTATTTTTAAATACATAGATCATATTCTGCTATGTGCTGAACATTGGAATGTGAAATAATTACAGTAAATACATAGTTAAAACTTTTATTAAATATGAATATTGCATAAATATGCTTTTACATGTTTTAATTTACTTGACTGCAAAAGGCTCCAATGCACACCCATATATATATATATATATATATATATATATATATATATATATATATATATATATATATATATATATGGTGTATATACTCCAGTTAGGAAACACTGAAGTAGAGCCACCTTGTTTTACAAGCGCTCTGTGAAGAAGAAGGGAATCATTTGTGGAAGTCGCTTGGAGGTGGAAGGTAGCCGTAAGGAGCAATTTCTACTGTGGGGTAAGATTACCTTTAGCCCCTAAAGGACTGTACAAAGTGAAGAAAGGCAAGTAATATATACCAAAGGCATATACGTTTGAAGAGCATTAGGGGCCCCACTAATATAAAGAACGGATACGAGTGGCACACTGTGTTCTAAATTAGAGAATATTTGCATGCAACTTGGATGAACTGATAATACTTGTTTCTATAAAGAATATTAGTTGTCTTAGCTTTTTATCCAGCAGTTACCAGGAGTTATCAGCTCTCTCTTTCTCAGAAAATAATTGTTTTATTGATTATATGCATAGCAGTTTAAATCATGTATTTATTTTATTGGTATTATGTGTTAAATAGGCATGTTTTAGAATTCTATCATGTTACCACCAGTGGTTGAGATTGTATTTATTTGCATGGATTCATTGTTTTAAAATTATAGCTATTAAATTTTTATATATTTCTACCCTGACCGATGTGTTGCTGTATTTAGCGCATCTTTTGTGGTTTATTAGACAATCCACAAATTGGAAAGCTGGCATTACAAAGCTTTAATATCTTGACCACCACAGCTAGGTCAAGCTCCTCTAGATGCACTTTCGTATGGGGACGAGATATATATTATGGTAGCCCCCAAAACCCACAACAGATCTTAGATAAGAAATCTGAGCAGGCAACGCTGTTCACCACTGTCATTTCCCATAGCCCACATCAGACCTTGAATCAAACTCCTGAGTCTGCAATCTCTGTATCAAACCCCATAACCCACATCAGATCTCAGATCACTCCTGAATTTGCAGTGTGTCTGTCACCACAAAACTCACATCTTGACTGAGATCAGACCTAAGACTCTGAAACTCATCAGTCAGTGTTTAACTCTGTCTCTCTCTCTCTTCACTGTATATGGGATCTAGTCCTTTCTTTTCCCCTTGGTAGTCAGAGATGGCTTCAATTTATTATTTTTGTTGTAAATACTGCTGTTCAAAAATAGAATCACAGTACTATTGAATTTAATGAGGACTGCTTAGTTGTGGTCTATGATGTGCTATTAACTGAACCAAATTAACTTTAATAAATACATTTTTTTTATTGCTAGTTGTTAAAAAAAATTTCTTTTTAAGCACAACTTCTTCTAATGTAACTTGGATAATACTAAACAAGTTAGTAACTTAACTGATGTGCACATTTTTATATACTTAATTATTGTATAACAAAATGTTTCTGTCATATTTTGCTAAAATATATTATTTATTAAGTATTCACCAACAGAGTACATTTTTGTGCATTGTCAACATACATGCTTTTGTCTTTAAACAACAGTGGTTGCTCCTGTTCACATTTCAGAGAAATGTCTACCCACTGGCATGCCAGAGTTAAAGTAGAGTATTTGTTTTAGTGCTCAAGGGAATAAGTATTTTATGACCTATGTTGACATCAAAAGGGCCATTGATATAGCAGCAACAGCAGCCTGAAAACTAACTTGAAAGAGATTCAGCAAAACACTAAAGATTAGAGTTTCTTTAAAAAGGATGCATCATATGAAGCTGAGAAGGTCTAATCACACCTTTTATCTTGTAGTTTAGTGTGTGCTCTGAAAGAACTGACGACTGACCTCCTATGCTCTATCCTCATGTGATTCAGCAGTTATACCCTCCAGAGACTAGAAACAACGAAATGCTTGTTATGGATTTTTGTTGTGTACATATTTGAAATGGTAAATGAGGGGTGTAGTCAGTGTGCCATTCTTAATATTACAAATTTGTTCCCGTATACGGGATATGATCTCCCTTGAGATTATACCAACATACTGTTTACTGCACTGTGTACAAGTAAATGCATACATGGCATAGGTGGCTCTGCAGTTATAGCACATCTTGTGAGGAAAGTTTACTCCCGTGTTTGTACTGGAGAAACCGTCCCCTACATGTACATATTCAGAAGACTTACAATTCGAGAAATGACATTAGACCCCTTTAGTGGAGAGCCAAGAACTTTGGGTGTTAACTGTGCTTCTCAGACACGTTGGAGATACTCTATTGCCTACTGTCAAACCTTTTCTGTATGCAAAGTGGCAACCACTACTTGCAATATCCACTAAGTCATTGTCTGCGTCTAAGACCGGAAAATGTTTTCGAATTATTCCACAGATCTGGTGGAATTGGTCACTATAGCTGGTGATAAGGGTTGTTTTGTTCATCTGTTTAGTGGTTTTATATGTACACCTATGCTTATGTTGTAGGCATTATTTTCTGGCCCTTAGCTCGATTGACCTCCTGATTCTTTTTAACACCGGTTCTGGATAGGACCTAAGTCTATAAGTAAGTTTATCAGCCTGCTCCTGAAAACTCAAGTCATCAGAGCAATTTCTCTTGGCTCTGAAGAATTGTCCTTTCCTAATGGCCCTGAAAACCCAATTAGGATGTCCCCTCCTTGCATGTAGCAAGGAATTACCTGCAGAGGGCTTTCGGTAAATCTTGGTACTATCATGTCCCCCTTTGTCAGAGATGGAGCCCATTAGAGTTGTGTCCAAGTAGTTTATACTTGACCTATTGTACTCATAGGTAAATGAAAGACCTATGATATTATCATTGAGTTTACGTATAAACGTTTCTACCATGGGCTCCTCTCCCTGCCAAATTAGGATGAAATCATCTATAAATCTCCTATAAAAGGAGATGTAAGGCCTGAAGGGGTTGCTATCTCTAAAGATGTTAGCCTGCTCCCACCAACCCATGAAGAGTTTGGCGTAGGAAGAAGCAAACCTTAAATAAATGTGGGTTAACAAGAACCTAGTTACCCTCACAATAAATTAACAGTTAGTATCATCATATAGTGATGATCTCCTAAAAAATAAATCTATTGCTTGAAGCCCTTCCTCGTGGGATATTTAGGAATATAGGGCTTTGACGTCTACAGTTATCCAAGCTTGATTTTCTGACCATCCCTGATCCCTTAGTAATTCCTTGAGGTGCTTGGAATCTGTAAGGTGGCTTGGTAAAGCCTCTACAAGGGGTTGGAGGATGATATCAAGCCATTGAGACAGGTGTTCAGTTAGGGACCCAATTACACTTACCAATGGTCTACCCTGTACCTTTGGTGTTGGTTTGTGGATCTTAGGTAAGTGGTTGAACACAGGGATAACTGGGTTGTTAACAAGAAGGTAGTTAAAAGTATTGTGGTAAAAAATGCCAATCTCTCTACCCTTATCTAGCAAATTTTTAAGTTCCCTCTGATATCTGGTTGTCGGGTCATCCCTGAAATGGAAATATTGGTCCTTATCATTGAGTTCCCTAAGTGCTTTATTAATTAACTGTGTCCTGTTCATAACCACAATAGAGCTACCTTTCTCAGCCGCTCTTATGATTAAATTGTCATTTTCATGTAGGCTTTTCAATGTATGTCAGTCTAGGGGATCAATGATCTAAAGGTCTCTGGGATGGCGAGATTATTAGCACCTTAGCAAACACCAACTTACCCTGTACATCAGCAGTCATTCAGATGCACCCATACACCCATGCACTCTGGAATCAAGGCATGCAGTACAAGCAAAGCTTTTCTGCTGTCGGCGAAGCTGATTTAGTAAAACTCTTAATGACTGTGGATGTACAGAGTACGTCAGTCGTTAAGGGGTTAAAAAATGCTTGCTAGTCATTCTACTTACATGGTGCAATTCTCTAAAGCCACTTTTTTTTAACAAGCTTTATTATCATAAATCAATGTATAATCAATGTATAATAACTGAAAAATCAATACACAATAAATACAATAGTGTACATTATGTTGACAAATAAATGTTATGAGGAATTATAAACAATCTGGAACATCCAGAACTAGGTCTCTATCTAATATCTTTAAAAGAGGATGTGTCGCTAAGGGGCATATACTGAATTTTCGTATAGGGGGGGAGATACATACATTATAAAAGTGCACAATTAAACTTGTAATTTAAAAATCATACAACACTAATTATTGCACCATTCACACAAAAATATGCAGGGGAAAAAAAGTTTTGTTAAGGTGCATCAAAAATCGTAACAAAATTGTTCACCAAAAATTGTATTTTATAAAAAATGTAAAATGTGTATGTAAATTACAAAGGAATAAATTGTATTAAATATGCACAGTATAAATCATAATTTAAGTACACTGGATAAAAAAAAACACCTAGAAATTCAAATGTATAAATACAAAATACAAAGCTTAATTGTTTTTTCATATAATGGACTGAACATGGAGTATATAAAATTGTTTCTCAAATTCTCTAAACATTTTTGCACTACAGATCTCACAGTTTTTTCTCCCAAACTAAAAGGTGGCGAGCTTTTACCACAATAGCCAAAATACTTATTACCTTAATGAAAAAAACATGCATACGAAAATAGAAGGTGCTATGCACAGAAAGCAACGTAATGTGATTTACATTGGCTGCATGATTTAATTTTTAAAATGTGCCCCCTGCTTTCTTTGCTCTATGGAGTGAAATGTCTCTTCCCAGCAAGCTCCATTATTTTATATAGGAGGCATGTGGCAACTTTTTAAATGATAAATTCACAAGGGTATCCCCTGCAAGCGTCAACGTGAAAAACCATCTCTGGTCCGGCAAAGTTTAGATAATCTGTCCATAAGCAAAAAGGGAGCGATAGATTGAGAAACATAAAAATGAAAGATAATTTATTTAGAGACTAAAAAGGAATTAAGAGCAATAATAAAAAAAGGAATGAAAATTTAAATTAGACTATGGGAAGGAGGTTCAAATAAAATTGAAAAGAAAGAGGGAAAAAGAGCACAAAGATAAATATCTCAGTTTACATAATACACTTGGTTACTTCTTGGTTTAATGAAAAGTTTAAAATATAGCTCAAATGAGACTTTTAAACTTTTTTTTAATATATATAATCTGGTCAGGTATGTCTACTTTTCTAGGGCACTGATTTTAGAACCTGCCCTCATGCCTCCCTAACAGGCCAGGTTTTCAGGATTACTTTTGGTGAGAGCAGGTAAAATAACCATGGTTACTAATCAGCTGATTGTTTCTCCTGTGCTCTAGTTCAGATATCCTCAAAATGTGGCCTGTTAGGAAGGCCTGAGAACAGGTTTGAAAACCATTGTTCTAGGGCAATTAGCTATATCTGTATGGCTCAGATACCTCTTTACATCAAAAGATGTTGTTTCAAATATATCAAGTTCCCCTTCATCAACATACTGTTTGTACAGGATTACAATGTGTTCTCCATTACTCTTTTTATTTTAAAGGGGCATGAAACCCCCAAAATCTTCTTTCATGTTTCAGATAGAACATACAATTATAAACAATTTTCTAATTTTCTTCTATTATATAATTTGCTTTGTTCTTTTGGTAACCCTTTTCTAAAAGCATACCTAGGTAGGCTCAGGAGCTGGGTGCTAGCTGCTGATTGGTGGCTGCACACATATGTCTGTTGTCATTGGCTTATTGATGTGTACAGCTAGCACCCTGTATTGCATATTGTAATAAAGGATAACAAGAGAATGAACCAAAATTGATCATAGAAGTAAATTGGATAGTTGTTTAAAATGGAATGCTCTATCTGAACCATGAAGGAAAAATTTGGAGCGTCATATTCCTTTAAGGAACTCAGATTAGACTCTTACGGCTAGATTTGGAGTTTTGTCGGTAACGACCCGAAAAACTAACGCCGGCTTTTTTCTGGCTGCACCATAAAAATAACTCTGGTATTGAGAGTCCACAGAATGGCTGCGTTAGGCTCCAAAAAAGGAGCGTAGAGCATTTTTAACGCAGCTTCAACTCTCGATACCAGAGTTGCTTACGCAAGTGGCCAGCCTCAAAAACATGCTCGTGCACGATTCCCCCATAGGAAACAATGGAGCTGTTTGAGCTGAAAAAAACCCAAACACCTGCAAAAAAGCCGCGTTCAGCTCCTAACGCAGCCCCATTGTTTGCTATGCGGTAACCCTTCCTACGTCTGCACTTAACACTCTAACATGTACCCCGAGTCTAAACACCCCTAACCTTACACTTATTAACCCCTAATCTGCCGCCCCCGCTATCGCTGACCCCTGCATATTATTATTAACCCCTAATCTGCAGCTCTGTAAACTGCCGCTACTTACATTATCCCTATGTACCCCTAATCTGCTTCCCTAACATCGCCGACCCCTATATTATATTTATTAACCCCTAATCTGCCCCCCACAATGTTGCCTCCACCTACCTACACTTATTAACCCCTAATCCGCCTCACTAACCCTATAATAAATAGTATTAACCCCTAATCTGCCCTCCCTAACATCGCCGACACCGAACTTCAAACATTAAACCCTAATCTGCCGACTGGAGCTCACCGCTATTCTAATAAATGTATTAACCCCTAAAGCTAAGTCTAACCCTAACACTAACACCCCCCTAAGTTAAATATAATTTACATCTAGCGAAATTAATTAACTCTTATTAAATAAATTATTCCTATTTAAAGATAAATACTTACCTGTAAAATAAATCCTAATATAGCTACAATATAAATTATAATTATATTATAGCTATTTTAGGATTTATATTTATTTTACAGGTAACTTTGTATTTATTTTAACCAGGTACAATAGCTAATAAATAGTTAAGAACTATTTAATAGCTAAAATAGTTAAAATAATTACAAATTTACCTGTAAAATAAATCCTAACCTAAGTTACAATTAAACCTAACACTACACTATCAATAAATTAATTAAATAAACTACCTACAATTACCTACAATTAACCTAACACTACACTATCAATAAATTAATTAAATACAATTCCTACAAATAAATACAATTAAATAAACTAGCTAAAGTACAAAAAATAAAAAAGAACTAAGTTACAAAAAATAAAAAAAATATTTACAAACATAAGAAAAATATTACAACAATTTTAAACTAATTACACCTACTCTAAGCCCCCTAATAAAATAACAAAGCCCCCCAAAATAAAAAAATGCCCTACCCTATTCTAAATTACAAAAGTTCAAAGCTCTTTTACCTTACCAGCCCTGAACAGGGCCCTTTGCGGGGCATGCCCCAAAGAATTCAGCTCTTTTGCCTGTAAAAAAAACATACAATACCCCCCCAACATTACAACCCACCACCAACATACCCCTAATCTAACCCAAACCCCCCTTAAATAAACCTAACACTAAGCCCCTGAAGATCTTCCTACCTTATCTTCACCCTGCCAGGTTCACCAATCCGTCCTGAAGAGCTCCTCCGATGTCCTGATCCAAGCCCAAGCGGGGGGCTGAAGAGGTCCATGATCCGGCTGAAGTCTTCATCCAAGCGGGAGCTGAAGAGGTCCATGATCCGGCTGAAGTCTTCATCCAAGCGGGAGCTGAAGAGGTCCATGATCCGGATGAAGTCTTCTATCAACGGCATCTTCAATCTTCTTTCTTCTGGATCCATCTTGCAGACCTCCGACGCGGAACATCCTCTTCTCCCGACGCCTATTAGCCGAATGACGGTTCCTTTAAGGGACGTCATCCAAGATGGCGACCTCGAATTCCGATTGGCTGATAGGATTCTATCAGCCAATCGGAATTAAGGTAGGAATATTCTGATTTGCTGATGGAATCAGCCAATCAGAATCAAGTTCAATCCGATTGGCTGATCCAATCAGCCAATCAGATTGAGCTCGCATTCTATTGGCTGTTCCGATCAGCCAATAGAATGCAGGCTCAATCTGATTGGCTGATTGGATCAGCCAATCGGATTGAACTTGATTCTGATTGGCTGATTCCATCAGCCATTCAGAATATTCCTAACTTAATTCCGATTGGCTGATAGAATCCTATCAGCCAATCGGAATTCGAGGGACGCCATCTTGGATGACGTCCCTTAAAGGAACCTTCATTCTTCAGTTGGACGTCGCCGGATGAAGATGGGTCCGCGTCGGAGGTCTTCAGGATGGAGCCGGTCCTCATCGGATGAAGATAGAAGATGCCGCTTGGAAGATGATGGTTGCCGGTCCGGATCTACTCTTCTTCCCGGATAGGATGAAGACTTTGGAGCCTCTTCTGGACCTCTTCAGCCACCGGATGATGGATCGCCAGCCCCCGCTTGGGTTGGATGAAGATTTTGGAGCCAGGACGGATCGGTGATACCTGGTGAGGTGAAGACAAGGTAGGATGATCTTCAGGGGCTTAGTGTTAGGTTTATTTAAGGGGGGTTTGGGTTAGATTAGGGGTATGTGGGTGGTGGGTTGTAATGTTGGGGGGGGGTATTGTATGTTTTTTTTACAGGCAAAAGAGCTGAACTTCTTGGGGCATGCCCCGCAAAGGGCCCTGTTCAGGGCTGGTAAGGTAAAAGAGCTTTGAACTTTAGTAATTTAGAATAGGGTAGGGCATTTTGTTATTTTGGGGGTCTTTGTTATTTTATTAGGGGGCTTAGAGTAGGTGTAATTAGTTTAAAATTGTTGTAATATTTTTCTTATGTTTGTAAATATTTTTTTATTTTTTGTAACTTAGTTCTTTTTTATTTTTTGTACTTTAGCTAGTTTATTTAATTGTATTTATTTGTAGGAATTGTATTTAATTAATTTATTGATAGTGTAGTGTTAGGTTAATTGTAGGTAATTGTAGGTAGTTTATTTAATTAATTTATTGATAGTGTAGTGTAAGGTTTAATTGTAACTTAGGTTAGGATTTATTTTACAGGTAAATTTGTAATTATTTTAACTATTTTAGCTATTAAATAGTTCTTAACTATTTAATAGCTATTGTACCTGGTTAAAATAAATACAAAGTTACCTGTAAAATAAATATAAATCCTAAAATAGCTATAATATAATTATAATTTATATTGTAGCTATATTAGGATTTATTTTACAGGTAAGTATTTATCTTTAAATAGGAATAATTTATTTAATAAGAGTTAATTAATTTAGTTAGATGTAAATTATATTTAACTTAGGGGGGTGTTAGTGTTAGGGTTAGACTTAGCTTTAGGGGTTAATACATTTATTAGAATAGTGGTGAGCTCCGGTCGGCAGATTAGGGGTTAATAAGTGTAGGCAGGTGGAGGCGACATTGTGGGGGGCAGATTAGGGGTTAATAAATATAATACAGGGGTCGGCGGTGTTAGGGGCAGCAGATTAGGGGTACATAAGGATAATGTAGGTGGCGGCGCTTTGTGGTCGGCAGATTAGGGGTTAATTATTGTAGGTAGCTGGCTGCGACGTTGTGGGGGGCAGATTAGGGGTTAATAAATATAATATAGGGGTCAGCGGTGTTAGGGGCAGCAGATTAGGGGTACATAAGGATAACGTAGGTGGCGGCGCTTTGCGGTCGGCAGATTAGGGGTTAATTATTGTAGGTAGCTGGCTGCGACGTTGTGGGGGGCAGATTAGGGGTTAATAAATATAATATAGGGGTCGGCGGTGTTAGGGGCAGCAGATTAGGGGTACATAAGGATAACGTAGGTGGCGGTCGGCAGATTAGGGGTTAAAAAAATTTATTCGAGTGTCGGCGATGTGGGGGGACCTCGGTTTAGGGGTACATAGGTAGTTTATGGGTGTTAGTGTACTTTAGAGTACAGTAGTTAAGAGCTTTATAAACCGGCGTTAACCCAGAAAGCTCTTAACTACTGACTTTTTTCCTGCGGCTTGAGTTTTGTCGTTAGATGTCTAACGCTCACTTCAGAAACGACTCTAAATACCGGAGTTAGAAAGATCCCATTGAAAAGATAGGATACGCAATTTACGTAAGGGGATCTGCGGTATGGAAAAGTCGCGGATGAAAAGTGAGCGTTAGACCCTATTTTGAGTGACTTCAAATACCGGCGGTAGCCTAAAACCAGCGTTAGGAGCCTCTAACGCTGGTTTTCAAGGCTAACGCCAAACTCCAAATCTAGGTCTGATTTAGTTTGATAATGGTAATTTTCTTGTAGGATGATTAGCATACTACTAGCTAAAAGTTGTTAGTGAGCTAATTTAAAGGGATATGAAACATTATGTTTCATTGTTGTAATAAAAAAAACACTTAGTGCTAGATTACAAGTGGAGCGCTAATTAACGCTCCCGCTCAAGCGTTAACTGTGCTACAAGTTCAGCTTTTTTTTCTAGTCGGGTTGCGCTCACATTTTGAGTTGAAAGTAAACTGTTTTCGCTCTTGCGTTAACTAAACAATTGCAAAACGCCAAACTTTAAATATCATGTGTGTGTTGACGTATTCCCCCATAAAAGTCAAAGGAGCAAAAAAGTGGAAAAAAATACCCAACTCTCTCGCAAACCCGATCACATATTCACATGTGCCCTAACCCAACATGAAAATATTAATATTTCACATTCCAATGTTCTTCACATACAAGAATATGTTCTCTTTAATCAGAATAGATATGTCTACATATATTTAATGGTATTTTGGTACCATATATATCTATAGCTATATCCATACATAATTATATATAGGTATAGATATACAGTATACAGAAACTTATATATAGGAATATCTATTTTTAAATACATAGATCATATTCTGCTATGTGCTGAACATTGGAATGTTAAATAATTACAGTAAATACATAGGGCTCCATGTACGAAGCAGCGAAAGCTGCTCCGGAGCCTTTGCGGGGCAGGTTTGCATATGCGAGCCTGCTTCCCGCAATGTAAGAAGCAGCGGTCATTAGACCACTGCTTCCTACACCCTACGCCACCTCTTAGGTGGCAAAGAAAAATCACTGAGAGCACGCTCGCTCTCGGTGATTGACAGCCTATTCAGTCGTGTGATTGGTGGCGCGACTGAAGGGGCGGGCATTACACACTCCGCTGAGTGTGTAATGATACATACGGGCAAGCAGATCAATAGATCCGCTGCCCGTGTGTAGCGGAGGCGGGCGGACAGCTTCGCGAGTTAAGAAGCTGTCCGCCCGCCTCTTAGTACATGGAGCCCATAGTTAAAACTTTTATTAAATATGAATAGTGCATAAATATGCTTTTGTATGTTTTAATTTACTTGACTGCAAAAGTCTCCTATGCACATATATATATATATATATATATATATATATATATATATATATATATATATATATATATATATACAGTATATATACTCCAATTGGGAAACACTGAAGTAGAGCCACCTTGTTTTACAAGCGCTCTGTGAAGAAGAAGGGAATCATTCGTGGAAGTCGCTTGGAGGTGGAAGGTAGCCGTAAGGAGCAATTTCTACTGTGGGGTAAGATTACCTTTAGCCCCTAAAGGACTGTACAAAGTGAAGAAAGGCAAGTAATATATACCAAAGACATATACTTTTGAAGAGCATTAGGGGCCCCACTAATATAAAGAACGGATACGAGTGGCACACTGTGTTCCAAATTAGAGAATATTTGCAAGCAACTTGAATGAACTGATAATACTTGTTTCTATAAAGAATATTAGTTGTCTTAGGGGGGTAGTTATCAAGACGTCTACTTTACCTGCCTTCGCCAGTTCAATACGCCCACCTAAGCTCGCCTACCATCGCCGCCGTGGAACTTAAATTTCGCCTAAGTTATCAAAAAAGCTGTCAAAAAGCTGCGCACCAAGTACGGGGCGATGAGCAGCGGACTGTGAGAGTTATCACTCATCCGATCTCGCTGGTCTTCGGCTTTTTGACAGCTTTATTGCTAGCCTGTCACTAAGCACCCACACTAACTACACTGTTCTACCCCCTATACCGGCGCCCCTGGAGCCCCCCGCAACTAAATAAAGTTATTAACCCCTAAACCGCCACTCCTAGACCCCGCCGCAACTCTTATAAATGTATTAACCCCTAAACCACCGCTCCCGGACCCCGCCGCCACCTACATTATACCTAGTAACCCCTATCCTGCCCCCCTGAACCACCGCCACCTATAATAAAGTTATTAACCCCTATCCTGCGGATCCCGGACCTCGCTGCAACTAAATAAATAGTTTAACCCCTAAACTGCCACTCCCGGACCCCGCCACAACCTATATTAAACTTATTAACCCCTAATCTGCCCCCCCTACACCGTCGCCACCTACAATAAATTTATTAACCCCTATCCTGCCCCCCTCTACACCGTCGCCACTGTAATAAAATTATTAACCCCTAAACACAAGTCTAACACTAACCCTAACACCCCCCTAACTTAAATATGAATTAAATAAATCTAAATAATATTTCTCTTATTAACTAAATTAATCCTATTTAAAACTAAATACTTACCTTTAAAATAAACCCTAATATAGCTACAATATAAATAATAATTATATTGTAGCTATTTTAGGATTTATTTTTATTTTACAGGCATCTTTCAATTTATTTTAACTAGGTACAATAGCTATTAAATAGTTATTAACTATTTAATAGCTACCTAGCTAAAATAAAGAGAAATTTACCTGTAAAATAAAAACTAACCTAAGTTACAATTACACCTAACACTACACTATACTTTAATAAATTATTCCTATTTAAAACTAAATACTTACCTGTAAAATAAACCCTAAGATAGCTACAATATAATTAATAATTACATTGTAGCTATTTTAGGATTTATATATATTTTACAGGCAACGTTGTATTTATTTTAGCTAGTTAGAATAGTTATTAAATAGTTATTAACTATTTAATAACTACCTAGCTAAAAGAAATACAAAATTACCTGTAAAATAAATCCTAACCTTCCCTTCAATTCCGATTGGCTGATAGGATTCTATCAGCCAATCGGAATTAAGGTAGGAAAAATCTGATTGGTTGATTGAATCAGCCAATCAGATTGAAGTTCAATCCGATTGGCTGATCCAATCAGCCAATCAGATTGAGCTTGCATTCTATTGGCTGTTCCGATCAGCCAATAGAATGCAAGCTCAATCTGATTGGCTGATTGGATCAGCCAATCGTATTGAACTTCAATCTGATTGGCTGATTCAATCAGCCAATCAGATTTTTCCTACCTAATTCCGATTGGCTGATAGAATCCTATCAGCCAATCGGAATTGAAGGGACGCCATCTTGGATGACGTCCCTTAAAGGAACCTTCATTCATCGTTAGTCCGTCGGGGAAGAAGGATGTTCCGCGTCAGCGGGATGAAGATGGATCCGGAAGAAAGAAGATTGAAGATGCCGCTTGGAAGAAGACATCACCCGGTTGGAAGACATCTTCAGCGCCGCCTGGATGATGACTTCTGCTGCTCCGGATCTCCTCTTCGGTTCCATCGGTGGTCAGCTGGCTGAAGACGACTCAAGGTAGGATGATCTTCAGGGCGGTAGTGTTAGGTTTATTTAAGGGGGGTTTGGGTTAGATTAGGGGTATGTGGGTGGTGGGTTTTAATGTTGAGGGGGTTGTATTTTTATTTTACAGGCAAAAGAGCAAAATTCTTTGGGGCATGCCCCGCAAAAGGCCCTTTTAAGGGCTGGTAAGGTAAAAGAGCTGGTAACTTTTTAATTTAGAATAGGGTAGGGCATTTTTTTTTATTTAGGGGGCTTTGTTATTTTATTAGGGGGCTTAGATTAGGTGTAAGTAGCTTAAAATTGTTGTAATATTTTTTAAATGTCTGTAACTTATTTTTTTTATTTTTTGTAACTTAGCTTTTTTATTTTTGTACTTTAGTTAGTTTATTTAATTTTATTTAATTGTAGTTATTTGTAGGTAATTTATTTAATTAATTTAATGATAGTGTAGTGTTAGGTTTAATTGTAACTTAGGTTAGGATTTATTTTACAGGTAATTTTGTATTTCTTTTAGCTAGGTAATTATTAAATAGTTAATAACTATTTAATAACTATTCTAACTAGCTAAAATAAATACAAAGTTACCTGTAAAATAAATATAAATCCTAAAATAGCTACAATGTAATTATTAATTATATTGTAGCTATCTTAGGGTTTATTTTACAGGTAAGTATTTAGTTTTAAATAGGAATAATTTATTAAAGTATAGTGTAGTGTTAGGTGTAATTGTAACTTAGGTTAGTTTTTATTTTACAGGTAAATTTCTCTTTATTTTATCTAGGTAGCTATTAAATAGTTAATAACTATTTAATAGCTATTGTACCTAGTTAAAATAAATTGAAAGATGCCTGTAAAATAAAAATAAATTCTAAAATAGCTACAATATAATTATTATTTATATTGTAGCTATATTAGGGTTTATTTTAAAGGTAAGTATTTAGTTTTAAATAGGATTAATTTAGTTAAAGAGAGAAATATTCTTTAGATTTATTTAATTAATATTTAAGTTAGGGGGGTGTTAGTGTTAGACTTGTGTTTAGGGGTTAATAATTTTATTACAGTGGCGGCGGTGTAGGGGGGGCAGGATAGGGGTTAATAAATGTATTATAGGTGGCGACGGTGTAGGGGGGGCAGATTAGGGGTTAATAAGTTTAATATAGGTTGCGGCGGGGTCCGGGAGCAGCGGTTTAGGGGTTAAACTATTTATTTAGTTGCGGCGAGGTCTGGGATCCGCAGGATAGGGGTTAATAACTTTATTATAGGGGGGGACGGTATAGGGGGGGCAGGATAGGGGTTAATAGGTGTAATGTAGGTGGCGGCAGTGTCCGGGAGTGGCGTTTTAGGGGTTAACATATTTATTATAGTGGTGGTGGGCTCCGGGAGCGGCGGTTTAGGGGTTAACATATTTATTATAGTAGCGGTGGGCTCCGGGAGCGGCGGTTTAGGGGGTAATAACTTTATTTAGTTGCGGCGGTGTAGGGGGGGCAGATTAGGGGTGTTTAGACTCAGGGTACATGTTAGGGTGTTAGGTGTAGACAGCTCCCATAGGAATCAATGGGATGTCTGGCAGCAGCGAACATGAGCTTTCGCTATGGTCAGACTCCCATTGATTCCTATGGGATCCGCCGCCTCCAGGGCGGCGGTTTGAAAACCAGGTACGCTGGGCCGGAAAAGTGCCGAGCGTACCTGTTAGTTTTTTGATAACTCCCAAAAGTAGTCAGATTGTGCCGAACTTGTGTGCGGAACATCTGTAGTGACGTAAGAATCGATCTGTGTCAGACTGAGTCTAGCGGATCGAAGCTTACGTCACAAAATTCTACTTTTGCAGGTATCTAGGGCTTGATAACTAAGGCGCTGCGGAATTCCAGCGTATTTGAGGTTGATGGCTTGATAACTAAGGGCCTTAGCCTTTTATCCAGCAGTTACCAGGAGTTATCAGCTCTCTCTTTTTCAGAAAATAATTGTTTTATTGATTATATGCATAGCAGTTTAAATCATTTATTCATTTTATTGGTATTATGTGTTAAATAGCATTTTTTAGAATTCTATCATTTTACCATCGGTGGTTGAGATTGTATTTATTTGTATGGATTCATTGTTTTAAAATGATAACAATTTAATTTTGATATATTCCTACCCTGACCGATCTGTTGCTGTATTTAGCGCATCTTTTGTGGTTTACTAGACAATCCACACATTGGAAAGCTGGCATTACAAAGCTTTAATATCTTGACCACCACAGCTAGATCAAGCTCCTCTAGATGCACTTTCGTATGGGGAGGAGATACATATTATGTTAGCCCCCAAAACCCACAACAAATCTTAGATAAGAAATCTGAGCAGGCAATGCTGTTTACCACTGTCATTTCCCATAGCCCACATCAGAACTTGAATCAAACTCCTGAGTCTGCAATCTCTGTATCAAACCCCATAACCCACATCAGATCTCAGATCACTCCTGAATTTGCAGTCTGTCTGTCACCACAAAACTCACATCTTGACTTGAGATCAGACCCAAGACTCTGAAACTCATCAGTCAGTGTTTAACTCTGTCTCTCTCTCTCTTCACTGTATATGGGATCTAGTCCTTTCTTTTCCCGTTGGAAGTCAGAGATGACTGCAATTTATTATTTTTGTTGTAAATACTGCTGTTCAAAAATAGAATCACAGTTCTATTGAATTTAATGAGGACTGCTTAGTTGTGGTCTATGATGTGCTAATAACTGAACCAAATTAACTTTAATAAATACATTTTTTTCATTGCTAGTTGTTAGAATTTCTTTCTTTTTAAGCACAACGTCTTCTAATGTAACTTGGCTAATACTAAACAAGTTAGTAACTTAACTGATGTGCACATTTTTATATAATAAATTATTGTATAACAAAATGTTTCTGTCATATTTTGCTAAAATATATTATTTATTAAGTATTCACCAACAGAGTACATTTTTTGTGCATTGTCAACATACATGCTTTTGTCTTTAAACAACAGTGGTTGCTCCTGTTCACATTTCAGAGAAATGTCTACCCACTGGCATGCCAGAGTTAAAGTAGAGTATTTGTTTTAGTGTTCAAGGGAATAAGTATTTTATGACCTATGTTGACATCAAAGGGGCCATTGATATAGCAGCAACAGCAGCCTGAAAACTAACTTGAAAGAGATTCAGCAAAACACTGAAGATTAGAGTTTCTTTAAAAAGGATGCATCATATGAAGCTGAGAAGGTCTAATCACACCTTTTATCTTGTAGTTTAGTGTGTGCTCTGAAAGAACTGACAACTGACCTCCTATGCTCTATCCTCATGTGATTCAGCAGTTATACCCTCCAGAGACTAGAAACGACAAAAAAGCTGCAGCAAAAGCCCAAGGTAAGTATAAATAAATAGAAGAGCTACAGGGGACAGGTAAAGGGCAATGAGAAGGCATATTGTGATTCTCCCAGACATGTGATACTTGATTAGATTCGACTGCATAAAGGTCACATGAGGGCATTGTTTTCACAAGGAATGAATTCATACTAGGGAGAATGATTTTTTTTTTCCTCTAAACTTACGCACACTGTGTGCATTGCATTGTAATATATTAGCAAAAGAAAACAATAAACTAGAGAAATTACAGCAAATAAAAAGTATGAAAAGGTATGAAAAAAAAGCTCAAACCACAACAAACAGATAATTCAGCCAAATTAAAAACTAGGACTGTAATTAGCAAATAAAAAGGAGCGACATAAAGATCACATTCTAATTTGCTGTCATTGTAAGTAGGCCAGCTTATCTATTTTGTGTTCCATGCACCTTTAATTACTATAAACAGGCTTAATGGATTCCAAAAACAGAACAGCAAGTAATTTAGTTGGCTTTTCTACAGAGCAAAATTTCTACTTCTGCTCTTCTGATCATGTAACTATGTCAGGATTTTTTTTCCTAATGAATAATTTGTTCCTTCAGATGAAAGTACACATGATTAACTAATATAGCACACCTGCTGTGAAATATAAATCAATTAAATTGTCCCTGGGCAGTTGTTGTGACTTTAAAAAAAAGGCTAAGGCTGGTTTTCTTACTAGAGAGACAACAGCTGGGGAAGTACACAATGGAGCAGCATTTTCCTGAGGATTATTTATTAGCTTCTGAACATTAATTATCTCAATGACATGCTTAATATAAATTTAAGGAGTTAGTTTATTGAATGATACTGCCTTGTGTGTATTGCTGGAATGAAATGAATACAAATTTCATCTAAGTATAACAATGTATTGTAGTTCCTACTTCTTGCTAAAAAGAACACACATCTTTATTAAATGTCCCTGTAGTTGTCTGCAAACTTCTCTTAGTAAATCAGCAAGAATCAACAAAGATAATTAATAAACAGAAAATCTCATTTGCGTGTTTGTTTAGAAATGGCTGCATTAGGTGCAAATAATTATGCTCTTTTTTACAAGCTTGAATGACAGGAACTACCACAACCACAACATAAAAAACCTTTGCATACGAAGAGAGAAGCGCTTTACCAGGAACTAGACATGGGCGATTCGTTTCGGATCGATTCGGAAATTCGTCCGAATTCGTAAAATTCGGGATTCGGATCGATCCGAATTTCCGAATTAAAATACTGACGAATCTACCGAATAAATCCGAATTAGTTTGGATTTATTCGGATTTATTCGGTAGATTCGTTTGGCCATGGATTACACTAGTATTGTACAGTATATTAGGTTATATCACTCTGCTATGGGTTACACCTAATATACTGTACATAATACTAGTCTAATCCCACCTAACACTTACCGAAATTTCGAATTACCGAACCGAACCGAATCCAGCTGAATTTCTTTGAATCCGAATGAATCCGAAACTAATCCGAACTGAATCGATTCAAATTTCTCCGAATTCGAATCGGTCTGAACCGAAATTCGAAAAATTCTGAATCGATCCGAACCGAATTTTTTCGCCATGCACATATCTACCAGGAACGAACAACAGCTCATCAGCTAGTTCTATGGTGATTTACTACCCAGGAGCAGCCGCTTTTAGACCAGTGTGCTTTTTACAGAGGAAAACTTTCCTGATGTATATCAGTCTGATCCCGCCAAACAAGGTCAGTCCTGCCCCGAAATACCAGGTAATTCTCCTCTGAACAAGGAACATGACAACCGAAAGAGAATCATTTCGGCCTCCTATGGGCCTCGTCAGTGAGGTGCAGCCACATTCCTCTAAGCAACACTGGGCAAAAAGTCCACGTCTGGTTTCCCTATCACCCTTAGGGAGACCTCCCCAGGGTCATATTAGTTTGCATACAAAAAGAGAAGCGCTCTACCGGGAACGAACAACAGCTCATCAGCTAGTTCTATGGTGATTTACCACCCATGAACAGCCTCTTTTAGACCAGTTCTGCTTTTCACTTAGGAAAACTTTCCTGATGTATATCAGTCTGATCCCAGGTCAGTCCAGCCCAGAAATACCAAGCAATTCTCCACTGAACAAGGAACATGACAACCTCAGATGATTGTTTCAGGCTCTTATGGGCCTCGTCAGTGAGGTGCAGCACAGTGAGGTGCAGCACTGGTCTCTTTTAGAACAGTGTGCTTTTCACAGAGGAAAACCTTCCTTTTTTATATATATATTATTTATAGAATAGGCTGATTTACAAAGGAAAAGAAGAAATAAATTGAGCAGTAAGTCCTCTAGCTAATAAAAACAAATTTCCATATAACAATTATAGCCTTCTTTTATAGTTTTATATTAACAATCACTAAATATTGATACATAGTAGTCTGCACATTTATTTTAATAAGAAACATACAATCAGATCATGACAAAAAAAAAAACAAGGAGAAATAAGGAAAGAAAAAAAAAGTATAAGTCCCCACCATGATCTTTACCCTAATCTACCATCATCTTGTATTTTATCATACTCCCAAGAGTACCAATTCTGAGTTCTTAAAGGGAAGTATCATTATATCCTGTTCTTGTTTAGAGAGGGCTTTAATAAAAATAGACCATTTCCTAAAGAAAGAGGAGATTTGTGATTCAACATTTGTGTCTGTATCTCTTTGTTAAATGATATATTGTTTCTTAATAAAGTCTATAACTTCTAAGAGTTTGGGTATTCGTTTCTCCTTCCATTTATGAAAAATTTGATTTCTTGTTGCTAATATCATGGAATTAATGAGTTTGTTTTCATGTATGGATTTTTGGCTGGAAGAAAGGAATATAATCTGAACTATATGGAATTTAAACTCTAGCGATTTCATTTTATTTTGAATCAAATATTCTAATTTTAACCAGAGTTGATTTATTTTAGGACAGTCTCAGATCATGTGTACTAAGTCAACACCTATAAGATAGCACTTAGGGAATCTATTAAAACTAATGGTGTGTCATTTATATACCTTGTTGGGTGTGTAATAAGACATATATAGCAATTTTAGATGAGATTCTCGCCATGTTGTAGATAAGGTCGATGTGTGTGTCAAGGTATTTGAAATATTATTAAATAATATATACAAGTATGTTTGTCTTTATTTAATAAGTCTGTGGATGTAAGAAAAAAGGGGTGCAACAGCACTACACTGGTGTGGGGGAGATGCTTTTATCAAAATGGATTAATTTCCTAAGCCTGAGTGCTTATGCATGAATTAGCTAGAAGAACAGGATCAACATAGAGGTTGAAAAAGTATGCATTTATTTAGCACTTCGTTCTCCCCAAAGACAATGATCGACTGGATTAGTAATTAGAACACCAGTAGTGGGGTGAAGTAGGTGATTTGAGTTAAAATTTAACCTTTATTGGTTTCATTAAAAAAGGAACAGAACACACAACATAAAAAGTTAAAAAACACAAATAGAGTGGGCCAATAGAACGAGTCTGTCACATACCTAAGTGTAAACCATGTTATTGAATTGAAGGGTGTGAGAATCAGGTCACAATGCTGTCTAGATAATATGGAGATGAAAATGTATTTAAATCTCCTGGGAGAAGACAAGAAATAGGTATATATTTGTATTTCCCTAAGTATAACTAAAGCTTAGTAATGAATTGGATACTTTATGGGTTTATCAAGTAGGTAATCTAGAGTTGGTTGTATTTTTCTCTTATTAATAATAGTACACTAAATTGTATTGAGAAAAAATAATAATAAGAAATTGAACTCAATAAATAAACAGTAGGTCTACGAATGTCAGTAAGGTACCCGTATTTTGTATTTTGGGTTGTAGATGTCTTTTGTCATTGGCTCATATATTTAAATTGCCTTGTATCTGCAATCATTACTTGAGTTAGTATTGTTTATATTTAGAATTGCTAAGTTTTGAGCGATTACCAATTCACAGTAAGTTGTATAGCTTTAATTGGTAGCTTAATGTCTTTTATCATAGGCTCGTGTGCTTTAGATTGCTTTTGTGTCTGCAATCTGTACTTAGATTTCAATTATTATCAAGTAATAGGAGATAGTACAAATATTAATAGAGGTAGATGGAAATGAAGTACACCAGGTTTGTATCCTTTTGGTTACTGAATATCTTTTACCATTGGCTCATTGGTTTAAATTCTCTAGTATCTACAATCATTACTTGTATTTAAATTGTTGTCTGGAAGTACAAAGTGATAAACTTATACTGATTCGCAATCAGTTGATTAGCTTTATTGTCAGTCTAATGTTTTTTGTCATTGGCTCTAGAGTTTTGGATTGCTCTATGTCTGCAATCTATACTCAGATTTCAATTGCTATCTGATAATACAGAATAACTGACACTGACTGCTTCTCAGTCTATTAGTTAGTTTGATTAATAGTTTGTCACTCTCAGAAGGTGATGTAGTTTATAGTATGTGTGGTCTGAGCGTTCAATTGATATACTAAGTGTAGATTGTACCACTTTGTATAGGGGAGTACTGGCTGAATTGCTTAAATTTATAATGTATTGTAACTAGTAAAGTTACATAATTAACTTCAAATTGTATAATATATTGTAGCTGATGAAGTTATATAAGCAAAATTGTATCAGTCTTCTTGATTCTATATGAATCTTTTTAAATAGTAGTTGCAGCCTAATGCTCCCTGATGGTACAAACTTTAGGGTAAATATTTGAGTTGCCAAAGCATATATTGCCAAATAGTTTCTGTTTTGCTCAAATAGCAGCGGATATCTATTAGTATCTGTATCAAATTCTAATCTAGGTGCATATATTAAGCAAGGAGTGCTCTAATGAGAATAATTTATGTTACTGTTATCGATTCTTAAAGAAGCACTCAAATATAGTATCTTTACTGGTAGAGAGATACTATGGCTTATTTCTGATACGCTTAGAACTTCAGACAAAAGCTGTTGGCACAGAATACACACATCGAACGAACACAATCACAACTCCATTAAATTAAATTCTATAAAATATCAAACATAACACAGATTCACACACTAAGGTTATATAAGATCTTGCTGTAGCAAGTTCAGTTTATCTCAATATTTAGATAAGACTCATGACTTAATGGGGGTTGAAAGAGGTTCAACACCCTCCCCTAACATGTTTCGCCGTTAGGGGAGGGTGTTGAACCTCTTTCAACCCCCATTAATTTTTAAACATAGCATTTAGTTTGGGCCGCTTTAAACCTATAATATGGCCAACAGATTTACCTCATAATAGAATGAGTCTTATTTAAATATTGAGATAAACTGAACTTGCTACAGCAAGATCTTATATAACCTTAGTGTGTGAATCTGTGTTCAGTACAGTTGAAAGATTAAAGAGAGCAAGTTGGATTTTAAGCTACCATTTCATAGCCTATGTGTTGTTAAACTAATCCTAAATTTTAAATTGGTTATCTGTGCCAGTTCTGATGTTTTAAATCAATAATGTATTAGGATAAATTGCAGTTTAATAGCAGAATATATATATTATCCTATTGTTTATAAGCACTGTTAGGATTGTATTGCTTGGATGTTAAGAGTTAAAGGTTTTAGTCCCATTGTGTTAACTGAATGAAAGGCTATTTGTAAATAAGGCTGATTTTTAAAGGTAAAATTTTCTGGGTTTTGTAAGAAGGATAGCATATCTTAATAGTTGGTTTTAACGTGTATAATAGTGTTTCATATTCTGGTATTACAAATATATTTCAAAATGTTCATGGATATTAACAAAATAAAATAATTCAGGTATTTATATTAATTGTATGGTTTCTAGTAGATGCATGTTGGTTAAGGATTTCTATTTTTAAGGATAATTATTATTTGTATTGTGTTATAACCCTGCCATAAGCTGATATATTATTTGAAGAGCACTACTTAGATTCTTATCATAAATACTGACATGTGTACTTTCTTAATTGAGGTTCTAATGGTATCTTCATATATATCATAAGAAAGAAATTCCCACTTTGAGGAGATGCAAATAAGATTAGAATCTCTTCTTATTGAGGAGAGAAGTTGGTACAATGGGGATATAGAGTTGAAACCCTTACTAACCATATTAATCCAAGAGTCCAATTTATCCCAATTCCAATCCCAGCCGTATAAAGATGAATTTTTTTGATGTAATGCCTTAGTTGTAGATAAGCAAAAAAATCATTATTTTCAAGCGGAAATTTTTCTTTAAAGTCTGAAAAATTACTTACACTCATAGTGTCTGTACAGACACATTGAGTTAGTTTATTTAGCCCCAGGGATGCCCAATTGTCAAGCTTCTGGGATTGTATAAAGGAATAAACTCTGGATTATCTTTTTTAGATTTATGTTTAAAAATATTATGGTTGAGGCCTAAGAAAAGACAAATCTTTCACCACGCCAATAAAATATTATAAATGGATGTTACATTTTAAAGATTTTAGGAAAAAACTTTTGGATGACAGTGAGGGAGTTCAGTGAATAAGGATGTATTATATTTGTTTCTAGATCTAGTGGTGAGAAATAATCTGAATTTGCTAACCATCCTTTCACAACTTTCCCCAAAAAGATGAGGTTATATAGGTGGAGGTCTGGCAAAGCGAACCCACCATACTTTTTAGGTAGGTATTTTAGGTTTTCTCCCCTGCCAAATAAAATGTAGCATGGCCAATTTAAAAGTTTGAAGATCTTTCCTTCTGAGAAAAGTAGGGATATTTTGTATTATATAAAGGATCTTAGAAAAGGAAATAATTTTAAAAAGAGATATTCGCCCAGAGAGAGATAATTGAAAATTATGCCATTGTTTCAAGTCCTCTTTAATTTTAGTCAATAGAGGAATGATATTTAAGTTATACCAGTCCTTTGGATCTAGGGAAATAAATATCCCAAGATATTTAACCCCTTAAGGACCAGCGACGTACCCTGTATGTCGCTGGCATTTTTTTGGGACTTGATTGTTTTATAGCGCGGTCTTGCCACCAGCGTTGAGACTGCTCTATTCAACAAAGCCTGCTGGAGGGAGGGCATTAATAGCGTGTTCTTGCTAGACTTTTGCTATTATGTCCTGAAAAAACCCTTAACGACCAGTGACATACAGGGTACATTGTGGTCATTAAGGGGTTAAAAGAGGTTGTTGCAGCTTTAAAGGGGTTCGCAAGAGAAGGATTTGAATTTTTGCTTAACCAAAAAGTTTCGGATTTAGTTGTGTTAACCCTATAACCTGAGAATGTACTAAACATGTCGATATTTTGTATAAGTTGTGGAATATTTTTGGCCGGGTTAGAAATGTAAACTAAAAGATCATCAGCATATACAGTAGTGCAACTTTGACTACTTTTTATTTATGTTGAAACATCTATATATTAGCGTATAAAAATAGCAAGTGATTCTATGGTAATAATAAATAAAAGAGGTGAAAGTGGGCATAGTTGATACTTGCCTTGATCAAGCCATATATTCTGAGTTAGTTGGCCATTAATCAAAAGAGAAGTTTTAGGTTTATTGTAAATATTTTTAACAAATTGCAAAATGGGTCCTCTGAAACTAAATATATCCATTGAAAAGAATATATGTTCATGTTGGACCGAGTCGAACACCTTCTCTGCGTCCAAGAAATTAACACCGCAATCTTCCAGACCAGGCCCTTCTGTTAAATCCTTGGAATTAAGATAGTCTATAATGAGAAACAATTCTCAAATTTTTGCTGAAGAATTTCTGCCCTTTAAAAATCCTGCTTGTTCTGAATTAATCACCTTATTTAAAGGGGTTTGAAGTCTTTTGGCCAAAATTGATGCTAGAATTTTGTAATCTGAATAAAGAAGTACAATTGGCCAATATGAACTCTTATCTTGTGGGTCTTTCCCACTCTTCAAGATCAGTGTGGTCCAGGACGCAGAAAAGGTGCTTGAGCAAGGGTCCTTATCAATGAAATTATTATTATAAAGATTTTTCAGGTAAGGAATAATATTTGATTTTAAGGTCTTATAAAATTCATTAAGCAAAAGATCCGGTCCAGGCGTTTTGTTTAAAGAAATCGCGTCAATGGTATCCAGAATTTCTTTGTCTAAAATTGGGGCATTAATCTTAGATAAAAATTGGATTGGAATAACTGGATTTTTGATTTTCCCCCCAGAATTTATCTCTATTATCTAGATTCACAGTTCAAAGCGAATATAAATCTGCATAATATGAAGAAAATAGTGATAAAATCTTGTGGTTTATTATATAATTTATCTTTGTTGTGAATCGCTTCATTACCACTAGAACTGGAATAATTTTTAACCAGTCTGGCCAAGAGTTTACCAGATTTATTGCCATGTCTGTAATATGTGGCCTGTAAATGGAGCTCCTTTTGGGTAGTAGAGTATATTGCAAGGGTATCACATTCTTTTTTGGCTTCGGCATAGGTTTCCCAATTTTGCTTAGACGGGTTAAGCAAGTAGCTATTATAGGAATTTAATAAAAAAATTGTGATTTCCTCCTCTCTTTTTTAAAAAAAAAGTTTTTAGCTTAGCAATGTAGGAAATACAACCCCGGTCAGTACTGATTAAGCCGTTTACTAGAAAATTGCAGGTCTATCTAAGTAATCTTTATTAAAGGAAACATAATCTTCCTATTTACTAATAAGAACATTTTTGAATTTCAAATCTTTAGATAAATTTATGGGAAAACGGAAGTGATGAAAAAAGGAGTTAAAATTATTACAAGGAATGCTTTGTAAGATAGGGGTATGGTCTTATAGGAGGAAGGAGGAAATCAAAGCCTTAATTCCAATTTTTATTAGATTGTTACTGACCAAAAATAAATCTAATATGGATAGTGAATTATGCCTTTTAGACATACAAGTGAAGCCTTGAGTTATAGGATTTTGTGCTCTCCAAATATCGCCAACTCCTAGATTAGAGAAAAGTTTCTTAAACTGCTTATACTCTAATTTGTCTCTATTTGTCTTAACTTTGTTATGTCTTAACCTGTCTAAGGGATATCGAGGTGTCATATTAAAGTCTCATCACAAAATGAGATACCCGTCCATAATATTTAACAATTAGATCTGAATAGAATCCCGGAATAGTGATGTAGCGAATAGTTCGCTGGCGAATAGTTCCCAGCGAACATAGCTATTCGTCATCATTGAGTAAACTTTGACCCTGTACCTCACAGTCAGCAGGCACATTCCAGCCAATCAGCAGCAGACCCTCCCGCCCAGACCCTCCCACCTCCTGGACAGCATCCATTTTAGATTCATTTGGAAGCTGCATTCTTAGTGAGATGAGGGACAGTGTAGCTGCTGCTGATTTAATAGGGAAATCGATAGCAAGGCTAGTGTATTCAGTGTCCACTACAGTCCTGAAGGACTCATCTGATCTCTGCTGTAAGGACAGCACCCCAAAAAGCCCTTTTTAGGGCTTGAACATCAGTCTGCTTTTTTTTCCCCTGTGTAATCTAATTACAGTTGTCTGCCTGCCAGCGTGTGTGTCAGGCTCACAGCGTATACTCTGCCCACTTGCCCAGTGCCACCACTCATATCTGGTGTGGCAGGTGGTGGGGGTTGGTCTGGGTGGGGGGAAGCTACACTACAGAAAAAGAAAAAAAAACAGAAAAAAATAATTTATTTTGCAAACTGGGTACTGGCAGACAGCTGCCAGTACCCAAGATGGCCACCAATAAGGCAGATGGGGAGGGTTAGAGAGCTGTTTTTGGGGGGGGATCAGGGAGTTTGGGGGCTAAGGGGGGATGCTACATCACAGCATATGTAAATACGCTAAAAATAAATTAAAAACCTTTTATTTTAGTACTGGCAGACTTTCTGCCAGTGCTTAAGATGGCGGGGACAATTGTGGGGTGGGTGAGGGAAGGGAGCTGTTTGGGAGGGATCAGGGGGTCTGATGTGTCAGGTGGGAGGCTGATCTCTACACTAAAGCTAAAATTAACCCTGCAAGCTCCCTACAAAATACCTAATTAACCCTTTCACTGCTAGCCATAATACACGTGTGATGCGCAGCAGCATTTAGCGGCCTTCTAATTACCAGAAATCAACGCCAAAGTCATATATGTCTGCTATTTGTGAACAAAGGGGATCCCAGAGAAGCATTTACAACCATTTGTGCCATAATTGCACAAGCTGTTTGTAAATAATTTCAGTGAGAAACCTAAAATTGCGAAAAAATTTAAGTTTTTTTTTAAATTTGATCGCATTTGGCGGTGAAATGGTGGCATTAAATATACCAAAAGGGGCCTAGATCAATACTTTGCGTTGTCTACTACACTACGCTTAAGCTAAAATTAACTCTACAAGCTCCCTACATGCTCCCTAATTAACCCCTTCACTGCTGGGCATAAAACATGTGTGGTGCGCAGTGGCATTTAGCAGCCTTCTAATTACCAAAAAGCAACGCCAAAGCCATATAAGTCTGCTATTTCTGAACAAAGGGGATCCCAGAGAAGCATTTACAACCATGTATGCCATAATTGCATAAGTTGTTTGTAAATAATTTCTGTGAGAAACCTAAAGTTTGTGAAAAAGTGGACAATTTTTTTTTTAATTTGATCGCATTTGGCGGTGAAATGGTGGCATGAAATATACCAAAATGGGCCTAGATCAATACTTTGGGATGTCTTCTAAAAAAATATATATACATGTCAATGGATATTCAGGTATTCCTGACAGATATCAGGGTTCCAATGTAATTAGCGCTCATTTTGAAAAAAGTGGTTTTGAAATAGCAAAGTGCTTCTTGTATTTATTTCCATATAACTTACAAAAAAAGCAAAGAACATGTTAACGTTGGGTATTTCTAAACTCAGGACAAAATTTAGAAACTATTTAGATGTTGTACGCGCTGCGGGAGTTTGGTCTGTCACTGTGAAGCGGGCGTAACCCTTACACTACCTGATCGATACAACATCATATCTGATGTTTTAAAGCACGTTATTCCAAACAATTTAGGAATGTTAGGTGATTTATGCCCTTTATGGATTAAAACCAGACTCTGCATCAACTATGTAATTTTCCATGGGAGTTTTGCCATGGATCCCCCTCCGGCAAGCCACAGTCCAGGTGTTAGTCCTCTTGAAACAACTTTTCCATCACTATTGTGGCCAGAAAGAGTCCCTGTGGGTTTTAAAATTCGCCTGCCTATTGAAGTCTATGGCGGTTCGCCCGGTTCGCCCGTTCGTGAACATTTGCGTAAGTTCGCATTCACCGTTCGCAAACCGAAAATTTTATGTTCGCGACATCACTATCCCAGAATATTGGATCTAGATAATTAGGAGCATATACATTGCAGAGTATATATATCACTAGTAGTTTTTATTTTTAAAATAATATATCTCCAAGTCAATAAAAGAATACAAAATGTTCGGCTAGATTACGATTTGTGCATTAAGGTAAAAAAGCAGCGTTGACAGGTCCTAACGCTGCTTTTTTATGTCCGCTGGTATTACGAGTCTTACAGGTATAGGGGCACCACACACTTTTTTGGCCTTACCGCAAACCTACTTACGTAAATTTCGTAAAGGCTTTTTTCTATGGGACTTCCATAGCGCCAGAATTATGAGTTTGTTCTGGGAGGCCAAAAAGTGAGCGGTAAACCCTACCCCGTCAAGATTCGTACCGCATTAAGGGAGTGAGTTCAGTGAATAAGGATGTATTATATTTGTTTCTAGATCTAGTGGTGAGAAATAATCTGAATTTGCTAACCATCCTATCACAACTTTCCCCCAAAAAATGAGGTTATATAGGTGGAGGTCTGGCAAAGCGAACCCACCATACTTTTTAGGTAGGTATTCTAGGTTTTCTCCCCTGCCAAATAAAATGTAGCATGGCCAATTTAAAACTACAAAACACAATAATTAAACAGCGCTAGCTGCCAGGGATGATTCAAAATTGCTGTGATATAAAGCAATAAACACCAATTCAGTGAAATAGATAATAATAATAAAAATTGATACTTAATACTTAAAAAAAAATAATAAATAAATTAAGTGGATTAACGTATATTATTTGAAAGCCACTAATAATGATTGTATGATTGTCTTTCTTAATAGAAATATATGAGCATATATATGCAGCACATATAAACACAGGCTGACAAAAGAATATTCAAATACAAAAAAATAAAAGAGATAAATAACACATAAACTCCTAAAAACAAACAAATTCCTAAAGAAAAAACATAAAGCAAGAAACACAATAAGTGCAAACAAGTGCAACTATATAATAATTTTTATACGAGACCTGCTGCTGCAAAATGACTGAAGGTGTCCTGCGTGCCTCCCGAAGTAAAGTAGAATCCCAAATCTCTGAAACATATAAGCGCAAACAGACTCAAGTGTAGGTAGATACAACAAATGCACCCCACTCTCTGAATTGTACTTACAAAATTGTAATTTATTCAGGCGGTTTGTTAACACAACATATGATATCCAAGGCAGTTAAAGCATAAATCTTTGCAAATGAAAATTCCGGAACCAAAAGTGTCCGTTTTAAGTTAGTGTCCGTTATAGTGGCTTCAGATGAAAGAACGCTGTATTAGGAAGCGTCAATGTGAAAGCCGATGTCGTCACTGGAGCAAAGTACGGATCCTCAAGCAGTCCAAAAAGCCTCAACGCGTTTCAACCGCCAACGTGCAGTCTTTCTCAAGAGGTAAAGTTCATGTCCCTTCTCACAGCGCAAGCTACTATATAGCCAACAGGCTTATTTCATTGGATGGAAGAAAGTCTCGTTATATAACTGGCCTGCCTGCTATGTTTGTTGTGGAAAGCGAACTTAGATCAATATGCATGATAAATAAATGGCACATATTATAATACTATTAAAAACAGAACTATGCTAAAGTGCTAAAGACATAATATATAAACTATACTAAGACGAATAGATTAATAAACCACTGAGAGTGTCAATAATAAGCTACAATATACTAATAAATTTTCACAGGCGTATTCTGCCAATTGTAAATGAAATGTTGAAGGATAGTGTAAAACAAAAGACAAAAAGAGAACAATATTATTATAATAAAAAATCTATTAAAAACACAAATTTTTAATTTTCTACTATTAAAAAACATATAATAATGTACTGTTAAAAATGTAGTTACTAAGTTATACTAAAAAATATATGAATTAATAGACCGCAAGAACTATCACTAGTAAATTAAAATAAACCAATATATTTTCACAGACGTTTTTATGGCCATTATTGATAAGGTATATATTATGCATAAATCAATACCTAAAATGATACAATAATTAAAACTCCAATGTATATAATATATACACACATGTTACATACACAAATGAGTAAAAATAGAACAAAATATAAATATAAATATAATATAATATAGCTGAGGAGAAGAAAAAAGGAGTAATATAGTGGAAAAAATCAAAAATATGCAGGGGAACAGCCATTGTATCCTATCTGCCCTATAGTAATTAGCACACAAAAACTCTACCAGTAAGATACATACTAAAAATAATTTAAAAATATTGAAATATTCAGGACATAAAGATATTCAGAGCATTTAAAATATTAAAAATCTTAAAAATATTCAAAATATCCAAGATATTCAGAACAAAGACATATCATACATAAATAGATTAATTAATTTTATCACATACATATATACGTGCATATATATATATATATATAGATGTACACACATATAAATATACATGTATATATAAGTACACCTATCCAAAAAATCTCTAAAAAACTATACACTAAGGGACCCTATCCTAGACTTTTAGCTAGAAATTGGGAAACTTAGATGAAGGCTGCTAAATCTAAATCAACATTGAGACCACCTGGACACAGACAGTTCAACTTCTGTATCCAGAATGTCTCACGTTTGCGTAATGTAAGTAGTCTGTTAGAGATGGAGGGGGAAATCCAGTCAATGACCTGCACCTTGAGTGTTCTGGGGTCTCCACCATGAGTATCTCTAAAGTGAAGGGGAACACTGTGCTTATCCATCACTGAAAATCATTCTCGTACTGAAATTGAATTTCTTGATCTGCGATTATTCGTAAATAGTGATAATAAAATAGCAGTTACCAACTATAGGAAACCCACCGAAAGAAATAGCTTCATTGACTATAAGAGTGACCATCAACGTCATTGGAAAGATAACATCCCATACAGCCAGTTTCTTAGATTGAGAAGAAATTGTAGCTCTATTAGCGATTTCAATAAAGAAGCAGACATTATGGCGAACAAGTTTTTAGTCAAAGGATATGATCCGGTCAAAATCAAGGACTCTAGAAGTAAGGCTATGGGGCGTACTAGGGATTCTCTGTTAAGAACAGATCATATGAGTTCGACAGGTAGACTTCATAAACAAAATGTACAGGATCAGGATTCCATCAGATTTATAACTACCTACAATGAAGGCCATATGATTATTAAGGAGGCCTTTAGGAAACACTGGGGCATATTAAAATCAGATAGTATGTTAGCATCATCGATATCAGAACATCCACAAATCACCTTTAGGAAGGGTAGAAACTTGAGAAATCTGTTAGCCCCTAGTAAATTGAAAGCAGTGAAAGGAGATAAAACAACAGTGAGTAAGAGTAACTGGTTAAGTCTGAAAGAAGGCACATATAAATGTGGTAAACAAAACTGTGGAATGTGCAAACATGTAAACAAAGATCTTAACTTCACAAATAGTGATAAATCTCGTAATTTTAAGATTCAATGCCGTTGCACTTGTGATTTTACTCATGTTGTATATCTATTAACTTGTGGGTGTGGTCTTATGTATGTGGGTCGCACGAAAAGGAAGATCAGGCGTAGAGTGTCAGAACATCTCAACAATATTAGAAATGAGATGGATAAGCACAGTGTTCCCCTTCACTTTAGAGATACTCATGGTGGAGACCCCAGAACACTCAAGGTGCAGGTCATTGACTGGATTTTCCCCTCCATCTCTAACAGACTTCTTACATTACGCAAACGTGAGACATTCTGGATACAGAAGTTGAACTGTCTGTGTCCAGGTGGTCTCAATGTTGATTTAGATTTAGCAGCCTTCATCTAAGTTTCCCAATTTCTAGCTAAAAGTCTAGGATAGGGTCCCTTAGTGTATAGTTTTTTAGAGATTTTTTGGATAGGTGTACTTATATATACATGTATATTTATATGTGTGTACATCTATATATATATATGCACGTATATATGTATGTGATAAAATTAATTAATCTATTTATGTATGATATGTCTTTGTTCTGAATATCTTGGATATTTTGAATATTTTTAAGATTTTTAATATTTTAAATGCTCTGAATATCTTTATGTCCTGAATATTTCAATATTTTTAAATTATTTTTAGTATGTATCTTACTGGTAGAGTTTATGTGTGCTAATTACTATAGGGCAGATAGGATACAATGGCTGTTCCCCTGCATATTTTTGATTTTTTCCACTATATTACTCCTTTTTTCTTCTCCTCAGCTATATTATATTATATTTATATTTATATTTTGTTCTATTTTTACTCATTTGTGTATGTAACATGTGTGTATATATTATATACATTGGAGTTTTAATTATTGTATCATTTTAGGTATTGATTTATGCATAATATATACCTTATCAATAATGGCCATAAAAACGTCTGTGAAAATATATTGGTTTATTTTAATTTACTAGTGATAGTTCTTGCGGTCTATTAATTCATATATTTTTTAGTATAACTTAGTAACTACATTTTTAACAGTACATTATTATATGTTTTTTAATAGTATAAAATTAAAAATTTGTGTTTTTAATAGATTTTTTATTATAATAATATTGTTCTCTTTTTGTCTTTTGTTTTACACTATCCTTCAACATTTCATTTACAATTGGCAGAATACGCCTGTGAAAATTTATTAGTATATTGTAGCTTATTATTGACACTCTCAGTGGTTTATTAATCTATTCGTCTTAGTATAGTTTATATATTATGTCTTTAGCACTTTAGCATAGTTCTGTTTTTAATAGTATTATAATATGTGCCATTTATTTATCATGCATATTGATCTAAGTTCCCTTTCCACAACAAACATAGCAGGCAGGCCAGTTATATAACGAGACTTTCTTCCATCCAATGAAATACGCCTGTTGGCTATATAGTAGCTTGCGCTGTGAGAAGGGACATGAACTTTACCTCTTGAGAAAGACCGCACGTTGGCGGTTGAAACGTGTTGAGGCTTTTTGGACTGCTTGAGGATCCGTACTTTGCTCCAGTGACGACATCGGCTTTCACATTGACGCTTCCTAATACAGCGTTCTTTCATCTGAAGCCACTATAACGGACACTAACTTAAAACGGACACTTTTGGTTCCGGAATTTTCATTTGCAAAGATTTATGCTTTAACTGCCTTGGATATCATATGTTGTGTTAACAAACCGCCTGAATAAATTACAATTTTGTAAGTACAATTCAGAGAGTGGGGTGCGTTTGTTGTTTCTACCTACACTTGAGTCTGTTTGCGCTTATATGCTTCAGAGATTTGGGATTTATGGCCAATTTAAAAGTTTGAAGATCTTTCCTTCTGAGAAAAGTAGGGATATTTTGTATTATATAAAGGATCTTAGAAAAGGAAATAATTTTAAAAAGAGATATTCGCCCAGAGAGAGATAATTGAAAATTATGCCATTGTTTCAAGTCCTCTTTAATTTTAGTCAATAGAGGAATGATATTTAAGTTATACCAGTCCTTTGGATCTAGGGAAATAAATACCCCAAGATATTTAAAAGAGGTTGTCGCAGCTTTAAAGGGGTTCGCAAGAGAAGGATTTGAATTTTTGCTTAACCAAAAAGTTTCGGATTTAGTTGTGTTAACCCTATAACCTGAGAATGTACTAAACATGTCGATAATTTGTATAAATTGTGGAATATTTTTGGCCGGGTTAGAAATGTAAACTAAGAGATCGTCAGCATATAGTGCAACTTTGACTACTTTTTTATTTATGGTGATACCATCTATATATTAGCATATAAAAATAGCAAGTGATTCTATGGCAATAATAAATAAAAGAGGTGAAAGTGGGCATAGTTGATACTTGCCTTGATCAAGCCATATATTCTGAGTTAGTTGGCCATTAATCAACAGAGAAGTTTTAGGTTTATTGTAAATATTTTTAACAAATTGCAAAATGGGTCCTCTAAAACTAAATATATCCATTGAAAAGAATATATGTTCATGTTGGACCGAGTCGAACACCTTCTCTGCGTCCAAGAAATTAACACCGGAATCTTCCAGACCAGGCCCTTCTGTTAAATCCTTGGAATTAAGATAGTCTATAATGAGAAACAATTCTCAAATTTTTGCTGAAGAATTTCTGCCCTTTAAAAATCCTGCTTGATCTGAATTAATCACCTTATTTAAAGGGGTTTGAAGTCTTTTGGCCAAAATTGATGCTAGAATTTTGTAATCTGAATAAAGAAGTACAATTGGCCTATATGAACTCTTATCTTGTGGGTCTTTCCCACTCTTCAAGATCAGTGTGGTCCAGGACGCAGAAAAGGTGCTTGAGCAAGGGTCCTTATCAATGAAATAATTATTGTAAAGATTTTTCAGGTAATATTTGATTTTAAGGTCTTATAAAATTTGTTAAGCAAAAGATCTGTTCAAGGCATTTTGTTTAAAGAAATCACGTCAATGGTATCCAGAATTTCTTTGTTTTAAATTGGGGAGTTAATCTTAGATAAAAATTGGATTGGAATAACTGGATTTTCCCCCCAGAATTTATCTCTATTATCTAGATTCACAGTTCTAAGTGAATATAAATCTGCATAATATGAAGAAAATAGCGATAAAATCTTGTGGTTTATTATATAATTTATCTTTTTTTGTGAATTGCTTTATTACCACTAGAACTGGAATTATTTTTAACCAGTCTGGCCAAGAGTTTACCAGATTTATTGCCATGTCTGTAATATCTGGCCTGTAAATGGAGCTCCTTTTTGGTAGTAGAGTATAATGCAAGGGTATCACATTCTTTTTTGGCTTCGGCATAGGTTTCCAAATTTTGCTTAGACGGGTTAAGCAAGTAGCTATTATAGGAATTTACTAAAAAAATGGTGATTTCCTCCTCTCTTTTTTAAAAAAAAAAAAATTCTTAGCTTAGCAATGTAGGAAATACAACCCCAGTCAGTACTGATTAAGCCGTTTACCAGAAAATTTCAGGTCTATCTAAGTAATCTTTATTAAAGGAAAGATAATCTTCCTATTTACTAATAAGAACATTTTTGAATTTCAAATCTTTAGATAAATTTATGGGAAAACGGAATCGACGAAAAAAGGAGTTAAATTATTACAAGGAATGCTTTGTAAGATAGGGGTATGGTCTTATAGGAGGAAGGAGGAAATCAAGGCCTTAATTCCAATTTTTATTAGACTGTTACTGACCAAAAATAAATCTAATATGGATAGTGAATTATGCCTTTTAGACATACAAGTGAAGCCTTGAGTTATAGAATGTTGTGCTCTCCAAATATCGCCAACTCCTAGATTAGAGAAAAGTTTCTTAAACTGTTTATACTCTGATTTGTCTCTATTTGTCTTAACTTTGTTATGTCTTAACCTGTCTAAGGGATATCAAGGTGTCATATTAAAGTCTCATCCCAAAATGAGATACCCTTCCATAATATTTAACAATTAGATCTGAATAGAATCCCAGATATATATTGGATCTAGATAATTAGGAGCATATACATTGCAGAGTATATATACCACTAGTAGTTTTTATTTTCAAAATAATATATCTCCAAGTCAATAAAAGAATACAAAACTTTCGGCTAGATTACGATTTGTGCATTAAGGTAAAAAAGCAGCGTTAACAGGTCCTAACGCTTCTTTTTTACGCCCGCTGGTATTACGAGTCTTGCAGGTATAGGGGCACTGCACACTTTTTTTTTACCGCAAACCTGCTTACGTAAATTTCGTAAAGGCTTTTTACTATGGGACTTCCATAGCACTGGTATATTATGAGTTTGTCCTGGGAGGCCAAAAAGTGAGCGGTACACCCTACCCCGTCAAGATTCGTTCCACATTTTAAAGTCAGTAGTTATGAGTTTTACACTACAAAGCCGTAGCATAAAACTCATAACTAAAGTGCTAAAAAGTGCACTAACACCCATAAACTACCTATTAACCCCTAAACCAAAGCCCTCCCACATCACAAACACTAAAATAAAATTATTAACCCCTAATCTGCCGCTTCGGACATCACCGCCACTATAATAAACATATTAACCCCTAAACCGCCACACTCCCGCCTCGCAAACACTAATTAAAGATTATTAACCCCTAATCTGCTGTCCCTAACATCGCCGCCACCTACCTACATTTATTAACCCCTAATCTACCGCCCCAGCATACAACATTCTGACATGACAAGTCATTACAGGCACCTTATTTTTTGTGTTATGGGTTCTTAGTGTCCCCAATCAAACAGGTCCAATCAAGGGACCAGAAACTATATAGAACCATTGAGGACATGCTGATGGAGTTAATAGTAGAAAATGTAGTTTCAGTGTGTATGAGATAGAGGCAAACTGTGGATTAGTCATTCATTATCAAAATATATAGGTACGCCGCTACCGGGTGGGGTATTCAGGTTACCATATGACAATAGGCGATTATTGAATCCCAGAATTATCATGGTAGGCGTGTTACCTTGTTATGATATATATTGTCAAATGTATTACGTTAGATTGTGATTATTCTCCAATCCTTCCACAGAATGTTATATAAATAATTGTGTATGTTTTTTTATTTTTTTATTATTGCTCTTCACAGAATAAGGTTTAATATTACTCCAAGACTATCTGTTTTGTGTTGCAACTAAGTACAACGTGCTTATGTTTGCTTGTGTGGCATTTGTTCCGGTGTCCCCTCCCTGGCCCCCCCCTTTTTATCTATTTTTTTTCATTGTCATTCTCATTTGTTAACATTCTATGCTTAAGTGCCCTGTGATTCTTGGGAAGAGAGAACACACAGAGTTAAGGTTTTAGTCTATCACATTGAGCTTATTGTATTATACCACCTAAGAAAAGATAACTGTTTATATACACTGTGCATTCTTTTATCTTTCTCTGTTGTTTTTTTGTTTTTTTTTCTCTTTCTTTGGAGCCTAGCAGGTCCTCCCCCCCCCCCTTCTCCTTCCCCATGGACTATTTGTCCTTCTGCCCTCCATTTCCCCTTATACCTCACACATTTGCATACTATATATTCCATAACTTGACTATTCACCTTTCATTCATTCACCCTTGCCCCTACTTATCTCATCCCCTTCCCTGTTCGCCCCCCATCAAACTCTCATCCATTATTCATACACCTACCCGTTCCCCCCTTGGTCATCTACCCAAAAATCTGTATAGTTCCGTTCCTTCATTTACCCATTCATTCATACACCTAATCTGTCAGTGATTAGACTGTTTCTTGTGCTTTGATTTCACAGGTGGAATTTTATGTTTACATTTTATCTCTTTTTATTTCCTTACCGTTATCATAGTTATTATAGCTCTCTGGTAAATTTGTGTACCAGTGACTTTCAGCGCGGTCAATCCTTATATATACCGCAAAACTAATCACTTTTCCTTGTACCCCCCTCTTAGTCCCTCCCTCCCCCCCTTTTTTTTTCTTTTTTTTTTCTTTTTTTTTCTTCTTCTTCCCTCTCCACGATGTCTATCGTATGTCTTTCACAAAATGTAAGGGGACTTAATTCCCCCACCAAGAGAAGCTTATTGTTTCGCTCATTAAAATATCTCAAAGCGAAAATTGTTTTCTTGCAGGAGACCCACTGGCGGATTGGGGAACTGACTCCTATTCACTCTCCCTATTTCCCGGTTGTGGAGACAGCCTCCTTTACCAAAAAATCTAGAGGCACAGCTATATTAGTTCATAGAGATGTCACCTATGAAAAACTGCATGTGGAGGCTGATCCCCAGGGGAGATTCCTTATTTTGGTTTGCAAATTGGAGGGCAACACCTATACATTAGCTTCTTACAATGGCCCAAATTCATCTCAAATTAGACATCTTAAGAAGTTTTTAACCCGCTTGGACAAAGTAAAGAGAGGCCTTTTACTACTCGCTGGTGATTTCAATATGGTCATAGACCCAGTGGTGGATAAGAGAGTATCCCACAATAGGCCTATAGACAAGGCTACTATAGACACATCCCAAAAATTCTTTACCCTTCTGACCCAGGCTAACCTATTTGATGTGTGGCATTCCTTCAATTCCACCAATGGAGATTACACTTATTACTCCCCGGTTCATGATTCCTACTCTAGAATCAATTTCTTTTTCAGCAACCCCTGGCTTTTGGATAGGATAGGGGGGTCATCCATCGGAGAGTTAACTTGGTCTGATCATAATCCAGTGTCTATCTGTTTGAATGGAGTGGCTGAACCATCCTCTAGACCTCCTTGGCGCCTAATTGATTCGTTGCTGTCGGTTCCGGGGCAGATTGAGAAGTTTGAGTCTGAGATTGCATCATTTCTTTAATTAAATGATACAGGATATGTTGATAATTTCCTCTTATGGGGAGCTCTTAAAGCATACTTACGAGGTCTGTTCATTAAACGCCAGGCTCAAACTCGACGGGAATCTTCGATATCTTTGGCCCACCTGCATATGGAGTTAAGGTCCTTGAAAGACTTACACAAGCTAACCCTAGACCCCACCCTTTTACCAAGAATCTCTTCAGTGCAGCAGCATCTTAGAATGCTAGAAAACCAGAGAGTCCAGAATAGATTACGTGAGAATAAGAAGCTATTCTATCTTAAGGGGAATAAGCCTGACTATCTGTTAGCAAGGAAGTTGCGTGAGAGAACAGCCCAGGCCAGAATTCCTTACCTGATCACTGATAATCGCAAACTGACTAATCCTAATTATATAGGGTTGGAATTTGCCAGATATTATGCACAACTGTACAATTTGCAAATTTTGGGAGGTCATGCACCCCCCAGAGTTGAAGATATTAGATTGTTTCTATCTAATCTATCCTTACCAAAACTTTCCGCAAAGCATGTTGCATCCTTGGAAGCTCCAATGTCCACCGAGGAAGTTAAAGATGCTATTCTATCTCTCAAACCTCGGAAATCCCCTGGTCCGGATGGATACTCCGATTTCTTCTACAAAACTTTTAGTGCTTGCTTAACCCCTCTTCTCACACGCGTGTTTAACTCAGCGGAACAATTGGGTTACTTTCCGAATGAATTCCTCCAGGCATCCATTGTAACTCTACCTAAGCCTGGGAAATCCCCGGACGCTTGCCCCAATTTTAGGCCAATCTCTCTTCTAAACGCAAAGTTGTATGCCAAGATCTTGGTTAAGCATCTTAATAGGATGATCCCATGCCTAGTGACCCCGGACCAAGTGGGTTTCACATTGGGGCGACAAAGCCGCCAATAATACTAGAAGATTGTTGAATATATTTTTTGAAGTAGGTCGGCTCGGTCTGCAATGCGCCGCAGTGTCGCTTGATGCCGAAAAGGCGTTTGACCGAGTCGACTGGCTGTATATGAGAGAGGTACTGATGCATCTTGGGTTTACATCCCCTATCTGCACTAAAATCTTTGCGTTATATTCTAATCCTTCAGCCCGAGTGAGAGGCCTAGGATTTTTGTCCCCTGAATTCAAAATCACGAACGGAACACGGCAAGGGTGTCCGTTATCCCCCTTGCTTTTCACCTTTATGATGGAGCCGCTTGCGGAAGCCATTAGGGGGTCCACAAGATAAAGGGGATTACACTACATGATACTACCCAAAAGGTAGTTCTGTTTGTGGACGACCTAACTGTCTTGGTCACCGATCCGCTGAAATCCTTACCAAAATTATTCGATTTACTAGAAACATTTTCAAACATTAGCATGTACAAACTTAATTACCCTAAAACCAAAGCATTCACTTTAAATATCTCCAATTTAGACCTTCAGGCATTAAAACGACGGTTCCCTTTTGTCTGGTCCTCTACGCAGCTAAAACATCTGGGGGTTTATCTATCGCACAATATCTCTACTATTATATCATCTAACTTTCACCCCCTATTACGTAAGTTTAAAGAATATTTTGTAAAATGGGATTCACCCAATATTTCCTGGTGGGGCAGGATAGCTGCTATTAAAATGAACCTCTTACCAAAATTAACATATCTTTTCTGGTGTCTTCCTCTCCCTATACCTAAAAGCATAATTTCACAGTTCCAGCGGTTGTGCAACAATTTTATTTGGAAGAAAAAGCGTCCTAGAGTGGCGATGAAAATTATGTCCTATCCAGTATTAGCTGTCGGAGCGGCAGCTCCTAATATAGCGGTTTATCATGAAGCATCCAGGTTAGCCCATATTACAGCTTGGGGTTTGGAGTCTTCCAAGAGTAGGTGGGCAGAAATTGAGCAGACGTCCCTACCAAAAGGACTTTGTCTGCGAGATCTAATTTGGATTCCAAGACACTCTAGGAAACCAGAGTTAAGTTTAAACTACATCATAGCCTCTAACCTGAAGTTTTGGGATAAAATTCATCATAGGAAAGGAATTGCTCCACATCCCTCCCCAACCCACTCTATCATAGGCTTACTGGGGGCCTTAGCAGACCCACATCCTCTGGAGTGGGAAGCACTAGAGATCCAGACTGTAAGGGATTTGTTCTCGGATACAGGTTTGCTCTCAGTCACCCTATTTCAAAGCAGATTCTCCCCCTCACCCCTAATGAGCTTTGAGTTCTTTCGACTACGAAACTTTTTGCGTACTTGTGGCTTTACCTCAGGACCTCTAAGATCCCGAACTTTGTGGGAAAAGCTTTGGGATGCAAGATATCTCGCCCCGAGGGTGTTCTCTCTTGCCTATTCCGCCCTCATACAGGCACCTATATACAATAAGTCTTTTTATATCACGCACTGGGAGGGCACTCTGCACTTCAATTCTCCTGAAGAGGCATGGAGGTCTGCAACCTTACTAACTAAGAGTGCGGTTCATAGCATTACCTATTTTGAACTCTACTTTAAGATTTTGACTCAATGGCATTACACTCCCTTACGCCTATTTCAGATCTCCAAAACAAATTCCCCTATGTGTTGGAGGGGATGTGGCAAAGTGGGATCCCCAGCCTATATGTGGTGGGAGTGTCCCAAGATTCAGAGAATTTGGACCAGGGCATTTTATTACTGCACCAAACTAGGTTTGGTGGAATCTACTCGTCCAGCTGCAGCACTGTTTCATTTATTCTCTGACAAGATGCCTCGACACTTAAAATTTCTGTGTATATATATTTTCATGTCTGTTAAGCTGCATATCGCTAAGGCATGGCTCCAATCTAAGGGCCCAAGATGGAGTCAGATTAAGTCCACAATGGCACATATTGAAACTATGGAATGCGCAGTGTTTGCAGCTAACAACAAAATCACGATTCACAGTTTGTGTTGGGAAGCCTGGCGACAATGCCTAGAGGGGGAGATTATCATGTGTTAGAAATGCTCTATATATTGGGATTCTTGGTAGTACCACCTAGAGGGAGTGGGTGCTGGCCGCCGGTGGGTCCCCCTGTAGAGACCTAGAACTATAATGGCATCTGGAGTTCTAGGTCTCTACCCTCTCCCCTCCCTCCCCCCCCTCTTTTTTTTTTTTTCTCCCCTCTTCTCCCTCCTTCCTTTTCTCTTAATATATGTTATATATTTGTTGAGTCGCTCTATCTCTCGCTTGCTATTGATATATAACTCGACAAACTATGTCTACACCATATAATATTGCTTATTGACTGTTGATGAACCGATGTGATATGTATAAAACAAAAAATGTGTGAGGTTTGTTTAGCCTTGGAACTTTATGTATGACATACTATTGTTATTATTCACTTGACGCTATTAGTTACTGAGCTATATGTTACAATTATGCTTTCTGTATGATACTGCTTCTTGTTATTATATAGCAGTTTCACCTGTATCTGTACATGTATGTCTTTTCACCGTAAACCTCAATAAAAATTATTTAAACAAAAAAATAATAATAATAATATATATATATATATATATATATATATATATATATATATATATAGGTACAAGGAGGGCACTGAAATTACTCTATTAACTTCAGTCAACATCAAACATAGTCAGCTGATAACAGTGATGTGCCAGAACAGTCGTCAGTTACAGGTATATGCATAATTAGATATAAACACTGAACAATTGTAAAAACATAAACAGTAGTAAACTATTATTCTGGATAATCTTCAGAGAATCAGGAAATCATAAGCAAAGCTAAATTTCCTGTGTTAGAGCCCGGGGAGCCTTTATACACAAATACAAAAGAAAACTTAGTCGTGGCTCTTCGGGCTAGGCAGAGACTACTTAACTCTGCCAAAACAAAATGCGGAGAAGGTGTTCATCCTTTACCGCACAAGAGTAGTGGGAGGCGGAGGATAGGCCAAAAAAATTGTGTGCCCTGTCACAACTAAGGTACATACCTAGCAATTTAAATCAATCCTAGCATTGGTGAAAGATTAATAGGGAAATCCATATACAATTGCCCAAGGGGTTACAGGATGTATGATATTCTATAGGCGCTGCATATTGCTAAGTATAAAAATGTGTATATCCTGAACATAACTTTATAAGAGATAAACTAAATGATAGAACAGTTTTATCACCTGAACCAGAGCACTGCAGTGGAGGTAATGTCTTCTAAGTTTACTACCAGGGGCATGAGATTGGAACGATGTAAGTGCATGGCCGAGATATATCAGCAATCAAGATAAGCAGCTGTATAGTGTCATTCTAGTAACCCTGCAGAGTACACGTAACCAGCAACCTAGTCTAAAGGCTACAGTTTAATGAAAAGCTGCAATCTTATATCTCTAAGGAGGCACTATGTGCTATATATTACCCGACTACTTAGGGGCAGATAAACTAGATAATGGACCCTGGGGAACTTAAATCTAACCCTACCTATAGTGCGTTTGCATTATGTTTAACTCCCATTAATATAAAATGATAATACAGATGCATATACCGTTTCATAAAAATTTCTGATAGCCTTATAGCCTGAGATATGCAGCTGAATGGAGAAGCTTAGAGAGAAATGTTAGAAGTGTGGGATCTGCATATTCTCAGAGCATGTATTTAAAGATAAAAGTATAGAAAAACTCATATAAGTTATTAAAGTGTGGTGTGCAATATGTATGCGTACAGCATCATTCTAAATGTTGTAAAAAGAATAACACTCCAACGCAGCAATCATTCACTTAAACAAGCAGGCTAAATATTCATGACGTAACTTAGAACATGGACTAGACTAACACAAACCATTGCATGCAATAAAATAAAGAAAAATTATGCTCTACCAAACCTGTAGCTCTGTGCCAACTGTAATGTTTAGAGCACTATTTTGTAGGTACATATTACTTATGAGGCAGGCCAACCAACAATGCTAGCAAGTGGCTAACTATAGACAACATGTACACACTTGCAAAAGGCTATTGTATGTTTATGTATCTGGTATGAAGCCGACCCCTCTGGAAATAAGTGCAACATAAGAGAAAAAACAAACAACAAAAAAACAGAAAACACAGCGTCCAGGCTACGCAATTCAGTATCAGACTGGTAGATATTCACTGATAAACATATGTATATCTGTACATGTGGGTAAATACAGCAGTATCTCATTCAGATGAAGGTATAGAGAGACTCTTCAACTCGACTAGGCAAATCCAAAGGCATCTTTCTGCTTATCCTATTCAAGGCTGCTGATGTAGAAATACACCACAAGGCTATGCAGTTATGTCCAGTAAACCAGATCTTGTAACACTATACCAGATTCAAGATTAAAGAGAGGGGAGCAGATAAGATCATAAGGTGGATAGAGTACTAGCAGAGGGCATAACAGATGGTAATCTTATGACAGGGCAATCTGAAAAGGCTATCCACATCCCCTCTGGTTGTAGACAGAGTCAGCCCACTCCTGTTTTGCTGCACCCCTGAAAGTCCCAGAGCACCTGGCCAGCCATCACTTGGCACCAAATAGCCACAAACCTGCATGCACGTAGATATTTCACCCAGTTCAATGTAGCCATACAGAGTAAGGCATTTGCAATATCTTTAGAGCAGGCACCGGCCCCTCTGTGAAGTAGACTCTGTCTGGTATAATGCTGTCTGTCGCTTCTGGTAGAATCAGCAAGAGCCTGTAAGTCACAGCACTGCAGGGCACTAGTACCTCCTGAATTCTCCACCTGCACTACCCCGACTCCAGGACGCTCCGTCTGACATGACAAACCCTCTGCCGCAGTTTTTACCTTCTGTAGGTCAGCCGTGCAGAGTAATGGGGCATGTCCAGAGTGCTGTGAGGCTGTCAATCCTTTGACAGATTCTATACTCAAAGTCCTCCAGGAGACCGCGGAAGACAGAATACAGGTCCGCCATGCTGTCATGGAAAACTGTAGCAAAATGAGTTGCTAACCTCTTGATGTCCGATTCAGTCCGTTATGCAATCCGTGCTGCATATAAAATGGCGCCACTGAAAGTGCTTGCGGCCTCAGCTGCCTAGTCCGTGCGGCTTCAGAGATGTGGCGTGTAAGTCAGCTGTTAGGAGTTACCTTCGCTCTGTACTCTCTATAGAATGTCGGCAATACTATATCAGCCCCATCATTCAGGGCCGCAGGCCTCCGTGTGCTTGTATGAATAAAAATGGCGTAGCACCGGTGGCGGCATAGGCCTCAGCACTCATTCTTTAAGCCAGCGTGTTGTACAGGCACATATTTCGTTTCTGAAGCACCACGGCCTTTTAGTTACTTGACTGCTTAATGATTGCTCTCATAGGTGCTGCATCATAGTAGAATTAAGTACTTTTGGGCCAGCTAGTAAGAGGAGCCTCAGTATGTTGTGACCATCTTGGTCGGTGGCTCGCTCCGCCCCCCCCCTAACTTAACTATAATTAAAATAAATCTACATAAAATTACTATAATTAACTAAATTATTCCTATTTAAAACTAAATACTTACCTATAAAATAATCCCTAAGCTAGCTACAATATAACTAATAGTTACATTCTGTCTAGCTTAGGGTTTATTTTTATTTTACAGGCAAGTTTGTATTTATTTTAACTAGGTAGAATAGTTACTAAATAGTTAGTTACTAACTATTTAATAACTACCTAGCTAAAATAAATACAAATTGACCTTTAAAATAAAACCTAACCTAAGTTACACTAATACCTAACACTAAACTACAATTAAAAACTTACCTAAATTAAATACAATTAAATAAATTAAATAGACTAAATTATAGAAAATAAAAAACAAATTACATGATCTTTAAACTAATTACACCTAATCTAAGTTCCCCATTGCCCTGAAAAGGGCATTTGGATGGGTATTGCCCTTAAAAGAGCATTTAGCACTTTTTTTGCCCAAAAGCCTTAATTGAAAAATAAAACTCACCCAATAAACCCTTAAAAAAACCTTACACTAACCCCTGAAGATACACTTACAGTTTTTGAAGACCCGACATCCATCCTCAACGAAGCGGCAGGAGTCTTAATTCAACCGGGCAGAAGTCTTTATCCAACTGGGCAGAAGTCTTCATCCAGACGGCATCTTCTATCTTCATCCAGCCGGCGTGGAGCAGGTCCATCTTCAAGACACGGAGCATCCTCTTCTCTTGACGTCTAAAGAAGAATGAAGGTTCCTTTAAGTGAAGTCATCCAAGAGGGTGTCCCTTGAATTCCAATTGGCTGATAGAATTCTATCAGCCAATTGGAATTAAAGGTGAAAAAATCCTATTGGCTGATGAAGTCAGCCAATAGGATTGAGCTTCAATCCTATTGGCTGATCCAATCAGCCAATAGGATTGAGCATGCATTCTATTGGCTGTTCCAATCAGCCAATAGAATGCAAGCTCAATCCTATTGGCTGATTAGATCAGCCAATAGGATTGAAGCTCAATCCTATTGGCTGATTGCATCAGCCAATAGGATTTTTCACCTTTAATTCTGATTGGCTTGGATGACATCACTTAAAGGAACCTTCATTCTTCATTAGACATCAAGTGAAGAGGATGCTCCACGCTGGATGTCTTGAAGATGGACCCGCTCCGCGCCCGATGGATGAAGATAGAAGATGCCGTCTGGATGAAGACTTCTGCCTGGTTGGCTGAAGACTTCTGCCCGGTTGAGGATGGATGTCGGGTCTTCAAAAACTGTAAGTGGATCTTCGGGGGTAAATGTTAGGTTTGTTGAGGATGGATGTCGGGTCTTCAAAAACTGTAAGTGGATCTTCGGGGGTAAATGTTAGGTTTTTTTAAGGGTTTATTGGGTGGGTTTTATTTTTAGATTAGGGCTTTTGGGCGGAAAAAGAGCTAAATGCCCTTTTAAGGGCAATGCCCATCCAAATGTCCTTTTCAGGGCAATGGGGAGCTTAGGTTTTTTTAGTTAGGATTTTATTTGGGGGGTTGGTTGTGTGGGTGGTGGGTTTTACTGTTGAGGGGGGTGTTTGTATTTTTTTTTTTACATGTAAAAGAGCTGATTTCTTTAGGGAAATGCCCCGCAAAAGGCCATTTTAAGGGCTATTGGTAGTTTAATTTAGGCTAGGGTTTTTTTATTTTTTTGGGGGGGGGTGCTTTTTATTTTTATAGGGCTATTAGATTAGGTGTAATTAGTTTAAATATCTGATAATTTCTTTTTTTATTTTGTTTAATTTAGTGTTTGTTTTTTTCTTGGAATTTAGGTAATTGTATTTTATAAATGTAATTTATTTAATTGTAGTGTAAGGTTAGGTGTTAGTGTAACTCAGGTTAGGTTTTATTTTACAGGTACATTTGTATTTTTTTTAACTAGGTAGTTAGTAAATAGTTAATAACTATTTACTAACTATTCTACCTAGTTAAAATAAATACAAACTTACCTGTAAAATAAAAATAAACCCTAAGCTAGCTAAAATGTAACTATTAGTTATATTGTAGCTATCTTAGGGTTTATTTTACAGGTAAGTATTTAGTTTTAAATAGGAATTATTTAGGTAATGATAGTAATTTTTATTAGGGCTTTAGGTGTAAACATAAATTTTGTTTCCCCATAGGAATCAATGGGGCTGTGTTACGGAGCTTTACGCTGCTTTTTTGCAGGTGTTAGACTTTTTTTCAGCCTGCTCTCCCCATTGATGTCTATGGGGAAATCATGCACGAGCATGTAAAACCAGCTCACTGCAGCTTTCAGCAGTGCTGGTATTGGAGTGCGGTATGGAGCTCAATTTTGCTTTATGCTCACTTCTTGCCTGTTAACGCCGGGTTTTTGTAAACCTGTAATACCAGCGCTGTAGGGAAGTGAGCGGTGACAATAACTTGCTAGTTTGTACTGCACCCCTCATAACGCAAAACTCGTAATCTAGCCGAAAGGCTTTTATACCTGTACAGTTAGATGCAGAAACAGATTGGACCTAAGATATAAATATAAGTATCCGCTATAAAAATCAAATTCCCAAAACTTGTCAGGCATGAGACAGGGTCATTAGAAAATTTTAATCAATCGTGCAACAAATTATACCTCTGCAATATGTAGTCGTAATATAACTCTGAAATATAACTCTAAAAAGCAAAGAGAACCTATAGAGGTAGCAACACTTATTTAGCTCTAGAACATCTATAACAGATACAGAATAATAAGCAATGGACCATATCTTAGCTTTTGAAAAAGGAAAACAAAGACAAAAAAGAAATATATATATTTTTTAAAGAGCACAGAATAAGGTCCCTTTATCTTCCCTTGTATCTCATAGATTAGATAGACCACAGGGAAGAAACAAACAAACAAAGTAATTTTGAATCTAAAGAGTCAAGTCCAGACAATGGCCTCTAGTTATCAAGCCGTCAACCTCAAATACGCTGGAATTCCGCAGCATATTTGTGGCGAGGCTGATTCGCCTAAGTTATCAAGCCCTTTACACCGGCAAAAGTAGAATTTTGCGACGTAAGCTTCGATCCGCCGGACTCAGTCCGACACAGATCGATTCTTACGTCACTCCAGATGTTCCGCACACAAGTTCGGCACAATCTGACTACTTTTGCTAGTTATCAAAAAACTAGCAGGTACGCTCGGCACTTTTCCGGCCCAGCGTAACTGGTTTTCAAACCGCCGCCCTGGAGGCGGCGGATCCCATAGGAATCAATGGGAGTCTGACCATAGCGAAAGTTCATGTTCGCTGCTGCCCGACATCCCATTGATTCCTATGGGAGATGTCTGCACCTAACACCCTAACATGTGCCCCGAGTCTAAACACCCCTAATCTGCCCCCCCTACACCGCCGCAACTAAATAAATGTATTACCCCCTAAACCGCCGCTCCCAGAGCCCACCGCAAGCTACATTATACATATTAACCCCTAATCTGTCCCCCCCTACACCGCCGCAACTAAATAAAGTTATTAACCCCTAAACCGCCGCTCCCGGACACCGCCGCAAGCTACATTATACATATTAACCCCTAATCTGTCCCCCCCTACACCACCGCAACTAAATAAAGTTATTAACCCCTAAACCGCCACTCCCGGACACCGCCGCAACTATAATAAATGTATTAACCCCAAAACCGCCGCTCCCGGAGCCCACCGCCACCTACATAATACCTATTAACCCCTATCCTGCCCCCCCTACACCACCGCCACTATAATAAATTTATTAACCCCTTTCCTGTTGATCCCGGACCCCGCCGCAACTAAATAAATTGTTTAACCCCTAAACCGCCGCTCCCGGACCCCGCCGCCACCTATATTAAACTTATTAACCCCTAATCTGCCCCCCCTACACCGTTGCCACCTATAATACATTTATTAACCCCTATCCTGCCCCCCCTATACCGCCGCAACTATAATAAAATTATTAACCCCTAAACCTAAGTCTAACCCTAACACTAACAACCCCCTAACTTAAATATTAATTAAATAAATCTAAATATTATAACTCTTGGTAACTAAATTATTCCTATTTAAAACTAAATACTTACCTTTAAATCAAACCATAATATAGCTACAATATAAATAATAATTATATTGTAGCTATTTTAGGATTTATATTTATTTTACAGGTAACTTTGTATTTATTTTAGCTAGTTAGAATAGTTATTAAATAGTTATTAACTATTTAATAACTACCTAGATAAAAGAAATACAAAATTACCTGTAAAATAAATCCTAACCTAAGTTACAATTAAACCTAACACTACACTATCATTAAATTAATTAAATAAATTACCTACAAATTACTACAATTAAATACAATTAAATAAACTAACTAAAGTACAAAAAATAAAAAAAACTAATTTACAAAAAAAAAAAAGTTACAAACATTTCAAAAATATTACAACAATTTTAAGCTACTTACACCTTATCTAAGCCCCCTAATAAAATAACAAATCCCCCCAAAATAAAAACATTCCCTACCCTATTCTACATTAAAAAGTTAACAGCTCAATTACCTTATCAGCCCTTAAAAGGGCCTTTTGCGGGGCATGCCCCAAAGAAAACAGCTCTTTTGCCTGTAAAATAAAAATACAACCCCCCCAACATTAAAACCCACCACCCACATACCCCTACTCTAACCCAAACCCCCCTTAAATAAACCTAACACTACCCCCCTGAAGATCATCCTACCTTTAGCCGTCTTCAGCCAGCCGACCACCGATGGAACCGAAGAGGAGATCCGGAGCGGCAGAAGTCATCATCCAAGGGGCGCTGAAGAAGTCTTCCATCCGATTGAAGTCATCATCCAGGCGGCGCTGAAGAAGTCTTCCATGCGATTGAAGTCATCATCCAGGGGGCGTCTTCAATCTTCATCCATCCGGAGCGGAGCCATCTTCAGACGAGCCTACGCGGAGCCATCTTCTTCCACCGATGACTGAACGACGAATGACGGTTCCTTTAAGTGACGTCATCCAAGATGGCGTCCCTTGAATTCCGATTGGCTGATAGGATTCTATCAGCCAATCGGAATTAAGGTAGGAAAAATCTGATTGGCTGATCCAATCAGCCAATCAGATTGAGCTCGCATTCTATTGGCTAATTGGAACAGCCAATAGAATGCGAGCTCAATCTGATTGGCTGATTGGATCAGCCAATCGGAATGAACTTCAATCTGATTGGCTGATTGAATCAGCCAATCAGATTTTTCCTTCCTTAATTCCGATTGGCTGATAGAATCCTATCAGCCAATCGGAATTCGAGGGACGCCATCTTAAAGGAACTGTCATTCGTCGTACAGTCGTCGGTGGAAGAAGATGGCTCCGCGTAGGCTCGTCTGAAGATGGTTCCGCTCCGGATGGATGAAGATTGAAGACGCCCCCTGGATGATGACTTCAATCGGATGGAAGACTTCTTCAGCGCCGCCTGGATGATGACTTCAATTGGATGGAAGACTTCTTCAGCGCCCCTTGGATGATGACTTCTGCCGCTCCGGATTTCCTCTTCGGTTCCATCGGTGGTCGGCTGGCTGAAGACGGCTAAAGGTAGGATGATCTTCAGGGGGGTAGTGTTAGGTTTATTTAAGGGGGGTTTGGGTTAGAGTAGGGGTATGTGGGTGGTGGGTTTTATTGTTGGGTGGGTTGTATTTTTATTTTACAGGCAAAAGAGCTGTTTTCTTTGGGGCATGCCCAGCAAAAGGCCCTTTTAAGGGCTGGTAAGGTAATTGAGCTGTTAACTTTTTAATGTAGAATAGGGTAGGGAATTTTTTTATTTTGGGGGGATTTGTTATTTTATTAGGGGGCTTAGATTAGGTGTAAGTAGCTTAAAATTGTTGTAATATTTTTGAAATGTTTGTAACTTATTTTTTTTATTTTTTGTAACTTAGCTTTTTTTATTTTTTGTACTTTAGTTAGTTTATTTAATTGTATTTAATTGTAGTTATTTGTAGGTAATTTATTTAATTAATTTAATGATAGTGTAGTGTTAGGTTTAATTGTAACTTAGGTTAGGATTTATTTTACAGGTAATTTTGTATTTCTTTTAGCTAGGTAGTTATTAAATAGTTAATAACTATTTAATAACTATTCTAACTAGCTAAAATAAATACAAAGTTACCTGTAAAATAAATATAAATCCTAAAATAGCCACAATGTAATTATTAATTACATTGTAGCTATCTTAGGGTTTATTTTACAGGTAAGTATTTAGTTTTAAATAGGATTAATTTATTTAAGTATAGTGTAGTGTTAGGTGTAATTGTATCTTAGGTTAGTTTTTATTTTACAGGTAAAAATTTTTTATTTTAACTAGGTAGCTATTAAATAGTTAATAACTATTTAATAGCTATTGTACCTAGTTAAAATAAATTGAAAGTTGCCTGTAAAATAAAAATAAATCCTAAGATAGCTACAATATAATTATTATTTATATTGTAGCTATATTAGGGTTTATTTTAAAGGTAAGTATTTAGTTTTAAATAGGAATAATTAATTTAATAAGAGTTAAATTTATTTAGATGTATTTAATTAATATTTAAGTTAGGGGGGTGTTAGGGTTAGGGTTAGACTTAGGTTTAGGGGTTAATAATTTTATTATAGTGGCGGCAGTGTAGAGGGGGGCAGGATAGGGTTTAATAAATGTATTATAGGTTGCGGCGGTATAGGGGGGCAGGATAGGGGTTAATACATTTATTATAGGTGGCGACGGTGTAGGGGGGGCAGGATAGGGGTTAATAAGTTTAATATAGGTGGCAGCGTGGTCCGGGAGCTGCGGTTTAGGGGTTAAACAATTATTTAGTTGCGGCGGGGTCCGGGATCAGCAGGATAGGGGTTAATAAATTTATTATAGGTGGCTGCGGTATAGGGGGGCAGGATAGGGATTACTAGGTATTATGTAGGTGGCGGTGGGCTCCGGGAGCGGCGGTTTAGGGGTTAATACATTTATTATAGTTGCGGCGGTGTCCGGGAGCGGCGGTTTAGGGGTTAATAACTTTATTTAGTTGCGGGGGGCTCCGGGGGCACCGGTATAGGGGGTAGAACAGTGTAGTTAGTTTGGGTGCTTAGCTTGTCAATAAATGTGTAAAAAAGCCGAAGAGCAGCGAGATCGGATGAGTGATAACTATCACAGTCCGCTGCTCATCACCCCGTACTTGGTGCGCGGCTTTTTGACAGCTTTATTGATAACTTTGGCGAGCGGCGATGTGAGGCGAGTTTAGGCGGGCGTATTGGGGCCGGCGAAGGCAGGTAAGTAGACACGTTGATAACTAGAGGCCAATGGATGCAGACTTGTTTTGGGAGTGTGAGTCTTCACCTAAAACTTGGTGGCTTCACTGGGAATTATTAAAAGTTCCAAGTGTGAAAATAGAAGTAGATGACTCAAAAGCAAACTTTCCTACAGTCTGAGACATATAGGGTAAAAGAGAGGAGGGCCCAAACAGAACTACGAACCAGTTCCACGATCCCAGACTAGTATAACAAGTTTGTAGGACTTAATCTATCCATGCTGAGCTAAATGTTATAAACAACCTCCCAGGGATGAAGATACTAAGCCAGGTTGTCACCACTGCATTCCAGGGGCAAAATTAAAGTCCAATAGACTAACACCCTGTGAGTTCCGTTAATGAAATCTTCACCTAAAAGAAACTGATTTTTTCACTGGGATTAAGCCAGTTGTGGGTACAGGTGCTGGATGACCGATAAACCGTGCTACCCCAATCCAAATAAATCATAAGGGGGCTTGTATCAGAAAACCTTACCCACACTCCTAGACTAGTAGATCAGTTTTAGGGCTTACCTTTTCTTTCCACAAGTATAAAACTGTATGTAAAAGCAAGTGGCTCCCTTTCCAACCACTCAGCCTCCTACCAACACCTCTCAAAGATTAAAAGGTACCCAGGTACACAAACCTTGTGGAGCTCACAGTTGCATTTAAAAGATAGGGCAATTCAGTGCACAATGCATGGTACATCCAGCGCTGAAAATAAACGTTCAGCGCATACAGCCTGAATGAAATTGGCTGTATGGGGGATCGAGCTCCAGGGTGTAGATTTCCCAGCTGTCACTCTCCTGTTTGGAACAGGTTCCGGGCGTTTAAGACCCATGCCAAGGAAACAGATGAGCGGTGCATGTAGGCAAGAAGCGCCAACTAGAACAAGCTACGCTCCTGCGTGCAGACGCTAACTCCACCCTGAGTTGATTCCAATTTTTATAAGACTGTTACTGACCAAAAATAAATCTATTATGGATAGTGAATTATGCCTTTTAGACATACAAAGGAAGCCTTGAGATTAGAGAAAAATTTCCTGATGTATATCAGTCTGATCCCACCAAGTAAGGTTGTCAAGGGGTTTTCTTGTTCCTTGTTCAGAGGAGAATTGCCTGGTATTTTGGGGCTGGACTGACCTTACTTGGCGTGATCAGACTGATATACTTCAGGAAAGTTTTCCTCTGTGAAAGGGACACTGGTCTAAAAGAGACTGCTCCTGGGTGGTAAATCGCCATAGAACTAGCTGATGAGCTGTTGTTCATTCCTGGTAGAGTGCTTCTGTGTTCATATAAAAAACCTTTACTATTAACTCCCAGACACCATCAGCAAAAGTCCCCCAACTATTAATTCCCTAAATAATAATCACCCCCTCTGCAGCCCACTGAAATTCAGACCTGCCCCAAAATTGCAAGATAAGAACCCCATCTAATCTGAGCATGACACTAACGCACCCTTAATGTAAGACATCACCACCACCTAAACTCACTCATAACCTAAAACCATCCAAACCCCCTAAGTTATAAATATAAAATAAAAAATGTTTCCTGGAAAAAATATACAGAAAAAATTTAACTAAAAGGGACATGAAACCAAAAACTGTTATTTTGTGATTCAGATATAGCATAGCATTTTTAAAAAAGTTCCCAATTTACTTATAGGGGTCAATTTATCAAGACCGCTGCTCCATTACTTGTCCACCTGCTCTGAGGCAGTGGACAGAAATCAAACCAATTGAATACGATCGGGTTGATTGGCACCCCCTGATTGGCTGCGAATCTGCAGGGGGCAGTATTGCACCCGCAATTCACAAGAACTGCTTGTGCAATGATAAATGCCGACAGCATATGCTGTCGGCATTTATCGATGTGTGACGGACATTATACGCTACATCATATCATGTCCGTCCACATTATAATGAATATACCCCATATTATCAAATTTGCTTTGTTCGCATGGTATTAAAGAGATACCTAGGTAGATTTCTGGAGCTCGAAAGGAAATAGTGCTGCCATCTACTGTTCTTGGAAATTCATAACATTCTTGCAAACCTGTTGCCATAAGAAAATTTGGTAATAGAAGTAAATCAGAAAGTTATTGTCTTATTGTCTCAATATTTAAATATTTTTGTAATTCATTTCTTCTATAAACATTTTATTCAACTCTCTCGCTACACAACTTGTCTGAATTCAGTGATGCTTTTCTCTTTTCTTTCTTTAACTGCTGCACAGTTTGTCTCACTAAATGCAGCTATTAAGTCTTGTTCCACCTTATCAACTTTAACTGGCATTAAGTTTTTCCCTGTAACATTTCAACCACTTAAATTATCCAAGTGCTTTCTATTCAAGACTGATCATGACTGATGGTCTATGGAACTGATTCTAATCTAAGAGTTAAGGATCATTTTAATCCTTCAGCCAACAACCATGACAGCGAACATTTTTCAACTGGTTTGAGAGAAGTGCCATTAGGGAGTGCCTAAAACTAACTTTACCATTCTTAAACTTATATTTAACAAGTTTGGTAATAACTGTATGCTTTATTATATGTTTTGTTAATTACACAATTTTAAAAATACAATATCAAAATATTTTCAGGATAGAGATTATCTGCTGCAGGTGTGGCGAATGGTAAATTCTAGTTTAGATATTACTATAGAAAAATAGGTTAATACAGAATCAAGATTTAATCAAAACATCTACTGTTATTTAGCATTGAAATGCACAATTTTAAGAGCTAAAAACAGCAAAGCAGTTAAGGAGAGTTGGTACAGCAACAAATATAAAAAAAACTATCCCCCCCCCCAAAAAAAAACAACAAAAAACAATCAATAGATTTAAAGAGACATTAAAATGAAAATTAAACATTCAGACAGAACATGCAATGTTAAACAACTTTCTAATTTACTTCTATTATTAAAATATGTTGTTCTTTTGGCATCCTTTGTTGAAGAGTAAGCTCAGGAGAGGCTATGCTCTACTGGAATCTATGTGAACAAATATGGTGAGACAAAGACAAGAAGCATATACAGTATATGCAACCACCCAGATAGGTCCCATCAGTATATTGCTGCTCCTGAGCAAATCTATATATGTTCTTCAGCAAAGGATACCAATATAATAAATAAAATTGTTAATAGAAGTCAGTTGGAAAGTTGTTTGAGATTACATTCCCTTTCTGAATCATGAAAGTTTAATTCACTATCCATTTAACTGGGATGCCTCAATATAAGAAATTTTACAATATTATTGACATACTAAAAATAAAAATAAAAAAACAAAGCCGTTATGGCTAAATAAAAATGTGTTAAGAGAATTTAGGAAAAAACGTAGGGCATTTAAATTATTAAAAGAAAATAGTACAGACTCAGCATACAATATTTATAAGGAATGTAACAAAGCATGCAAAAAAGCAATCAAATTAGCCAAAATTGAAAATTGCCAAGGATTCTAAGTCTAACCCTAAAAGCTTCTTTAAGTACATAAATAGCAAAAAATCTAGGAAGGATAATATAGGTACATTAAAATGCGTGGAGGGTAGCATGATAAATAATGACAGGGAGAAGGCTGAGGTACTAAACCAGTTTTTTTCTTCAGTATACACAAGAGAGGAACCATTGAATGATACTTTGGAACAGAATAGAACATGCCAGTCCATACCACTAACTGGGTTTTGTTTAGAGGATCTCAGGAAAAAACTGGAAAATATTAAGGTAAAAAAAAACTCCAGGCCCAGATGGAATACACCCAAGGGTGTTAAGGGAATTTAGCACTGTTATAGACAAACCTTTACTCTTAATTTTTCATGACTCATTATCCTCAGGCATGGTACCCCAGGATTGGCGTAAAGCTGATGTGGTGCCACTCTTCAAAAAGGGAAGCAGGGATGATCCAGGAAGCTATAGACCAGTTAGTCTGACATCAATAGTGGGGAAGATATTTGAAGGGATTATAAGGGATTATATTGATGAGCATATTCGTGTAAACAAGATTATGAGTTCTAATCAGCATGGCTTTAGGAGAAATAGATCATGTCAAACTAATCTAATTAGATTCTACGAGGAAGTAAGTAAAAATATAGATAAAGGGGAATCAGTTGATGTGATATACTTAGATTTTGCAAAGGCATTTGATACAGTGCCACATGAGAGATCAATGCACAAAATTAAGGGACTGGGAATAGCTGAAAATGTTAGCTAATGGATAAATAACTGGATAAAAGATAGGGAGCAGCAACGAGTAGTAGTAAATGGATCATACTCAGATTGGACAAAGGTAATCAGTGGCGTCCCCCAGGGATCAGTACTGGGCCCTGTTCTTTTTAATATTTTTATAAATGACTTGGAGCAAGGATTAAATAGCGACATCTTTACTTTTGCAGATGATACTAAGTTAAGTAAGGTCATAAGGTCAGAGCAGGACGAACTCTCTTTACAAAGGGATTTGCTAAAATTAGAACTATGGGCAAGTGAATGGAAAATGAGATTTAATACGGAAAAATGCAAGGTTCTACATTTTGGAAGTAAAAATAAGCAGGCTACGTATTTTTTAAATGGGACAAGACTTAGCCAAACACAGGAGGAAAGGGATTTGGGAGTAGTAATAGATAACAAGCTAAAGATGGGTGCACAATGCAGGGCAGCGGCTTCAAAGGCTAATAAGATACTAGCATGTATTAAAAGAGGCATTGATTCAAGGGAGGAAAGCATAATTCTGTCATTATATAAAGCCCTGGTAAGACCTCACCTTGAGTTTGGAGTGCAGTTCTGGGGACCAATTGCTAAAAAAGATATTGCAGAACTAGAAAAAGTTCAGAGAAGGGCCACAAAGCTAATAAGGGGATTGGAGAAATTAACCTATGAGGAGAGGCTAGCCAAACTGGGTCTGTTTTCTTTAGAAAAAAGGCGCTTGAGAGGTGACATGATTACTTTATATAAATATATTCAAGGCCCATATACAGAGATGGCAGAAGCTCTGTTTATTCCAAGAAAATTGTTTCTGACAAGAGGTCATAATTTAAGGTTGGAGGAAAGGAGATTTAATCTCCTGCAACGGAAACGTTTTTTCACTGTAAGAGCAATAAAATTGTGGAACTCATTACCAAAGGAGGTAGTGAATGCCAATACCATAGATACATTTAAAAATAGTCTGGATACATTTCTATATATAAACAAAATTCATGGATATGATTGCTAGTATTAAATGGGTCACATTTTAATGTGGTTATTTAAGCTTAACTGGAGCTTTTTGTAAGTATTTTAGATTTGTATAGGTTGAACTCGATGGACTTCAGTCTTTTTTCAACCTTATCTACTATGTTACTATGTTACTATGTTACTATGTTACTACATAGAAAAAAAAACAATATTGTATTACATATTATGCACAAAAGCCATATAGATCTTACCAGGCATGTAAAACTGTCAATACCAAGTAATATCTAAATGTAATCCCTTTCAAACTTTTATAGCAATCCCACGAGGGGACACCCATCAAACACCTTTTTACCTCCCTTATAACCCCCTTGTTTGCTTAAATAAGGAATATGAGAGTAGAGATTTCATAAACCTGCTTTTATTTAAAATAAAGTGTAAGAGGTTAACCACATTTAACATATATGCTAGTCTTGAATACTTAAAAATTTACACAAGTAGAATGTTATATGAAAGTTTTTTTTATTGACTTTTGAATGTTATTACATACAGCATCTTAAATAACAGTTAGAAACATAAAAACAAAAAATACAAATACAATAACATTACAGCCTTCAAGTGATTGAATATGTGAGTTTTCCACACAAGACAAGAGTAATTTTGGTTTATCGACCTTTCAGTAACATTCCAAAATATAATGGTGTGTTAATTCCGCTTTCCATCTAGCCTGACTCAATCTCAATCATGATCAAATCCCTATTTCCTCCCCCCCTCATCTCTACCCGTTCATCTTGCTCCTGAAGACTCAATTATCTCACTCATTGAGGCACTCTAACCGGATTGTTTCCTACTGATCTTGTTGGTTTGCTAGGATTCTAGCTCTATTTTCTTTTTCAGTATACATAATATATGGTTCCCACTGTTGTATAAACTTATCCCTGGTATTAAGAAGCTCTGCCGAGGCGCTACTCATTGTAAAGTGATAATCTATTCTACTTTTAATATATTCAAATGAGGGTGGATCCACCTTCCAAAATCTAGCTATGCTTAGTCTCACAACCGTGCAGATCAAGGCTATTAGCTTGTGATGTCTTTTCACTTTATTATCTGGAGGAAAATGAAGCAAAGCCTGTTCAGGGGTAAGTGTGATATTAGTTTCTAGAATTAGGCTTAGATACCTTGAAGTCTGATTCCAAATCTCTGTAACCTTTCCACAATGCCACCACATGTGTAAGTATGTCCCTTCCTCCCCACAACCCCTGTAGCACAAGTGGGGCCTGCTGTCCTGTGTATTGGCAAATCTTGTGGGATATATGTACCATTTATAGAGTACTTTAATATAGTTTTCCTTCAACATGGCATTTGGAGAAAACGATAGACCTCTATTAATGTTTGATACCCAATTATCTATTGTCCATGTCCTGCCCAAATCCTGTTCCCATTTAGTCATTATTACACTCTTGTCCCTATTTGAGCCACCATTAATAGCCGGATAGAGCAATGCTATCAGTCCCCTCCTAACCTCCTTCGATAAACATAGTGATTCTAATATAGTATTGTTTGGAGGCTTATCTAATCCCATTATCTCTCGAACTCTGGATTTAAGTTGTAAGTAGTGGAACCACTCATTTTGCCCGGGTGTGCCTAGCTCTGCATATTGAGAGAAGGATAGTAGGTCACTATTAACATAAACATCTGCTATTCGGTAGAGGCCTTTATTCTCCCATTTCCTTTGAGTATGTATGTCAACTAAAGATTCAAGAGGGGAGAGCGGGGTCAGTCTGGACCTCTCGTTGAGTAAATGATACTTCCTAGTCGCTGTGTCCCAAATAAAAGCAGTGTGTGTGATCGCAATGAACTGTTTGATGTGACCGGGTCTGTTTTGTTGTGTTGCCCAAAGAATATTATCCAATCTTCTTACATTAAGCATGTCTTTTTCTAGTTGGACCCATTGTGGTGTAAGTCCTAATTTAAACCATTGTGTGGTCTGGGCCAATCTAGCTGCATAATAATATGATATTAGGTTAGGTAATCCGATGCCTCCCTCTCCCCTATGTCTCATCATATTGTGTTTGTTTATTCTAGCCCTTTTCCCTCCCCAAATGAATTTTAAAATTGCCTTCTGCATTACATATAATTCTGACAACGGTATTGAAATTGGGAGTGTTCTGAATAGGTATAGGAGTTTGGGCAATATTGTCATTTTGACAGATATTACTCTTCCATACAGGGAGATGTTAAATTTAGTCCATTTCACTAATAGCTCTCTAATGTGTGTGAACATGGGGACATAATTTTCCCTATAAAGTAAGTGCACATCTTTTGTGAGGTTGATTCCTAGATATTTGAGAGATGATTTGGCCCATTTAAATGTAAAGTTAATTTCTAATAATTTCTTTGTTGGCTTTGGGAGATATGTGCTAAGGGCCTCACACTTGCCTTCATTAATTTTATATCCAGACAACTGTCCAAATTTATTTATTATGGAATATACCATCGGGAGCGAAAGTAAAGGTTTTGTGACTGCAAGGATGACGTCATCAGCAAATAATGAAATTTTATATTCCTTATCCCCCACCCGTATACCTGCAATATTTGGATTATCCCTTATCCTAACCGCCAATGGCTCAATACATAGAGCAAAAAGTAGGGGTGACAGGGGGCAACCTTGTCTTGTGCCATTACGGATTTTTATTCTGTCTGATTGATACCCTGAGAGTCTTATGTATGCATCTGGGCTTGAATATATCTTTTTTAAGGCAGTAGTGAAGGGGCCTTTAAATCCCATTTTGCTAAGCACTGCAAACATGTATTCCCAGTTAACTCTATCAAATGCCTTCTCTGCGTCCAATGCTAGAAACAGAGAAGGCATCTTCCCAACTGTCGCATAATTAATCAGGTCAATCACTTTCCTAGTGTTATCTGGTGCCTCTCTTTGCGAGATGAAACCCACTTGGTCATTGTCTATCAAATTTCTAACGGGTAGGGTCAATTGGTTAGCCAAAATTTTTGTGAATAATTTTAGGTCCTGGTTGATTAAGGAAATTGGCCGGTAATTTTGGCAGTATTGTTTGCTCTTGCCAGGTTTTGGAATGACCGTCACCCTTGCAGTCAACAAATCTGGGGGAATATCTACTCCTTGCAAGATGTTATTAAACAGTATCCTCAATTGGGGAGCCAGTGATAACTGCAGGTCTTTATAAAATGAGCCTGGAAACCCATCAGGGCCTGGTGCTTTGTTCCTTTTAAGTTCTTTGATAGCCAGCATAATCTCTTGTATTGTTATGGGGGAGTTCAAATTCTCTAGTTCTTCTTCTGTGATAGTTTTTAATTTGCTATCTTCTAGGAATCTAATCAATTCTTCTCTCTTGTTATTATTTGTATTACTACTAGGTAAATTATAAAGATTGTTATAAAAGTTGGCAAACTCATTGGCTATTTGTTGGGGATCATTTGTGACTTGTCCCGAGGTAGTTTGTATTTGTGGGATTGTAGTAGCCCTTGTCAGGTCTTTTAGTTTATTTGCCAGCATCCTATCTGGTTTGTTTGCATAAATATAATATCTGGTGTCTACCGCTTTTATCGACTGGATCACTTCTCTATCTAATAGTTTGTTTATTTCTTCGTTTTTAATTTTAAGTAATTTTAAGACCTTTTTTGGGGGGCTTTTTTTTATTTGTTCTCTGAGTGCAGCAATTTATACCCTCAAGCTATCTAGTTTGGCATTATAATTCTTCTTTATTTTGTTAGATTCGGCAATTAGCAGGCCTCTCACCGAGGCCTTAAGTGCACTCCATACAAAATTTGGATTGGACGTTGATCCTGCATTAATATCTACAAAATCTTTAATGTGCTGCTGTACTTTCTGAAGAACAATGGTATTCTGAAGTAGGCTAGGGTGGAGTGACCAGGATCTAACTCTATTGGGGTTGATCATTCCCTCTAGATCAATTATCATCATATCGTGATCAGACCATGAACAGTTATGAATAAACGCTAGCTTTACCAGTGGCAATAGGACCTGACTGATTAGGATCAAGTCTATTCTTGAATGGGTACCATGCACTGTGGAGTAATAAGTGAAATCTTTAGTTCCCTTGTTAAGTGCCCTCCAACTGTCTATTAGATTGAAGTCTAGTAATAAGTCAGCTAGAAGCTGTTGGGCTGGTGTTGTTCTCCTTTTTTTATGGGGTGTTTGTGAAGTTCTATCTAGATCGTCATTTAACGTTAAATTAAAATCTCCTCCTATTATGATTTTACTTCTCTTCCATGACAGGAGTAGTCTGCCTATTTTAGTAATGAAGGGGCCCTGATTCTCATTGGGTGCATATACATTCATTAATACCACTGGGACGTTATGGATTGTCCCCTTGACTATTAGAAATCTCCCTCCCTTATCTTTAACTATCTCTTCCTCCTTAAAGTTCAGAGAGGTATGTATGAGGATGGAAACTCCGCATTTTTTCTTGTCTGTGAATGCATGATATTGCAATGGAAAGCTCTTATCCCAATATTTAGGTGTTACATCTGAGGTGAAGTGCGTTTCTTGGAGCATTATTATTTGGGCTTTCTGGGCCTTGTAATCTATAATAGCTTTTTTCCTTTTTGTGTTGGAGTTAAGCCCCCTAACATTGTGTGAAATTAATCTAATGAATATGACTTCTTACCGCGAGCACTGCTTATATAGGTCCTCTTTATAAGTCGCCTATCTATACCTCTTACCTTTATACCTGAACATCTTAGGAAAGCAACATTCTTAATACCTCGAATATTACCCTTTATATTAATTGTCTTGTGAACTTCTATTTTGATGACACTTGAGACTGCATATAAACATATATAAAAACATAACATTAACATAAAACTTAGTGTGTTTGAACAACTGAATAACATTTGAACGTTTTTCTTGTTTTAAATAAAAATAAACAATATAATCAACTCTGGAACTAACATATATTGATCTATGATCTCATCTTATCACATAAGGCAGATTTTAGAGAACCAATCATATCCTTGGTATTAGCATCAGTGAATATCAAGTATTAGTATTAGGGGAAGGTTAGAAGGGAATGAGTGGGAAAAAGCTGGGGGTAAAGAAGAATGAATAATTAGGGTAGAGGAGAGCAAGCAAACAATGAGATTACCCCCTTTCAACATTGTTCATCGTTCTGGTAACAGTACCTTCATCTTAAATATTATTATTATCATTGTATGATCCATAGATCACACTTCGGTTTTCTTTTTCTCTTTATCAAACCTCGAAGCTGTCTCTGTTGAGAGAATCACGGCACTGGGTATGCCTCTGTGCTATTGTTGCTTCCACCATCTTCTCTTGTGACATTAGATTTGGGTTTTTTAGGTCTCCCATTCCTATTTACCTCAGTCCATTCTTTCTGTGGTAGTCTCCTAGTGGTTTGTGGGGGGTCCGGCGAAACATCTTCCTCTATTGGAATCTCAAGCTTGGCAAGCAGCAACCGTCCCTCTTCAACCGTGGTGCATGAATAGGTGGAGTTCTTACATGTGAAGATTAATTTGAACGGAAAGTTCCATCTATATCTCAATTTTTCTCTTATGAGGGCTGTCACTACTGGTTTCAATTCTCTTCGCCTTCTTAGTGTCACTGGTGATAGATCTGTAAATATCTGGATATTATGCCCTTCATATGTAATTGTGCGTGCTTGTCTTGCAGCTTGAAGTATTAGTTCTTTAACATGGAAATAATGTAGTTTGACTACTACATCTCTTGTCTTGGATTGAGAGGGTTTGGTTAAGGCTCTATGCACCCTGTCCATCAAAAGCATGGAGGGTTCTGTATCTGGGACAAGTTGATGAAAAATCTCAGTTACATCTGCTTGCAAATTTTTGTACTCTTCTGGAAGATTCCTTATTCTGAGATTGGAGCGCCTCGATCTATTTTCCAAATCTTCTACTTGATCCTCCAGCTTCTTGATGTATATAGAATGATCCATTAGAGTAGTTTTAATCTGAGGGATGTCTTCTGAGATATCTTCCAGCCTATTTTCAATCTCCGTTGTTCTTCCTCCAATCTCTTTGATGTCTTGCTTAAGGTCATATAAAGCTGTTTTTAGTTCCTCATGGAAGAAAGTTTTGATTTGAGACAGAAGCTCATTATTTGGTATATCTCCAGGTTGTCCCACCTCATCATCTGATGTTTCTGCTTGAGTATGTTGTTTTGGAGGACTATTAGCTTTGTCTGCTGCTTTCAATTTTAGCTGTGACTTAGTGAGGCACTCTTTCACAGATTGGTTTCTGCTCTTCATCTTGAAAAAATTATTTACGTCTTCCCTTAATCAGTTCAGAGTGTATCTTCCCCTCTATGTCGCTAGGCTTCTTAGCGTGCAATTTAATTATTATGAATAAAGGGCAAAAGTATGGATTTATTCTCTCATATTACATTTATTTAAAGATCATGACTGGCTTTATTTGTTCCAGGTTGATATTTAATGCTTTAACATTGCTTTTGAACTTTATATATAATGGTGCAGAGCATTATTATTGGTTTTTACATAGGAAATTGCAGTATCTCCATCTCCTGACTTTTAGGGCCCTGAAAAGTTCTCTAATCGTATCCCGAAAACACCACTGAAGTTGCACCTTCAGGTTAGAGAGTCTTGTAGTTGTTATCTGTGAAAACCCTTATAGAAGAGATACTGAACCAAACTTCCTATTTATTTCCCTTTACATTTGCATGTGCAGTCTTCAGGTAAATGAAGAGTTTATTAGTTGCTTATGTTCTTGTTGTCATTGTTTTAGTTCATTATATTAGCTTTATAGCCCTTACAATGTCCAATACTCCCATAGAATGGAGTCTCAATATTAGGCCTTGTAGCCTCTAATGAAAATACAATAAAAGTAATTCCTTGATAGTCTGATTTTTGCTAGTGTAAGTGTCTGAAATATCTAGATGACAGTGACGTATATTACACACAGTGGTTTGCTGCTTGTTTGTTACTCACACTGTGAAGGTTCCTTCTTTTCTCCTCCTTTCAGTCTTTAATGTGTAATCTGCCTATATTTAATACCTGCTTAGATCCTGATGTGCAGTTATTTATCAGGGATGGTAGTTCTGCCTGCTTTAATCTTATTCTTTCATGAAGATTTCAGGCACTTTAATGAGCCAGAGATTTCCGAGGTAGGCCGAAGCCTGGGATTTTCCTGAAAATCCTCTGGAACTCCTTTCTGGGTAGATCGAAATTTGCCTCAAACTCAGCCAAATTTCAGCCAGTGGTCCCTTGTAGTGAGTAAATACTGCTCCAAAGTTTTATTCTGGGAATCAGCTCCTAAATAGTGCTTTTTAGGGCTAATAAATGACAGGTTTTAACTAGAGCTCTGTTAAATTGTGACTGTCTAGGCTGCTGGCTAGCTCCTCCCCCCCCACACAAGTAGAATGTTAACCAGTAGATTCATGTATAGCTACATATTGTTTTGGGATGTTACATAACAATAACCCTAGATCCACTTGGTCATCCTTCTACTTTACAACAGGAAATACTAATTTGTGTATCAGAGAAGTAACCAGCAGAATAGACAAAATATACTAATGTCCAAGTTCTGAACGTAAACAAAACCTAGAAGTCATAATTTAACTCTCTTATTAAATGCTTCCACACTTATTATATATCGCTTTTTAGAAGATTTTTTATATATAAACTATAATTAAAGCAATTAAGAAATTGTATGTTTTTAAGCTATTTTATTTTGAATATTATAATCCTGATAGATTTTACTGCATATTTGTGCTCAGCCATGTCCCTAGAGTACAACAGTACCCCCCATGTACATGTTTTTTTGGGTTTTGGGAAGTTACATGGTCAAAAATAGGGCCAGCCCATTTACATGGAAATCTGGCAAATTGATTTTCAGGCCCTATGATGCCTTTACAGGCTTTAGGGAGTCCTTGGAAGTTACAGGTCCAAATGTGGGGCCTGCCCATTTCATACATGGAAATTTGACACATTGATGTTCTGGGCCTATGTTGCCTTTGAGACAGTATGGCAGCCTAGGATGAAAAAAAAAAAAACCCCATCATGGCATATAATTTGCAAAAGTAGACAACCAAGGTTATTCCAAAAGGGCTATGTTTAGTCTTTTTTGTAGCCACCTAGTCATAACACCTGACCAAATGTAGTTGTCATATTCTTTATGCATTTTTTTCACACAAACACTGCACTTTGACTGTTTCTATCATCAACCCTACATGTTTTGCTGCTATAAATTGCTCATCTTTGTATTAAGCAACGACCCAAGAGTACAACAGTACCCCCATGTACAGGTTTTATGGGGTTTTGGGAAATTGCAGGGCCAAATATAGGGCCTTCTCATTAACATGGTAATTTGGCACATTGATTTTTTGGGCCTATGATGCCTCTATATGCTTTATGGGGTTTGGGAAGTTACAGGTCCTGATATATGGGCCCTGCCAATTTTAGTCTTCATACATGAAAATTTGACACATTGATTTTCTTGGCCTATGTCACCTTAGGGACATTATAGCAGCCCAGGAATGAAAATGACCCCCATCATAGCATACCATTTGCAAAAGTAAACAACACAGGGTATTCAAAAAGGGCTATGTCTAGTCTTTTTGTAGCGACTTAGTCAAAAAACCTGGACAAGTTCTGTTCTATTTATTCATAAATACATACTTCTACATATACCTGATTTTTTTGTGCACAAATATATATATATATATATATATAGGTATAGCTATATACAGATATATAGGAATATCTATTAGCAAATAGATAAAACATATTCTGCTACATGCTCAGGGATAGGCAAGGTGTCCGTACATGAACACTGGTGTACGTGACTGGCCCTTGCAGTGTCCACCACCCATTTTGCGGTGGGGAGGGAGGAGTAGGACAGATGAATGCTGGTCCTGATGCTCCTTCATAACTTCTGTTTCCGGTGAGCCTTCAGGCTTGCCGGAAACAAGGGGCATCAAGACCCATACAGGGCTTGATAAATATGCGCCATAGTAATAATCGCAATCTAGAGGCAGAAACAGAATGTACGACTATCAAATTGTGGTGAAAATAAGTCCGCTTACATATTAGTATTTAACTGAATCATCATATATTTCACCCAATAGCAAGAATTTTAAGAAAACTGGTGCAAAAGTGTGCCAGCATTTTTGAGCAAAAACACCATTGACACATCTTTGGGTACCATATATGTTACATTAATAATTGCCACAGTAATATATTGTGTGTATAATAACTATCAATTTGGCGCAAAATCCGCTAGATTTGGAGTTTTGTCGGTAACGACCCGAAAAACTAACGCCGGCTTTTTTCTAGCCGCACCATAAAAATAACTCTGGTATTGAGAGTCCACATAAAGGCTGCGTTAGGCTCCAAAAAAGGAGCGTAGAGCATTTTAACGCAGCTTCAACTCTCAATACCAGAGTTGCTTACGGACGCGGCCAGCCTCAAAAACGTGCTCTTCCTACGTCTGCACCTAACACTCTAACATATACCCCGAGTCTAAACACCCCTAACCTTACACTTATTAACCCCTAATCTGCCGCCCCCGCTATCGCTGACACCTGCATTTAATTTTTAACCCCTAATCTGCTGCTCCGTAAACCGCCGCTACTTACATTATCCCTATGTACCCCTAATCTGCTGCCCCTAACACCGCCGACCCTTATATTATATTTATTAACCCCTAATCTGCCCCCCACAACGTCGCAGCCAGCTACCTACAATAATTAACCCCTAATCTGCCGACCGCAAAGCGCCGCCACCTACGTTATCCTTATGTACCACTAATCTGCTGCCCCTAACACCGCCGACCCCTGTATTATATTTATTAACACCTAATCTGCCCCCCACAACATCGCCTCCACCTGCCTACACTTATTAACCCCTAATCTGCCGACCGGAGCTCACCGCTATTCTAATAAATGTATTAACCCCTAAAGCTAAGTCTAACCCTAACACTAACACCCCCCTAAGTTAAATATAATTTACATCTAACGAAATTAATTAACTCTTATTAAATAAATTATTCCTATTTAAAGATAAATACTTACCTGTAAAATAAATCCTAATATAGCTAAAATATAAATTATAATTATATTATAGCTATTTTAGGATTAATATTTATTTTACAGGTAACTTTGTATTTATTTTAACCAGGTACAATAGCTATTAAATAGTTAAGAACTATTAAATAGCTAAAATAGTTAAAATGATTACAAAATTACCTGTAAAATAAATACTAACCTAAGTTACAATTAAACCTAACACTACACTATCAATAAATTAATTAAATAAACTACCTACAATTACCTACAATTAACCTAACACTACACTATCAATAAATTAATTAAATACAATTCCTACAAATAAATACAATTAAATAAACTAGCTAAAGTACAAAAAATAAAAAAGAACTAAGTTACAAAAAATAAAAAAATATTTACAAACATAAGAAAAATATTACAACAATTTTAAACTAATTACACCTACTCTAAGCCCCCTAATAAAACAACAAAGCCCCCCAAAATAAAAAATGCCCTACCCTATTCTAAATTACTAAAGTTAAAAGCTCTTTTACCTTACCAGCCCTGAACAGGGCCCTTTGCGGGGCATGCCCCAAGAAGTTCAGCTCTTTTGACTGTAAAAAAAAACATACAATACCCCCCCCCAACATTACAACCCACCACCCACATACCCCTAATCTAACCCAAACCCCCCAAAAATAAACCTAACACTAAGCCCCTGAAGATCTTCCTACCTTTTCTTCACCTCACCGGGTATCACCGATCGGTCCTGGCTCCGATATCTTCATCCAACCCAAGCGGGGGCTAGACATCCACTGAAGAAGTCCAGAAGAGGGTCCAAAGTCTTCATCCTATCCGGGAAGAAGAGGCGATCCGGACCGGCAACCATCTTGATCCAAGCGGCATCTTTTATCTTCATCCGATGACGACCGGCTCCATCCTGAAGACCTCCACCGCGGACCCATCTTCTTCCGGCGACGTCAATCAGATTGAGCTCGCATTCTATTGGCTGTTCCGATCAGCCAATAGAATGCGAGCTCAATCTGATTGGCTGATTGGATCAGCCAATCGGATTGAACTTGATTCTGATTGGCTGATTCCATCAGCCAATCAGAATATTCCTACCTTAATTCCGATTGGCTGATAGAATCCTATCAGCCAATCGGAATTCGAGGGGCGCCATCTTGGATGACGTCCCTTAAAGGAACCATCATTCTTCAGTTGGACGTCGCCGGAAGAAGATGGGTCCGCGGTGGAGGTCTTCAGGATGGAGCCGGTCATCATCGGATGAAGATAGAAGATGCCGCTTGGATCAAGATGGTTGCCGGTCCAGATCGCCTCTTCTTCCCGGATAGGATGAAGACTTTGGACCCTCTTCTGGACTTCTTCAGTGGATGTCTAGCCCCCGCTTGGGTTGGATGAAGATATCGGAGCCAGGACCGATCGGTGATACCCGGTGAGGTGAAGACAAGGTAGGAAGATCTTCAGGGGCTTAGTGTTAGGTTTATTTAAGGGGGGTTTGGGTTAGATTAGGGGTATGTGGGTGGTGGGTTGTAATGTTGGGGGGGGGTATTGTATGTTTTTTTACAGGCAAAAGAGCTGAACTTCTTGGGGCATGCCCCGCAAAGGGCCCTGTTCAGGGCTGGTAAGGTAAAAGAGCTTTTAACTTTAGTAATTTAGAATAGGGTAGGGCATTTTTTATTTTGGGGGGCTTTGTTTTTTTATTAGGGGGCTTAGAGTAGGTGTAATTAGTTTAAAATTGTTGTAATATTTTTCTTATGTTTGTAAATATTTTTTTATTTTTTGTAACTTAGTTCTTTTTTATTTTTTGTACTTTAGCTAGTTTATTTAATTGTATTTATTTGTAGGAATTGTATTTAATTAATTTATTGATAGTGTAGTGTTAGGTTAATTGTAGGTAATTGTAGGTAGTTTATTTAATTAATTTATTGATAGTGTAGTGTTAGGTTTAATTGTAACTTAGGTTAGTATTTATTTTACAGGTAATTTTGTAATTATTTTAACTATTTTAGCTATTAAATAGTTCTTAACTATTTAATAGCTATTGTACCTGGTTAAAATAAATACAAAGTTACCTGTAAAATAAATATTAATCCTAAAATAGCTATAATATAATTATAATTTATATTGTAGCTATATTAGGATTTTTTTTTTTACAGGTAAGTATTTATCTTTAAATAGGAATAATTTATTTAATAAGAGTTAATTAATTTCGTTAGATGTAAATTATATTTAATTTAGGGGGGTGTTAGTGTTAGGGTTAAACTTAGCTTTAGGGGTTAATACATTTATTAGAGTAGCGGTGAGCTCCAGTCGGCAGATTAGGGGTTAATAATTGAAGTTAGGTGTCGGCGATGTTAGGGAGGGCAGATTAGGGGTTAATACTATTTATTATAGGGTTAGTGAGGCGGATTAGGGGTTAATAACTTTATTATAGTAGCGCTCAGGTCCGCTCGGCAGATTAGGGGTTAATAAGTGTAGGCAGGTGGAGGCGACGTTGAGGGGGGCAGATTAGGGGTTAATAAATATAATATAGGGGTCGGCGGTGTTAGGGGCAGCAGATTAGGGGTACATAAGTATAACGTAGGTGGCGGCGCTTTGCGGTCGGCAGATTAGGGGTTAATTATTGTAGGCAGGTGGCGGCGACGTTGTGGGGGGCAGATTAGGGGTTAATAAATATAATATAATACCGGAGTTAGAAAGATCCCATTGAAAAGATAGGATACGCAATTGACGTAAGGGGATCTGCGGTATGGAAAAGTCGCGGCTGAAAAGTTAGACCCTATTTTGAGTGACTCCAAATACCGGCGGTAGCCTAAAACCAGCGTTAGGAGCCTCTAACGCTGGTTTTCACGGCTACCGCCAAACTCCAAATCTAGGTCTATGTGAGCCTCCATTGAAAATATCAGTTATTTTGCCGTCAATCAACTAACACTCTTATAGCTCACGACTTTTGTATTTCTGCTCATGAATACATTATGCTCTCAAGCTTACGATCTAACTATAACTCGTTGCAGTACTGTATAATCGCTATCTAACTGTAGGAAATATTGCTACCTAGTAACGATGTTGTAAGTGAACTTACGTATAGCCACAGAATACAAATAGCATATATTCTCTGTGACTACAAACATTACTAAACTGACACCATTGCATGCTGAGACTTCCTAGAGGAAAATAATTGTGACATAGTCGCTACAATCACAAATGGTACACAAAAATTAAGATACATACCCTGACAATTTTTGCCAATATTGGACCATTAGTTGTCATGTTGAATGATTTATCCATCCTATAATAAAGTTATTCCTATCAGAATACCAATAAATATTAATAAAAAGTCTGGTGCATAATGTGCGTCTCTTGTTAATTTTGAAGAACACCTTGCTTATATATATCCCACAAATAGGAGTAAGAGTATATAATTTATGCATAATGCACACCTTAATATACTCCTTACAAATGTAGAATTGGCAAACATCGGTCTCTATTCATGTGATCAATGTCACCCCTGAGCATCAATTGGTAGATTAATATCTACTTTGCAATCTATGAATTATAGATTTTAACTACACTGTACTATAATAAAATTGCAGAGTATTGCTATCAGATTGTGGTACCCTAACATATCCATGCTAAATCAGGAATAATGGTAGCCGCCAGATCAGAAGTATATTGTAGTACTGATTTGGCATGTGTGTGCTGATTCTTCAGGATAAAATGTCTGAATATATAATCTTCTATTAGCATTAGGTGTATGTATCTCTCCAGGGAGATAACTGTGTATCCTTACCTTGGATAACACAGTCCCCACTATACCAGTACTTAGATTTTAGATAGGGTTTCTAGATTGTCCTATAAAGCATCTCTTTGTCTACTTAGTGGTTTTAACATTTTTTATTGTATTTGATTATTAAAAGTTATATTTTAAACACTTCCCCCTTCCTTCGGGATTAATTCTCTTGTTCTACCCAGTATCATACCCAGCAGTGTTGTGAGTGCTAATAAGTACACTCTTTAGCAAGTATCTCCTACTTGTTTTTCCTTGAATTTAATATATGTGTACAGCACCTTTTTCCCTATTAACAGCACATCACTTAATGTGCATATAATATTACATAAGTGTTACATTTATATCAGGAAACAACAAACGTAGTGCCATCAGTTATTCTCTCTTCTACTACATATTTATATAAATATATATATATATATATATATATATATATATATATATATATATATATATATATATATATATATATATATATATATATACACACACATATACATCTTTAAACATGTTTATGTTTGCTTCTCAGGGTTAAAGTTCTTTGCCTGCCTGTTCTTCTAACACCTGAGACCTCATATCTTTTTTGTATAATATTTTTTTATATATATATTTTTAGATTGTGTTATTTTGAGCATTACTTTGTAATGTATTTACGATTTGTTTTGTGACACTTTTTGTTTCACCAGAGCTCTTAGGTTGTGCTAACCCAACACACATTAACTTCAGTTCTGCTGCTTGTCATTGGGCTGCATTTATCAAAAACCAAACAGATGAGGTTCTCTTTAATGAACCTCTTCTGCCCAGACTCACGGCATCTGCTGCCCACATTTAACATGGCACATAACGATGCTTAAGCAATATCGCGCTCGTAGGGAGGAGAGGTTAAGTAGCAGCGGTCTTAATAAATTTAGCCAAAAGAAAATAAAGCAAATGTCATAACATAAACAATATGGAAAAGTTGTTTAAAATTGTATGCTCTGTCTGAATCATGAAAGAAATGTTTAGGTTTTACGTCTCTTTAAAGAGCGAAACTGCTTTTAGTTCATATTGTGAAAGTCAGAATGTAAAATATCTGTCAATGATCATACCTCCTATTGAACACTTACCTGGTGTTTTCTAATGCTCAGGGTGTTTGACTGGTCAGTATTTAGCCAGAGCTGGATTTTAAAATCTGCCACGGTAGGAATTATCTTCAGGGCACTACTTTAGCATAACACAGTGTTGTCTACTAAATCAGACAATTTACTTGCAATATCTTGTATATATTCTCTTGTGAAGCACAATATCTCGAGATAGATCTAGTGCTAAAATATTAAAGAAGGGAGTTAGTGGGCATCTCTGCCTATTTTCTCCATAAAGTATAAATGAATTATTGATATAATAAAAGCAAAGTGCTTTAATGCCAATAACATTGACTATCAGCAAAGTCTGACTCAGATTTAGAAATAATAAGCAATATGATTTGTTTCAGAAATTCAATCATCTATATACTAAAATTAATGTCAACAAACAAAAAGAGACAGCAATGTAGCCAATGTGAGGTCTTTACTAGTGATGTTGCGAATCTAAAATTTTGCGTTCGCGAACAGCGAACGCAAGCTTCCGCAAAAGTTTGCGAACCGGCGAACCGGGCGAACCGCCATAGACTTCAATAGGCAGGCGAATTTTAAAACCCACAGGGACTCTTTCTGGCCACAAAAGTGATGGTAAAGTTGTTTCAAGGGGACTAACACCTGGACTGTGGTATGCCGGAAGGGGATCCATGGCAAACTCCCATGGAAAATTACATAGTTGATGCAGAGTCTGTTTTTTTTTTTTTTTTTTTTTTTTATTAAAGGGACACTGTACCCAAAAATTTTCTTTCGTGATTCAGATTGAGCCTGAAATTTTAAGCAACTTTCTAATTTATTCCTATTATCAAATTTTCTTCATTCTCTTGGTATCTTTATTTGAAATACAAGAATGTAAGTTTAGATGCCGGCCCATTTTCGGTGAACAACCTGGGTTGTCCTTGCCACCAATAAAAAAGTGCTGTCCAAAGTCCTGAAACCAAAAAAAGCTTAGATGCCTTCTTTTTCAAATAATGATAGCAAGAAAACAAAGAAAAAATGATAATATGAGTAAATTAGAAAGTTGCTTAAAATTGCATGCTCAATCTGAATCACAAAATACATTTTTTGGGTACAGTGTCCCTTTAAGGTTAATAAACAAATACAGACATACTAAGATTACATACATTTACAGGAGCATTTTTGCAACAATAACTTTCCCAATGCAGATTCAACAAGTAATCCAAGTGATGAGTAGCAATTAATGAAACAATATTTACCTCTTCCTATCCAATTTGGCAGCATAGCTTATTGTACTCTTACAACTCAGTGCCAAGGAAATAATCTCTTGCATAATAAATATCACGTCCATCTAGACTGCAAAATATAACAATAATGTCTGACACATATCTCTGCGCCCATCTAACAGTAACCTTAGGTAGTGATCTCCCTTGGGAAAAGTTACATTTAACCTATCATGGCCATTAAAGAGCAATTTAAAGGGGAATCTATATTGTATAAAAATATATATTTACTATAAACATATTCATCTATCAAAAACTAGTGGGCAAAATGAGTATATAAGGGTTATGTGCTACAAATTTAAATAGGACTTTCAGCTAATCCTAAAAATTAGGCTAGAACTAAATATAAGCTACAGATATAAATAGAGCTGCAGATAGCATGCAAATACAGAAACACATTTACATGAACATCTGTCTTGTTTCAGTTTTGATCATGCAAGTCAAGCAGTTAATTACACTTACAATAAGATTATGTATTTCTACTTAGTTATTTTTTAAGCCAATGCCCTCTCAAATGCTTATATAAAATGATAAGTGAACCTGCTATTCAATGGGTATCATCAGGCAGGGAAAATAATGAGATTCTTGCATCCCATTGCTAAAGAGAACCTTTCTTTCACATCAGATATCACAACAATTCAAACACTCAGATATATTAATAGCGTCTGTCTCACATATCAATTTCTTATGTAACTATAACCTTAGGTTTTAATCTCCCTGCACTCAAGGAAGTCACTTTTGGACCTCTATGACTAACAGGAAACAACAGTGGGGAGAAATTTTATTATGAGGAAGTAGGCACTATAATCCCATTCAGTTATCACAAATAATAGGGCAATAATAAATTATAAGGGATATGTATTACAAAGTTGAATTGAATAGGGCTACATCTTTCAATAAATGAAGAAAACAAATAGCTCCAACCTGTTCCTCGATACAATGTTGGAGCCTTGGGGCATTCAAAACATTAATAAAATGTTCCTTCTTTGATAATATACAGCATAGTTATGGAACATTACGGAAAATCACTGACACTCCCATCAAGACTCTGCATAGAACTTATATCATGACATGAACTTTTTAATAATTAAAAAAACAAACAAAAAAAAAAAAACAGTAACCGATGTCACACTATAAATTGAACTATAAGTCCCACAACTATTTAGAGAGTCTTCCTAAAAGGCCAGATGCGAGACCAAAACCGACCAAGATAGTCTCCGTTGTTAAATATATATTGTCCTACCCCACATCAAAGTGCCAGAAGATGTGTCTCAGTGGGGTTTCAGTGGTGAAAAAACTCGGTGAGGTACCCCTGACGGCCGCTTCATCTTCACCGGAACAGAGCACCCGCCATAGGTTCCAAGGCTCTTGATTTAACTGCTGGTATGAGCGTCCAGCGCTCTCCACCGTGTATAGCATCCAGATAAGTAGGTACGGTGCCGTGGTCAAGTAGCTAGGGCCCCTCGCTCCCGACCACAACACTTCAGGCAGGATGAGTGGACATTCAGGAAGGCCCGCTCAGCATAGGTAGTAGGTTGCCAGGCAGGTGAGCCACTTGAGCTATATCTCGCATCTTCGGCGCAGTCACACACCACGAGGTCAGGCTGTCCCCCAGCATTTCGCTACAGTCAGGCTCCCACTCTCGCTGCTCCAAAAATAATACCGCATCTGTAGATAATTGCTGACAGTCTAGAGGCTGGAGCTCATCCGGTTCAGTACTCTGACCCAAACGTTCAAACTGTTGAATCAGTTCCACTTTAAAGTCCTGAAAGAGAGTTTGTAGCACTTGTTGAATATCGTCCATCTTGAACAGTGTTGGAAACCACGAAAAGTAGCCCTAATCGGTCATGAATCAGGAACAAGGGCTTAAAACAGCGTTAGTATCTGTGTACTTTTTAACCCAGTGGCCTGGGGGGGAATGTATGCGGCAGCCTCAGTCGCGCTTTTTTCTATCACAGAATGTGTAGGCCTTCTTGTTAAAAGTTCTAGGCGACTTACTTGGATAACATAGGTCAGGATGTCGTTTATCAGCTCCTGAACTTTAAGCAAAGTATGTAGATGATCTCAGCTTCGAGATATGACAATTTCAGTAGAATAGCTTTTCCTATTTGAAGCTGAAAACAACAACAAAAAAGCAGGAGCTTCACAGAGACATGTCCTGCCGCTCCAAGTGTAGGCTCCGCCCCCGCAGAGTCTGGTTTTAATCCATAAAGGGCATAAATCACCTAACATTCCTAAATTGTTTGGAATAACGTGCTTTAAAACATCAGGTATGATGTTGTATTGTTCAGGTAGTGTAAGGGTTTTTTTTTTTTAAATGTACACTACTGTTTTAGCAGATATGACTTGCACTGGTGTGACACTGTGCCCTGGCAGGACCTGGAACGCACACGTGTGAGGGAAACTGACTGCTATTATTTCACAGTAAAAAAAGGTTTGTTTTTTTTTTAAATGTATGAACACTACTGTTTTAGTAGATATGACTTGCACTGGTGTGACACTGTGCCCTGGCAGGACCTGGAGCGCACACGTGTGAGGGAAACTGACTGCTATTATTTCACAATAAAAAAGTTTTTTTTTTTTTTTTTTAAATGTATGTACACTACTGTTTTAGCAGATATGACTTGCACTGGTGTGACACTGTGCCCTGGCAGGACCTGGAACGCACACGTGTGAGGGAAACTGACTGCTATTATTTCACAGTAAAAAAAGGTTTTGTTTTTTTAAATGTATGTACACTACTGATTTAGTAGATATGACTTGCACTGGTGTGACACTGTGCCCTGGCAGGACCTGGAGCGCACACGTGTGAAGGAAACTGACTGCTATTATTTAACAATAAAAAAGGGTTGTTTTTTTTTAAATGTATGTACACTACTGTTTTAGCAGATATGACTTGCACTGGTGTGACACTGTGCCCTGGCAGGACCTGGAATGCACACGTGTAAAGGAAACTGACTGCTATTATTTCACAGTAAAAAAAGTTTTTTTTTTTTTTTTTTAAATCTACACTACTGTTTTAGCAGATATGACTTGCACTGGTGTCACACTGTGCCCTGGCAGGACCTGAAACGCACACGTGTGAAGGAAACTGACTGCTATTATTTCAAATTAAAAAAAGGTTGTTGTTTTTTTTAAATGTACACTACTGTTACACCAGATATGAGTGGTGGCACTGGGCAAGTGGGCACAGTATATGCTGTGAGCCTGAGCTGGCAGGCAGGCTGCAATTAGATTACAAAGGGAAAAAAAAAAAAGCAGACTGATGTTCTAGCCCTAAAAAGTGCTTTTTGGGGTGCAGTCCTTACAGCAGAGATCAGATGAGTCCTTCAGGACTGTAGTGGACACTGAATACACTAGCCTAGCTATCGATTTCCCTATTAAATCAGCAGCAGCTACACTGTCCCTCCTCTCACTAAGAATGCAGCTTCGAATGAATCTAAAATGGATGCTGTCCAGGAGGTGGGAGGGTCTGGGAGGGAGTGTCTGCTGCTGATTGGCTGGAATGTGTATTGTGACTGTGAGCTACAGGGTCAGTTTACTCAATGATGACGAATAGGGGGCGGATCGAACATTGCATATGTTCGCCGTCCGCTGCGAACGCGAACATGCTATGTTCGCTGCGAACTATTCGCGGCAGAACTGTTCGCAACATCACTAGTCTTTACCAGGTCTAGAGAGAATTATTTCTCTAGCTACATTAAAATGTCTAGCAAGGTAAGACATGGTTTAAAGAGATTATTATTTGAGCCAAGGACAAATTTAAAAAAAAAAGGAAATCTTCAGTGAAAATGTTATATTTAATAATCATTGCTGATATAAAGATAACCGTCCACAAAATATGTTACTGCTGGTTGAAGTATCGATAGAATGTGTGTATAGTAAATTATCAGAAGAAAGGAAATACTTATTTCTTAAAGGGACACTGAACCCAAACTTTTTCTTTTGTGATTATGAAAGAGCATGCAATTTTAAGCAACTTTCTAATTTACTCCTATTATCAATTTTTCTTCATTCTCTTGCTATCTTTATTTGAAAAAGAAGGCATCTAAGCTTTTGTCTTGTTTCAGAACTCTGGACAGCAGTTTTTTATTGGTGGATGAATTTATCCACCAATCAGCAAGGACAACCCAGGTTGTTCACCAAAAATGGGTCGGCATCTAAACTTACATTTTTGCATTTCAAATAAAAATACCAAGAGAATAAAGAAAATGTGATGATTGGAGTAAATAAGAAAGTTGCTTAAAATGTCATGCTCTATCTGAATCACGAAAGAAAAAAATTGGGTACAGTGTCCCTTTAAGAATCTATAAACTTGTAATATAATAAGGTTATGTATGTGGGATGGTTTTGGGTTAAAATTGCCTCTTTAGCTAACTTCATAGTATCAAAACATTAATTAATAGAAAGGTAAAACTTTAAAATATTTTGCTAGATTACAAGTGGTGCGCAAAAATATTAGTGCTATTGCCCACTAACATCGCTTGAGTTAAATCAATACCAATTTTAATTTTGCTCTCATATTACAAATTTTTTTTTATCACTCATAATATAAATACTTGTCCTGGTAAGGGTGTTTAGATTATTACCCCTGAATTACTAAACACGATTTTCATAATTTTGCCCTGTTCATTCTTCATGTGTTCTGTTCTGCTGTTTTAGAAACCACTTATAATGTTTTAAGTTGAAGTCATTTGTGTTTGTGCTTACAGCCCTGTTACTGACCACCTTTGAAATAAAAATAGTGGAAACTGTTATTTTTCTCACATATTCATTGCTGGGTGGAGGTGTTAGTTGAGAAGTTACTCACACTTACTGACGGCTAGATTTAGAGTTGGGCGGTAGCCGTCAAAACCAGCGTTAGAGGCTCCTAACGCTGGTTTTGGGCTACCGCTGGTATTTGGAGTCAGTTAGGAAAGGGTCTAACGCTCACTTTCCAGCCGCGACTTTTCCATACCGCAGATCCCCCTACGCCATTTGCGTATCCTATCTTTCAATGGGATCTTTCTAACGCCGGTATTTAGAGTCTTGGCTGAAGTGAGCGTTAGAATTCTAATGACAAAACTCCAGCCGCAGAAAAAAGTCAGTAGTTAAGAGCTTTCTGGGCTAACGCCGGTTTATAAAGCTCTTAACTACTGTGCTCTAAAGTACACTAACATCCATAAACTACCTATGTACCCCTAAACCGAGGCCCCCCCACATCGCACACCGCTGCCACCTACGTTATCCCTATGTACCCCTAATCTGCTGCCCCTAACATCGCCGACACCTACATAATATTTATTAACACCTAATCTGCCGCCCCCATCGTCGCCGCTACCTACCTACACTTATTAACCCCTAATCTGCCGACCGGATCACACCGCTACTATAATAAATGTATTAACCCCTAATCCGCCTCACTCCCGCCTCAATAACCCTATAATAAATAGTATTAACCCCTAATCTGCCCTCCCTAACATCGCCGGCACCTAACTTCAAGCATTAACCCCTAATCTGCCGACCGCAGCTCGCCGCTACTCTTATAAATTTTTTTAACCCCTAAAGCTAATTCTAACCCTAACCCTAACACCTCCCTAAGTTAAATATAATTTTTATCTAACGAAATAAATGAACTTTTATTAAATAAATGATTCCTATTTAAAGCTAAATACTTACCTGTAAAATAAACCCTAATATAGCTACAATATAAATAATAATTATATTGTATTGTATTTTAGGATTAATATTTATTTTACAGGCAACTTTGTATCGCTGACCTCTGCATATTATTATTAACCCCTAATCTGCCGCTCCGTACGCCGCCGCAACCTACGTTATCCCTATGTACCCCTAATCTGCTGCCCCTAACACCGCCGACCCCTATATTATATTTATTAACCCCTAATCTGCCGCCCCCAACGTCGCCTCCACCTACCTACAATTATTAACCCCTAATCTGCCGACCGGATCTCACCGCTACTCTAATAAATGTATTAACCCCTAAAGCTAAGTCTAACACTAACACCCCCCTAAGTTAAATATAATTTAAATCTAACGAAATAAATTAACTCTTATTAAATAAATTATTCCTATTTAAAGCTAAATACTTACCTGTAAAATAAACCCTAATATAGCTACAATATAAATTATAATTATATTGTAGCTATTTTAGGATTAATATTTATTTTACAGGCAACTTTGTAATTATTTTAACCAGGTACAATAGCTATTAAATAGTTAATAACTATTTAATAGCTACCTAGTTAAAATAATTACAAAATTACCTGTAAAATAAATCCTAACCTAAGTTACAATTAAACCTAACACTACACTATCAATAAATACATTAAATAAACTACCTACAATTACCTACAATTAAACCTAACACTACACTAGCAATAAATTAATTAAATACAATACCTACAAATAAATACAATTAAATAAACTAACTAAAGTACAAAAAATAAAAAAGAACTAAGTTACAAAAAATAAAAAAATATTTACAAACATTAGAAAAATATTACAATAATTTTAAACTAATTACACCTACTCTAAGCCCCCTAATAAAATAACAAAGACCCCCAAAATAAAAAAATGCCCTACCCTATTCTAAAATTAAAATAGAAAAGCTCTTTTACCTTACCAGCCCTGAAAAGGGCCCTTTGCGGGGCATGCCCCAAAGAATTCAGCTCTTTTGCCTGTAAAAAAAAAAATACAATACCCCCCCCCAACATTACAACCCACCACCCACATACCCCTAATCTAACCCAAACCCCCCTTAAATAAACCTAACATTAAGCCCCTGAAGATCTCCCTACCTTGTCTTCACCACACCGGGTTCACCGATTCGTCCTGGCTCCGATGTCTTCATCCAAGCCCAAGCGGGGGGCTGAAGATGTCCATGATCCGACTGAAGTCTTCATCCAAGCCGGAGCTGAAGAGGTCCATGATCGGGCTTAAGTCTTCATCCAAGCGGAAGCTGAAGAGGTCCATGATCGGGCTGAAGTCTTCTATCAAGCGGCATCTTCAATCTTCTTTCTTCCGGATCCATGATTGAGCTCGCATTCTATTGGCTGATCGGAACAGCCAATAGAATGCAAGCTCAATCTGATTGGCTGATCGGATCAGCCAATCGGATTGAACTTGATTCTGATTGGCTGATTCCATCAGCCAATCAGAATTTTCCTACCTTAATTCCGATTGGCTGATAGAATCCTATCAGCCAATCGGAATTCGAGGGACGCCGTCTTGGATGACGTCCCTTAAAGGAACCGTCATTTGTCGGGAAGTCGTCGGTGAAGATGGATGTTCCGCGTCGGCGGGATGACCATGGATCCAGAAGAAAGAAGATTGAAGATGCCGCTTGATAGAAGACTTCAGCCCAATCATGGACCTCTTCAGCTCCCGCTTGGATGAAGACTTCAGCCCGATCATGGACCTCTTCAGCTCCGGCTTGGATGAAGACTTCAGTCGGATCATGGACATCTTCAGCCCCCCGCTTGGGTTTGGATGAAGACGTCGGAGCCAGGACGAATCGGTGAACCCGGTTTGGTGAAGACAAGGTAGGGAGATCTTCAGGGGCTTAGTGTTAGGTTTATTTAAGGAGGGTTTGGGTTAGATTAGGGGTATGTGGGTGGTGGGTTGTAATGTTTGGGGGGGTATTGTATGTTTTTTTTTTACAGGCAAAAGAGCTGAATTCTTTGGGGCATGCCCCACAAAGGGCCCTTTTCAGGGCTGGTAAGGTAAAAGAGCTTTTCTATTTTAATTTTAGAATAGGGTAGGGCATTTTTTTATTTTGGGGGTCTTTGTTATTTTATTAGGGGGCTTAGAGTAGGTGTAATTAGTTTAAAATGGTTGTAATATATTTCTAATGTTTGTAAATATTTTATTATTTTTTGTAACTTAGTTCTTTTTTATTTTTTGTACTTTAGTTAGTTTATTTCATTGTATTTATTTGTAGGAATTGTATTTAATTTATTTATTGATATTGTAGTGTTAGGTTTAATTGTAACTTAGGTTAGGATTTATTTTACAGGTAAATTTGTAATTATTTTAACTATTTTAGCTATTAAATAGTTCTTAACTATTTAATAGCTATTGTACCTGGTTAAAATAAATACAAAGTTACCTGTAAAATAAATATTAATCCTAAAATAGCTATAATATAAATATAATTTATATTGTAGCTATATTAGGATTTATTTTACAGGTAAATATTTAGCTTTAAATAGGAATAATTTATTTAATAAGAGTTAATTAATTTCGTTAGATTTAAATTATATTTAATTTAGGGGGGTGTTAGTGTTAGGGTTAGACTTAGCTTTAGGGGTTAATACATTTATTAGAATAGCGGTGAGCTCCAGTCGGCAGATTAGGGGTTAATAATTGAAGTTAGGTGTCGGCGATGTTAGGGAGGGCAGATTAGGGGTTAATACTATTTATTATAGGGTTAGTGAGGCGGATTAGGGGTTAATAACTTTATAATAATAGCGGTGCGGTCCGGTCGGCAGATTAGGGGTTAATAAGTGTAGGCAGGTGGAGGCGACGTTGTGGGGGGCAGATTAGGGGTTAATAAATATAATATAGGGGTCGGCAATGTTAGGGCAGCAGATTAGGGGTACATAGGGATAATGTAAGTAGCGGCGGTTTACGGAGCGGCAGATTAGGGGTTAATTATAATATGCAGGGGTCAGCGATAGCGGGGGCGGCAGATTAGGGGTTAATAAGTGTAAGGTTAGGGGTGTTTAGACTCGGGGTACATGTTAGGGTGTTAGGTGCAGACGTAGGAAGTGTTTCCCCATAGAAAACAATGGGGCTGCGTTAGGAGCTGAACGCAGCTTTTTTGCAGGTGTTAGGTTTTTTTTCAGCTCAAACAGCCCCATTGTTTCCTATGGGGGAATCGTGCACAAGCACGTTTTTGAGGCTGGCCGCGTCCGTAAGCAACTCTGGTATCGAGAGTTGCAGTTGCGTTAAATATGCTCTACGCTCCTTTTTTGGAGCCTAACGCTGACATTCTATGGACTCTCAATACCAGAGTTATTTTAAAGGTGCGGCCAGAAAAAAGCCAGCGTTAGCTACGCGGGTCGTTACAGACAAAACTCTAAATCTAGCCGATAGTAAATAAAACTCTGGTTAACTAAGTGCGGCCTGTGTCCCCCTTTGATTGACTGATAAATTTCGCTCAATCCTTCTCTCTCATTGTATTGTATATTATTTGGGACAGCCAGCACAGTTTGTGAGTGTTGGAATTTGAGAGTTTAATTGTGCACTACCACACATTTTTGTTTATTATAGTATTTAATAACTACCTAGTTAAAATAAGTACAAATTTACCTGTAAAATAAACCCTAACCTAAGTTTCAATTACACCTAACACTACACTATAATTAAATTAATTACCTAAACTAACTACAATTAATTACAATAAAATTAAATAAACTAAAGCACGAAACCCCCCCACTAAATTACAGAAAATAATAAAATAATTACAAGAATTTTAAAATAATTAAACCTAATCTAATCCCCCTAATAAAATAAAAAAGCCCCCCAAAATAATAAAAATCCCTACCCTATACTAAATTACAAATAGCCCTTAAAAGGGCCTTTTGCGGGGCATTGCCCCAAAGTAATCAGCTCTTTTAACTGTAAAAAAATACAATACCCCCCCAACATTAAAACCCACCACCCACACACCCAACCCTACTCTAAATCCAGCCAATACCCCCTTAATAAAACCTAACACTAACCCCTTGAAGATCACCCTACCTTGAGACGTCTTCACCCAACTGGGCAGAAGTGGTCCTCCAATCGGCCAGAAGTCTTCATCCAATCCGGGCAAAAGAGGACCTCCAGATGGGCAGAAGTCTTCATCCAGGCGGCATCTTCTACATTCATCCATCCAAGATGGCGTCCCTTCAATTCCAATAGGCTGATAGAATTCTATTAGCCAATCGGAATTAAGGTAGAAAAAATCCTATCGGCTGATGCAATCAGCCAATAGGATTGAAGTTTAATCCTATTGGATGATCCAATGAGCCAATACGATTGAGCTCGCATTCTATTGGCTGATTGGAACAGCCAATAGAATGCGAGCTCAATCCTATTGGCTGATTGGATCAGCCAATAGGATTTTTTCTACCTTAATTCCAATTGGCTGATAGAATTCTATCAGCCAACCCGAATTGAAGGGACGCCATCTTGGATGACGTCACTTAAAGGTACCGTCATTTAGTGTTAGTCGTCGGATGGAACAGGATGCTCCGCGTCGGATGTCTTGAAGATGGACCCGCTCCGCTCCGGATGGATGAAGATAGAAGATGCCACCTGGATGAAGACTTCTGCCCGTCTGGAGGTCCAGTTCTGCCCAGATCGGATGAAGACTTCTGGCCGTCTGGAGGACCACTTCTGCCCGGTTGGGTGAAGACGTCTCAAGGTAGGGTGATCTTCAAGGGGTTAGTATTAGGTTTAATTAAGGGGGTATTGGGTGGGTTTTAGAGTAGGGTTGGGTGTGTGGGTGGTGGGTTTTAATGTTGTAGGGCGGTATTGTATTTTTTTTTTACAGGTAAAAGAACTGATTTCTTTGGGGCAATGCCCCGCAAAAGGCCCTTTTAAGGGCTATTTGTAATTTAGTATAAGGTAGGGATTTTTATTATTTTGGGGGGCTTTTTTATTTTATTAGGGGGATTAGATTAGGTGTAAAATTCTTGTAATTATTTTATTATTTTCTGTAATTTAGTGTTTTTTTTCTGTACTTTAGTTTATTTAATTTAATTGTAATTAATTGTAGTTAGTTTAGATAATTAATTTTAGTGTAGTGTTAAGTGTAATTGTAACTTAGGTTAGGGTTTATTTTACAGGTAAATTTATACTTATTTTAACTAGGTAGTTATTAAATAGTTAATAACTATTTAATAACTATTCTACCTAGTTAAAATAAATACAAACTTGTCTGTAAAATAAAAATAAATACTAAGATGGCTACAATGTAACTATTAGTTATATTGTAGCTAGCTTAGGGTTTATTTTATAGGTAAGTATTTTGTTTTAAATAGGAATAATTTAGTTAATAATAGTAATTTTATTTAGATGTATTTAAATTATATTTAAGTTAGGGGGTGTTAGGGTTAGGGTTAGACTTAGAATTAGGGGTTAATAACTTTATGATAGTGGCGGCGACATTGGCAGTGGCAGATTAGGGGTTAATAAGTGTATATAGGTGGGGGCAACATTGGGGGCAGCAGAGTAGGGGCTAATAAATAAAAAGTAGGTGTCGGCGATGTTGGGGGAAGCAGATTAGGGGTTCATAGAGATAATGTAGGTGGCGACGGTGTCCGGAGCGGCAGATTAGGGGTTAATAATATTATGCAGGTGTCGGCGATGTCGGGGGTGGTGGATTAGGGGTTAATAAGTGTAAGATTAGGGGTGTTTAGACTCAGGGTTCATGTTAGGGTGTTAGGTGTAGACATAAAAAGTATTTTCCCATAGGAATCAATGGGGCTGCGTTAGAAGCTGAACGCTGCTTTTTTGCAGGTGTTAGGTTTTTTTTCAGCCGATTCTCCCCCATTGATTCCTATGGAGAAATCGCGCATGAGCACGTTTTTCCAGCTCACCACTACCGTAAGCAACGCTGGTATTAAGGTGAGATTTGGAGCTAAATTTTGCTCTCCGCTCACTTTTTTGCGGCCAATGCCAGGTTTAAAAAAACCTGTAATACCAGCGTTGTCTTAAGTGAGCGGTGAGAAAAAAATGCTCGTTAACACCGCAAGCCTTACCAACAAAAACTCGTAAACTAGCCGTATATGATCATATTCACAATGTTCTCAATGCTCACTTGTCATGTACTGATAGGCTGCATTTCTTAGAGACTGTACCATAATTAAAACTATGTTTCTAGCTGCCAACTGATTTATTTCTATATGCTGAAGATGTAGAGCACAGTAGAGAAATGTAGAAATATATATGCTAATTGATTTTTGCTAATAATATATATTAGAGCTTGGTGGTATGTTAAAAGTTATTAAAAGTTTATGATGTCTAATTTTAAATTTTAAATTATCCCCTTATTGCTTACACGTAACTGTTAGTGCTCCACTTGTAATCTGATCCATAATAGGGGTTCTCAATAAAAGTCATTTAATATTTTGTTTATTTCTTTATTTACTTTAATATTCAAAACAAAAAATTAAAAATTAAAAATAAGTCACCAATTCACATAAATTAGTCAGTATGATAATATACAGCTGACTGAATTTTTTTCCTCCCTTCCTTTCCTTTCCATTTCTTTATACAGTTAGACAATATTCCTCTCTCCTCCCCTCCCTTTATTTCTTAGTTAATCTGGAATTGAGTAATCCAATTAATTTGGTCCTTAACATCACCTCCCATTAAAATTGGATAAACATACCCAATGAGGCCCATTTATCAAGCTCCGAATGGAGCTTGAGGGCCCGTGTTTCTGGTGAGTCTTCAGACTCGCCAGAAACACCAGTTATGAAGCAGCGGTCTAAAGACCGCTGCTCCATAACCCTGTCCGCCTGCTCTGAGCAGGGAGACATGAATCGCCACAATTCAACCCGATTGAGTACGATTGGGTTGATTGACAGCCCCCTGCTGGCGGCCGATAGGCCACGAGTCTGCACGGGGGCGGAGTTGCACCAGCAGCTCTTGTGAGCAACTGGTGCAATGCTGAATATGGAGAGCGTATTGCTCTCCGCATTCAGCGGTGTCTGTCGGACCTGATCCGCACTGTTGGATCAGGTCCGACAGACATTTGATAATTCGGCCTTTAAGTCTTTAGAAAACATTTCTCTTCTTAAGACCAGTCAACTTACAATCATATGCTTCTATAATAATTAGTTGATTATTCAAAATGTGTTTTTTCTTGCCAATTTAATCAATGGTATCTTATAGGTTATCCAATTTTTTAAAATTAGCTTTCTAATCAAAACAATAGAAGTTAAAATAAAATTATCATTCCTTTTCCAGTTTTCATTTTTAAGTAGAAGAGGATTCTCCCTAGACAAAGAAATTTTAATATTCACCACCTGGGAAATAAAATATGCTACTTTAGCTCAAAATTGAAATAACTGAAGGCAGTCACAAATCAAATGGCAGTAGTCCGGATTAATTACGGAACATTTCAAACATACATTCTTGACATCTTTTTTTCCATGCATTAACCCTCCTTGGAATCAAATACACTTTATGTATTATTCTGGTTTGCACTTCTCTTAGTCTAGAGTGTAACATCAATGAATAAATAGCCACAAGGCTATTCTTAAGTAAAGTTTTAATATGTTTTGAGTTTATCATTAAAGCCCCCTTTCCAGGTAATCCTCCAAGAACTACATTCTCATCACATAACAAACGTTTTCTATAAATTGATGATAAGGACCACCTTTTTACATTCTGCTTATCTAAAAGTTTCAATAAAGGGTGATTCAATCATAACCTTGGATTACATCTCAAGATCCTAGCAGCATAATTGTTTTGTTTTTTTTACGTTAAATCCATTATATTACCAATTGTTCTTATTTGTTCTTTGACTTTTCTCCGATCCCTCAAAAGGTAAAATCTAGAATAAAGAATTGTCTGGTACTGCCTATGTCCCTTATTATGAATTCGCCTTTTTAAAATGTTCATATTGCCTAAAATTCTATATGTTTTATGGATGATTCTTAATTTAATTAGAGACCAAGATATTTTTGAATATAATAAAGCCTTGAGAAATTTCATGTGGCAGGAAAAAAGAGAATTCAATTAGAAAAACTATAGGAACCTTATTTTAGAGGAGGGAGAGCACTATATAATTAAAATTATATAACTAGGGGGACCGGGCTAGGTAGCGGCCATGATCGATCACACTTTATGAAGTTCCCAGATCACTTCTCTCATTATGCTAGCTATAACAGAAGATTTTGGCCAATCTACTCTCTATATACTAGATTCATCTGCCTCAGATACTCTCAGTTTGAATGATAGCAAGACTGCCTATACACATCGTATGGAAACTGATCTAGCTTGTTGCAAACTGAAGTGGTGGCCTACTTTTGTGCTCTTAATAACCCCTCCTGACCCTCTGAGTATAGCAGCTTTGGATCTGCTGGTATACTAATGGAAAATAAATATGGATAAATCCTATACAGCCCTACAGACCCTACTAGAGAACCTGGCAGCTAAGGTGGTTCATTGATCTTATCACAACCTACCATAACATGTCCAGAGATCATCCGTCACTGCCTAGATAGAATAGGCCTGCCAACTGCGGGAAAGGAACACAGTACTCACACAGGACTCACTGAATCAGCTTAAAACAGGCTGGATGGTGACACAGGAAGAACTACGAGATGAGATACCCAGAGCTACACAGCAGAGTACCAAAGGCATCTGTGAGAAACCGCTGGAGTCTAGATATCATACGCCTAGAGAGCCGCGACTTGTGGCAGGTTCCAATGTTCTTAACTTAAAAAAATAATGTTCTTTTTATTATTAAATATATACAGTATTTATATATATATATGATGGGTGGTGGGTTTTAATGTTGGGGGGGTTGTATTTTTTTTACAGGCAAAAGAGCTGATTACTTTGGGGCATGCCCCACAAAAAGCCCTTTTAAGGGCTGGTAAAAAAGCTGATTACTTTGTAATGTAGAATAGGGTAGGGACTTTTATTATTTTTTTAAATTTTTTATTTTATTAGGGGGCTTAGATTAGGTGTAATTAGTTTAAAATTCTTGTAATATTTTTTTATTTTCTGTAATTTAGTGTTTGGTTTTTTTGTTATTTAGTTTAGTTTATTTAATTGTATTTAATTGTAGGTATTTGTAGCTAATTTATTTAATTAAATTAATGATAGTGTAGTGTTAGGTTTAATTGTCACTTAGGTTAGGATTGTTACGATCTGTTATGAAGGTGACTGATAAGTACTGAATAATATTTGTATGTAAATATATTTGTAGCTATTTATGGAGTCCTGTACTCATATAAATTGGAGAGTAAGGAGAAGGGATAAATAGCAATATTAATCAAAGAAAGATCTCAGACACCTTTGTAACAACTTACAGTTAAACTTCACTGAAGTTGTATTATTTGAATGTAAAATAAATAAAATAGAACTTCTGAATTGTTTTCACAAATGATTTGAGTACTTAAAGGTTTGTTAAAGCTTAAGCAGTTAACGTGTTAGTGAGCAGAGCAGTAAACTTGATACAATGTAAGGATGGCAGAAAACGTTATTAAAGTATCTTGATAATATCACAGTCTATCAATAGCAGAATTGGTATGTGAGCAAAGTCCTTTAATATAAGTAGGTCTGCATTGAAGGTTATTTGTTTGTTAGAGGCTGAGTGAGAGGAAGCCATACATGCAAGCAAACAGACAGGTGTAAAGTCTCAACTTAATTAATACTTGCGGTTACGCCGTGATTCCTGAAAGTGGCTCTGTAACTTATACTGCACAGTTGTCCTGAAAATGCTGAGACCAGAGAGGTCCGGTTAAGGTCCGAGGTAACAAAGTTAATTGTTCCGTGTGAGCAGTTGTTTGCGCGTGTCAATGTGAAGCTCTTTGCGGTCTGTGAGTAACTGATCTGCAGTGTCGATTGGATGACGTCACTGGGCTGTGAGAGTGAGACAGAGCAATCCGCTGACAGGCAGTCAGGTAAAACAGATGAAGGAGAGGTCCGTTAAAGTAGTTTAAAGTTGGTGTAAATGTTGAGAAATAAAAGTATTAAATAAAGTCCAATTGCTTGTAAGTTCAACAGATAATTGTTAAAGAAAAACGAACTCCAAATGAGAAAGTAACAGGATAATAGGAATAAGCTTTCTATCAACTAACTTTCCCTATTACACTACAATAATCAAGCAAGCAAATAGGGAAAACATGATCCCTTTATAGGCAGGTACAAGGGAGGTGTCCTAAAGGATTTAAAGGGAAAGGAGTTCATAACAAGGATTTATTTTACAGGTAATTTTGTACTTATTTTAACTAGGTAGCTATTAAATAGTTATTAACTATTTAATAGCTATTGTACCTAGTTAAAATAAATACAAAGTTGCCTGTAAAATAAATATAAATCCTAAAATAGCTACAATTATATTATATTATAATTATTTGTTATATTGTAGCTATATTAGGGTTTATTTTACAGGTAAGTATTTAGTATTAAATAGGAATACTTTAGTTAATAAGAGTTAATTTATTTCGTTAGATTAAAATTATATTTAACTTAGGGGGGTGTTAGGGTTAGATTTAGCTTTAGGGGTTAATACATTTATTATAGTAGCGGCGAGGTCCGGTCGGCAGATTAGGGGTTAATACTTGAAGTTAAGTGGCGGCGACATTGGGGGGGGCAGATTAGGGGTTAATAAATATTATGTAGGTGTCGGCGATGTTGGGGGCAGCAGATTAGGGGTTCATATGGATAATGTAGGTGGCGGCGGTGTCCGGAGCGGCAGATTAGGGGTTAATTATGTAATGCAGGTGTCAGAGATAATGGGGTCGGCAGATTAGGGGTTAATAAGTGTAAGGTTAGGGTTGTTTAGACTCGGGGTTCATGTTAGGTTGTTAGGTGCAGACTTAGAAAGTGTTTCCCCATAGGAAACAATGAATGCTGCTTTTTTGCAGGTGTTAGGTTTTTTTTCAGCCAGCTCAGCCCCATTGTTTCCTATGGGAATATCGTGCACGAGCATGTTTTAGCTGCTTACCGCTACCGTAAGTAACACTGGTATTGAGGGTTGAAGTGGCGGTAAATTCGGCTCAACGCACCCTTTTTGGAGCCTAACGCAGCCCCTCAGACAACTCTAAATACCAGCATTGTTTGGAAGCAGCGGTAGGAAAAAAAGCTGTGTTAGCTACGCGGGTCTTTACCGACAAAACTCTAAATCTAGCCGATTGTGTTTTAAATAAGTGCTAAAACACACAAACACATACCGTTCTCTACAATATGCACCAAACAATACTATGGAGCGCATCAATGAGTTCCATCATTATCATGAACCAGATGTCCCTTCTTTGGTCACTTCCGGTTTCACTGTTACTATCCAAATTTCATACAAACATTACAAACCACACAGCAAACTTGTGTAAATAAGTGACTTTAAATATAGGATTATCATCACTACTAAGTGTCTTAAATAACTATAATATTGGTCTTAAAACCATTAGAATTCACTCTCAAAACTGGTTGCCATAGTGACCAACGTAAACACACCATACCTGTACATATGTGTTATGGATTACATTTACTGGACATAGTGTATACATAATTTGTGATAATCACACATCCCACCTATACCACATTTTATCCAAACATGCTGAATACGGTCTCTACAGTTCCCATAAAGACTGGGTAAAAATTACTTCTCATCTTTGTGCAATACACCATTACATCATAATGTGTCGTAGACCAGCATGTTGGATATCCACACTTGACAAATTAATATTATGTTTCTGCATCATAGAAATTTTATATAAAAAGGAAAATTGTAAAATTAAAATTGTAAAAAATTCTCCAAATGGATCATAGACTCTGCATATCCAAGTATGCCAATCAAAACAAACTTCATGTGAGATTAGATTTATCCCGTGTTCACACAAGTCCTGTTGATATGTGACATCCAAGTAACAATGCCTGTGTTGTGCAGTTCATGATGAACAAGATGCCATTAAATGCAGAATGTGGGTCACTAGTATGTACCTCCCAGATTACACTAAATGTGTCTCTCTCTGAAAAGAAAGGTGACTAATATTTTAGTAGACCAAGTGGGCCATCTGGGAACCCTGCTAGCAGATCCACTCCTCCAAAACAGTTTCCACACTTGGCATGTTATGTGTGCCAGCAACATCCCCAGGTGCCGCCAACACACTCATGCCAACTGGCTCCACAATACTCAATTTGCACCCCTTGTATGTAACAGATTATGTCAGCCACTCAAAATCTGGTACAGATTTCAGACCTCCTGGGAAGATGGTGCCCAAACGGTACATCCACTTTGCTTCCTTGATGAGTAGGAGTTTGTCTCGGTCACCCCCTCTGTCCAATTTTGGAATATGATCAATTAGAGTGTATCTAATAGAGGACACAGTGTGTCTACTTTCAGCACAATGTCGTGCTACCGGTTGGTCGGAATGCCCGTTTTCTAATGCTTGTTGTATGGCTAGCCTATGATTGGCCATTCGCTCCCTGAGTGTGCCCTTTGTCTTCCCCACGTAGAATTTCGAACAAGGACAGATCAGCAAATAGATCACATGTGTAGTTGTACACATAATAGAATGTCGTATGGTATGTACGTTGTTTAGAAAATCAAAGTTTAGGATCTGATGCCAAAATGGGGCTGTGTCTTCTAAGGATTTTACCAGTGTTGACTGCACCTGGACTGAAAGTTGTAACTCTGATCATTTTCTTGTCATCCTTGGCCTCCTTCTGTTTGTTAATTAAGTCTTCTTGGGTATTCATTTGGACAGTGTCAAGGATTGATTCAATGATCCTTGGTTTGTATCCCCTCTCTAGAAATTTCTCTCTCACTTCTCCTAACTAGGAGACCCCTACATTATGTCTAGTGATATTACGAATAGTCCTGACCATTTGGGATTTCCCAATCCCTCTCAGTAATGTGTGTGACAACTGTCTGCTCTTTACACTGAGTTACGATCTGTAGCCTTTTTAAAGAGTGTTGAACCTATATTATCCCCATCCTTAAATATATTAAGGTCTAGGAAATTGATACTCTCAGTGTCATGTGTCATCTTGAAACGTACAGTCGTATCCGTCTGGTTTAGATCCTCAAACCATTTAAATAAATTGTCAAGGCCACCCCGCCAGATAAGGAAGATGTCATCTATGTATCTTTGATAAAATACCAGAGATGACATTGCTTGTTTTAGCACTTATTTGTTACACTATATATTGTGACATGTTTGTACTATATGCTCTTTTGATCTGATGAAAGAGACAATTCGTCTCTGAAATGTCATTCAATAAAGCTGACACATTTTTTGAGTGCATCTTTTGTTCCTGATTTATTGTAGTGTTGTTGCACCCAGGTGGCTGACCCAGCAGGGAGGATTCGTTTTCTACATTTACTCTAGATTTCAAATTAAGTACCCCCATTGCTTTAACCTCTTACTTCTTCCTCTCACTCTCTGAATGGAATAGGTAACACTGTTTGCCATATTACCAACTTGACTCTGCTTACTTTATTACCAGCTGAACTTTGATTGCAATTTGAGTTGGACTATTTTGTTCATTACCAGCATCATTGTGATTGGGACTTCCTTGCATCATTGACTGTTATAAGGAACTTTTTTTGTCTCTAGCTACAAATATGGATCAAGCCACTGTATCCACATAGCCTATATCTTTGGAGGGGAAGGAATCAGAGGGGCCTAGTGTGCTGGCTTAACAAGCTCAGAAGGGTACAGCATTATATTCCTTGGAAGATGCGGCACAAATTATTTTTGCCCCCTTTCAACATCAGACTGGTGAGACCCCTATTAGTATTTATTATGCTCTATTAAAACTTAAGAAATGTGAAATAGATCTAGCTTTGCATGGTAGCTATTTATGTGAGTATAACCGGCTAAGTCATATTCCAAGAGGCTTTAGGGTTAAAAATATGCCCACGATTGGGAGGGATAATCCAGAATTTGGAAAAAATGGTGTTTTACACTCAACAAGTGCTCCTTAGATCTTGTTCTATTAAGTTATTGAGGAGGTGACAGTATTACTTTCTAAAGTTAGAATTGAGATTAAGACCTTTGAGGAAACTAAAAATGTTATTTTGACTAGTTGTAGACAAATATTTGAAGCACAATGTTTCTCCGATGTATATCCACGTTATTTCAAATTGTCTATTTTCCAGGATGGACATTATTGAACTATCATAGATTACAATCTATTATATTGAATATGAATGTCACATATATATTTTAACAATTGAGAATATTGATTGTCTTTTAGGGAGGTGCTTGATATCTTTTCCTAGCGCACACCTAACACTGTTTTTTTCTGTCATCCTGTTGAATACCTGCTATCGCTCATTGACTTTTGTCTCCATCAAAATTATTTTTGTTTTGAAGAAGAATACTATCTGCAGATGGCAGGAACAACGATGGGGTCTAATATGGCCCCATCGTACGCCAATATTTTTATATCTGGCTTCGAAGATAGATTTGTATGGGTAGGTGTAGATTGTAACTCACTGTTAAGAGCAGACAGTTGCCACCCACCCACATTACTAAGTGGTCAGGACTATTCGTAATAACACTAGACATGCTGTAGTGGTCTCCCAGTTAGGAGAAATGAAAGACAAATTTCTAGAGAGAGGATACAAACCAAGGATAATTGAATCAATCCTTGACACTGTCCAAAAGAATACCCCAGAAGACTTAATTAACAAACAGAAGGAGGACAAGGATGACAAGAAAATGATCATGGTTTAAACTTTCAATCCAGGTACGGTCAACACTGGTAAAATCCTTAGAAGACACTGGCCCATTTTGATGTCAGATCCTAAACTTCAATTTTCTAAACAACTGACACCGATGGTGGGCTTTAAGAGGGGCACGAACGTTTGTGACCTGCTGGTAAAGACAGATCCGAAACAGTGTTACCAAGATGAGACAAGAGTCAATATAAAGGGCAGCTACAGATGCATAGGGTGCATGACATGCAATGGTTATATATACCATACCACATTCAATTACGTGTACAACTATGCATGTGATCTATTTGTTGGTCTGTCCTTGTTCAAAATTCTACACGGGGAAGGTGAAGGGCGAATGGCCAATCATAGGCTAGCCATACAAAAAGGATTAGAAAATGGACATTCCAACCAACCGGAAGCACGACATTGTGCTGAAAGTAGACACACTGTGTCCTCTATAAGATACACTCTAATTGATCATATTCCAAAAATTGGACAGAGGTGGTGACCGAGACAAACACCTACTCATCAAGGAAGCAAAGTGGATGTACTGTTTGGGCACCAAGGATGACAAGAAAATGATCATGGTTAAAACTTTCAGTCCAGGTACGGTTAACACTGGTAAAATCCTTAGAAGACAATGGCCCATTTTGATGTCAGATCATATAGACAAAAGTAGGTGTATGTGCACTCTCACCAATGTTCCACAGCTCTCAGGGTGCTATGCAGTGAATTGTAGATATATAGAAAAGAAGCACTCACATATTTTTCATCAACATGTGGCAAAGTTATTTTATTGCAGTATGTTTATTGTATATTTATATGTATATTGTTTTTGCACTCATCAGGTTTACACTCATGTGCAAGCCTCTGGCTAGCGAAGTTAATGCATGAGTGCTAATTTGCCCTCCACTCATAATCTAGCCCTTAGTGGGTGTAATACTCGTGTCTGGGATTGAACCTGGGACTCCTGGTTTGCAGCCTGTTGATTTCACTTTTAGCTACCAGAGGGCTTTGTTTTGGGTTGATTTTCTTTAGCTCTACCTTCTGGCCAGCTGCAGGCAGTTACTCACTCAACACCTATATATAAGGGAGCCTCTCAGACCATGATATTGTGGTTCATTCACTCTTTGTCTCTTCTCTGTTTCTTTAATTCAAGTTGTTTGGTGTATCTCCTGGCATCTGATCTCGGCTTATTTACTGACCTTTCATCTGGATCACTCCTGTGCTTGCCAAAGTTCAGACTGCTTCCCTGGTATACTGAACTTGGCTTGTCTTCAGACTATTCTCCTGTCACCAACCTTTAACTGCATTATCCTGCTCCAGTACCCAAGCTCTGCAGAGGGCATCTGCCAGGCACCAGTATCCTGCTCCAGTACCCAAGCCCAGCAGAGGGTGTCTGCCAAGCACCAGTATCCTGCTCTGGTCCTCAGCCCTAGAGTGGGCACTCCAGTCAATGGCCCTAGAATAGGATCCCTAGTCCACAGCCAAAGAGTGGCTACTACTTCAGACTTCAGCTCTGGGGTGGGCATTGCTGCTGCCACATCCTTTGGCTCTCGCCAAGGCTCCAAATCCTGTGTCTATAATTTGGCTCTATAGATTCCTTTACAAAAAACTTGTTTTTTCTGTCTTTTGCAACTAATCCTAAAAGGGTTAGTTCTTAGAAAAAAAAAATCACTGGGCCCTTTTAGCACCCTAGATGCCATATAGATAACATTGTGCTCAGTCTCATGGAGTAAGAACTAATTAGCTAAAATACAAGTCTGTAAATAGCACTGAGGTAATGAGGCAGTCGGCAGAGGCTTAAATATAAGGTGATCACAGAGATAAAAAGTATATTAAAACTGGGGAATGGGTAAAAAAGATTACCTATCTTTTTAAACAATAAATATTTTGTAGTAGACTGTTCCTTTAAAGGCAAAGTTTATCTAAAACATTTTAGGAAATTTGCATGGAATTATTAATAAACACATAATATATTAAAGGGACGAAATAATGTGAAATAATAGTAGTCAGTTTCCTTCACACGTGTGCGTTTCATTGCCTGCCTGCCAGGGCACAGTGTCACACCAGTGCAACTCATATCTGGTGTAACAGTAGTGTACATTTAAAAAAAACAACACTGATAGGGGAAGTAGCAGGGATTAAACTGATAAGAATAGTACTACTTAACACACCACTCCTATTTGGTGGCACATTAGATTGCACGCGCAGTGCCCCAAATTTGAAGTAGGAGGACCAACCAAGCATCTTTTTCCATCTCCCGGTTCCTAAAATCGATGCCATATACACGTCCCCTGATAGGGGACGTAACAGGGATTAAACTGATAAGAATAGAACTACTTAACACACCACTCCTATCTGGTGGCACATTAGATTGCACGAGCAGTGCCCCAAATTTGAAGTAGGAGGACCGACCAAGCATCTTTTTCCATCTCCCGGTTCCTAAAATCAATGCCATATACACGTCCCCTGATAGGGGACGTAACAGGGATTAAACTGATAAGAATAGTACTACTTAACACACCACTCCTATCTGGTGGCACATTAGATTGCACGCGCAGTGCCCCAAATTTGAAGTAGGAGGACTGACCAAGCATCTTTTTCCATCTCCCGGTTCCTAAAATCGATGCCATATACACGTCCCCTGATAGGGGACGTACAGGGATTAAACTGATAAGAATAGTACTACTTAACACACCACTCCTATCTGGTGGCACATTAAATTGCACGCGCAGTGTCCCAAATTTGAAGTAGGAGAACCGACCAAGCATCTTTTTCCATCTCCCGGTTCCTAAAATTGATGCCATATACACATCCCCTGATAGGGGACTTAACAGGGATTAAACTGATAGGAAAAGTATTACTTAACACTCCACTCCTATCTGGTGGCACATTAGATTGCATGCGCAGTGCCCCAAATTTGAAGTAGGAGGACCGACCAAGCATCTTTTTCCATCTCCCGGTTCCTAAAATCGATGCCATATACACATCCCCTGATAGGGGACGTAACAGGGATTAAACTGATAGAAATAGTACTACTTAACACAACTTATAAAAACGCAGAAATAGACAACACAGAGAGAGGAGTCTGAAGAAGAGGAGTCTTACAACAAAAGAAGCTCTCTTCACAGCGATTGAAAATACCTAAGGCAACTCACCCACCAATACATACCACTATCTACAAAAAAGCATGGTGTCATCAATTATGGCTTATTCAGGTTTGGATTAGTCACCAATAGTGATGTCACGAATAGTTCGCATTCACCGTGGTGGGCGAACATATGCGATGTTCGATCCGCCCCCTATTTGTCATTATTGAGGAAACTTTGACCCTGTACCTCACAGTCAGCAGACACATTCAAGCCAATCAGCAGCAGACCCTCCCTCCCAGACCCTCCCACCTCCTGGACAGCATCCATTTTAGATTCATTCGGAAGCTGCATTCTTAGTGAGAGGAGGGACAGTGTAGCTGCTGCTGATTTAATAGGGAAATCGATAGCTAGGCTAGTGTATTCAGGGTCCACTACAGTCCTGAAGGACTCGTCTGATCTCTGCTGTAAGGACAGCACCCCAAAGAGCCCTTTTTAGGGCTAGAACATCAGTCTGCTTTTTTTTTTTTCCTGTGTAATCTAATTGCAGTTGCCTGCCTGCCAGAGTGTGTGTCAGGCTCACAGCATAAACTGTACCCACTTGCCCAGTGTCACCACTCATATCTGTTGTAACAGTAGTGTACATTTAAAAAAAACAACACTTTTTTGACTGTGAAATAATAGCAGTCAGTTTCCTTCACACGTGTGCGTTTCAGTGCCTGCCTGCCAGGGCACAGTGTCACACTAGTGCCACCACTCATATCTGTTGCAATAGTAGTGTACATTTAAAAAAAAAACAACACTTTTTTGACTGTGAAATAATAGCAGTCAGTTTCCTTCACACGTGTGCGTTTCAGTGCCTGCCTGCCAGGGCACAGTGTCACACCAGTGCCACCACTCATATCTGTTGTAACAGTAGTGTACATTAAAAAAAACAACACTTTTTTGACTGTGAAATAATAGCAGTCAGTTTCTTTCACACGTGTGCGTTTCAGTGCCTGCCTGCCAGGGCACAGTGTCACAACAGTGCCACCACTCATATCTGTTGTAACAGTAGTGTACATTTAAAAAAAAAAAAAAACACTTTTTTGACTGTGAAATAATAGCAGTCAGTTTCCTTCACACGTGTGAGTTTCAGTGCCTGCCTGCCAGGGCACAGTATCACACCAGTGCAACTCATATCTGTTGTAACAGTAGTGTACATTTAAAAAAAACAACACTTTTTTGAGTGTGAAATAATAGCAGTCAGTTTCCTTCACACGTGTGTGTTTCATTGCCTGCCTGCCAGGGCACAGTGTCTAACCAGTGCAACTCATATCTGGTGTAACAGTAGTGTACATTTTAAAAAAAACAACACTGATAGGGGACGTAACAGGGATTAAACTGATAAGAATAGTACTACTTTACACACCACTCCTATCTGGTGGCACATTAGATTACACGCGCAGTGCCCCAAATATGAAGTAGGAGGACCGACCAAGCATCTTTTTCCATCTCCCGGTTCCTAAAATCAATGCCATTTACACGTCCCCTGATAGGGGACGTAACAGGGATTAAACTGATAAGAATAGAACTACTTAACACACCACTCCTATCTGGTGGCACATTAGATTGCATGCGCAGTGCCCCAAATATGAAGTAGGAGGACCGACCAAGCATCTTTTTCCATCTCCCGGTTCCTAAAATCAATGCCATAAACAAGTCCCCTGATAGGGGACGTAACAGGGATTAAATTGATAAGAATAGTACTACTTAACACACCACTCCTATCTGGTGGCACATTAGATTGCACGCGCAGTGCCCCAAATTTGAAGTAGGAGGACCGACCAAGCATCTTTTTCCATCTCCCGGTTCCTAAAATTGATGCCATATACACATCCCCTGATAGGGGACGTAACAGGGATTAAACTGATAAGAATAGTACTACTTAACACACCAGTCCTATCTGGTGGCACATTAGATTGCACGCGCAGTGTCCCAAATTTGAAGTAGGAGAACCGACCAAGCATCTTTTTCCATCTCCCGGTTCCTAAAATCGATGCCATATAAACATCCCCTGATAGGGGACTTAACTGGGATTAAACTGATAGGAATAGTACTACTTAACACACCACTCCTATCTGGTGGCACATTAGATTGCATGCGCAGTGCCCCAAATTTGAAGTAGGAGGACCGACCAAGCATCTTTTTCCATCTCCCGGTTCCTAAAATCCATGCCATATACACGTCCCCTGATAGGGGACGTAACAGGGTTTAAACTGATAAGAATAGTACTACTTAACACACCACTCCTATCTGGTGGCACATTAGATTGCATGCGCAGTGCCCCAAATTTGAAGTAGGAGGACCGACCAAGCATCTTTTTCCATCTCCCGGTTCCTAAAATCGATGCCATATACACATCCTCTGATAGGGGACGTAACAGGGATTAAACTGATAAGAATATTACTACTGAACACTCCACTCCTATCTGGTGGCACATTAGATTGCACGCGCAGTGCCCCAAATTTGAAGTAGGAGGACCGACCAAGCATCTTTTTCCATCCCCCGGTTCCTAAAATTGATGCCATATACACATCCCCTGATAGGGGACGTAACAGGGATTAAACTGATAAGAATAGTACTACTTAACACACCACTCCTATCTGGTGGCACATTAGATTGCACGCGCAGTGTCCCAAATTTGAAGTAGGAGAACCGACCAAGCATCTTTTTCCATCTCCCGGTTCCTAAAATCGATGCCATATACACATCCCCTGATAGGGGACTTAACAGGGATTAAACTGATAGGAATAGTACTACTTAACACACCACTCCTATCTGGTGGCACATTAGATTGCATGCGCAGTGCCCCAAATTTGAAGTAGGAGGACCGACCAAGCATCTTTTTCCATCTCCTGGTTCCTAAAATCCATGCCATATACACGTCCCCTGATAGGGGACGTAACAGGGTTTAAACTGATAAGAATAGTACTACTTAACACACCACTTCTATCTGGTGGCACATTAGATTGCACGCGCAGTGCCCCAAATTTGAAGTAGGAGGACCGACCAAGCATCTTTTTCCATCTCCCGGTTCCTAAAATCGATGCCATATACACGTCTCCTGATAGGGGACGTAACAGGGATTAAACTGATAAGAATAGTACTACTTAACACTCCACTCCTATCTGGTGGCACATTAGATTGCACGCGCAGTGCCCCAAATTTGAAGTAGGAGGACCGACCAAGCATCTTTTTCCTTCTCCCGGTTCCTAAAATCGATGCCATATACATGTCCCCTGATAGGGGACGTAACAGGGATTAAACTGATAGGAATAGTACTACTTAACACACCTTATAATAATGCAGAGATAGGCAACACAGAGAGAGGAGTCTGAAGAAGAGGAATCAGAGGAGGAAGGTGGCTTTGAGGAGGAGGAAGACCAAACACAGCAGGCATCCCAGGGGGCTTGTTGTCACCTTTCAGGGACCCTTGGTGTTGTACATGGCTGGGTGGAGGAAAAGACCTTCAATGACATCAGTGAGGACAAGGAACGGGACATGGCTAGCTTGGTATCCAACCTTGTGCAAATGGGGAGTTTGCGGTTGTGCAAATGGACTGTTTGCGGTTGTTTGCGGTGCGTTAAACGGGGAGTTTGGTCTGTCACTTTGAAGCGGGCGTAACCCTTCCACTACCTGATCGATACAACATCATACCTGATGTTTTAAAGCACGTTATTCCAAACAATTTAAGAATGTTAGGTGATTTATGCCCTTTATGGATTAAAACCAGACTCTGCATCAACTATGTAATTTTCCATGGGAGTTTTGCCATGGATCTCCCTCCGGCATGCCACAGTCCAGGTGTTAGTCCCCTTGAAACAACTTTTCCATCACTATTGTGGCCAGAAAGAGTCCCTGTGGGTTTTAAAATTCACCTGCCTATTGAAGTCTATGGCAGTTCGCCCGTTCGCAAACTTTTGCGGAAGTTCACGTTCGCCATTCGCGAACGCAAAATTTTATGTTCGCGACATCACTAGTCACCAATATATACACTGACACTTATATGACAATAATTAATGGGAGCAAACCTTTTGTGGGCAGTGGAATGCCACTAGTCAACAGATTCTGTGTGACAATATTTTGGTATTATCTGAATAATTTTGAATAACATTTTAATATGATTTATCTTTACTGATAGGTTCCATGTAAAATAAATATATGTTGAATTTGTTCAGATTTATATATATCGATTTATACAACTTAAATTGATCTTGCATTTATAATCTGTTTAAACACAAAAATAGCCTTGCCAGGGGGAATTCTCTTTGCTCCAAAACATTTATTATAGTGTTCAATTTCCTAACCTTTGGCAAAATGTTCAAATCACTCTAGTTCAGCAACATATAGGTTGACAGGTACTAATCAGCATGCCGACAAACTTCTCAACCTGCATACTGGCAGCTGATCCTCTTCATTCACTGGCCGTGACAGCCCCTTCCTGTATCTTCTGGTCAAGTTTAAACCAAGTTATCCTTTAAGACTAGTTCTACTTACTAGGTACTTTAAAACTTTATAATCAAATGTAAAAAGAAATCAGGTACTACTGAACGTGGAATTTGATCTAAGAATAAACGAGGGTGCTCAATATCCAAGGTCCCCTTGACCAATTTTATTAAGTTAATGAAGTCATTATAAGTAAAAGTCTTTAGTCCCCTTGTTTCACAAAAGTCCTAGCTTCTCCATGCTGAACTACATTAATGAATTTTGCTTTGTTTCTTCTTGATTTCCATTACAGATGAAAGACAAGCAGGACAAAGAAAATTAAAGTACATATATGGGAAAAGATATGTCCCGGCTTTACAAGGCATGCAGTGCAGACCTTAATCAATTATTTATACCTTGGTGGCAAATATTAGATGGGTGTCTTTAAAAGAGATCAGAGTTTAAATTTGCCAGTCAGTTGTTTTGTCTGCTGCTATCATTTATGACTGTAATGATGGCTTGTGATAGTTCAGAGAAGTTGTTTGACAGAAGCAGTTTGTGAGCATATCTGTGTCAGATAAAAAGTGGATGGTACATAATCTGGTTCCTAAAAAGGTACTTGCCTTCTGCACTTGCTATTTATGCTGATGGCGGCAAATATGAGTGCAAGTTTAATATTGCTGGGAAAAATTTGTTGTTGGTAACCCCTTTAAAAACATACAGAAAGCAGGTCATTTGCATATTCCCCCTCCTTTTAAATGCATAATTATTTCCCTACTAACAAAATATACACACTGTTCTTTACTACAGAGAAACACCCCCATGGAACACTTACATTAAAGGGACAGTCTACTTAAAAATGTTATTGTTTAAAAAGATAGATCATTCCTTTATAACCCATTCCCCAGGTTTAAACAACCAACACTGTTATATTAATATACGTTTTACCTCTGTGATTAACTTGTATCTAAGCCTCTACAGACAGCCCCCTTATCTCAATACTTTTGACATTTAGCCCATCAGTGCTGACCACAGGAGTGAGCACAATGTTATCTATATGACGCACATGAACTAGCGCTGTCTAACTGTGAAAAACTTGAACGGATTAGAGATCAGTTTATGAGCCTCCCTAGGTTTAGCTTTCAACAAAGTATACCAAGAAAACAAAGCAAATTTGCTGAAAAAGTATATTGATAAGTTTTTTAAAATTGCATGCCCTATCTGAATCATGAAAGATTAATTTTGACTTGACTGTCCTTTTAAGCACTTGTAAGGTGCAGGGATTCTAAATTATAAAATAATGTTCCCTATGAATTTGTAAGCCTTTGGACATTAAAGACAAACTATCTGCTCTCTCATTCAATGAGGAATCTGCACTTTCTTCCAGTGTCAGCATCTCATGCAAGATCACATAGGTGTGAAATTCCCTTACCCTATAAACAGAAAAACTGCGTTCAAATAATATCTTTTTTGACACAGAACATTAGGAATAGATTATATTATCTACCGACTTTTAAAGGGCCAGTAACGTCAAAATTAAACTTAAATAGATTGTATAGGAATTCACATTTTAAACTTTCCAATTTATTTCTGTCTTCAATTTTTCTTAGTTCTGTTGGTTTCCTTTTTTAAAGAGTAATCTTGGGTGAGCTTAGGAGCATGCATGTGTCCTTAACCATTTGGCAGCAGTGTTTGCAGCAATGGTTATAGCAATGTTATGCATACAAAAACTGCTGCCATATAATGCTACAGACTCTCTATGGCAGCAGAGTTTGCAACTATGTATAACATTGCTGTAAATATTGTTGCAAACACTGCTGCTAGATGGCTAAGGACACATGCATGCTCCCTGAGTGTACCTAGAATTACTTTTTAACAAAGAATACCAATATAACAAAGCAAAATTGAGAATTGAAGTAAAATGGAAAGTTGTTTAAAACTGCATGTTCTAATTAAATCATGAACATCTAATTTAGACTTTACTGTCCCTTTAAGGAAAGAATATCCCACATGTACAAACATTTACATTGAGCTAATGTGAGTGGATAGATATGTGCAATGGAAATGTATTTTATTATACAGTACATGGAGAAGACCAGTAGGTTGTTCATTATAAGGGTTGGAATAGTGTAGGTCATTCGGATCTGAATGCATTTTGGAATTAATGTTAAACATACTTAAAAATAAGAAATAACCAGTGCACATAGATTCAGAGCATTCTTAAAAGCTTTTGAGAACGAGCAATATATAACTGATTTTGGATCAAGAAATCCATTTAGAAAAAGACAAACGTTTTGCTGTCATTTACTTTTACTAAAAGCTAAAAGTAACATTTTAGAAAATGTTAATATTTTTATTTGAATAAAATACTAAAAAAAAGAAAAAAGAAAAACATCCTCTGTAACAGTGAAAATTGTTTTTAGGCTTTGTTAAGGAACTTGGGGAACTCGGTAAAACAAAGAGATACATTACTAACTCATTTAGAGTAGAAAGAATGAAACACAAAATGTCATTTAAAGTAATACACTGAAAACTTTAGCTTTCAGAAGTTTTGCCTTTTTTTTTTTAACAAAAGTGAGAGAAAAAGACACGTCTGAAGAAACTGTTTCTTTCAAAGGTCCTAAAAGATGATCTGTATTGTTATCAATCAAGGTTGAAGTTGGAGGTAGCGTATGTCGATAAGTGTTCTGTAAAAGTATTTAGAAACAACACTGAAAAGGAAGTAAAACTATTTGCAATAGTTTTGAGCAATTTTATTGTAAAATCCTCAAAAAAGAGCATTTACAATACATTATACACATTTTTGCTTTTTGATATACCTTATTTATATCAAGTGTTAATGGAAATCCATTGTGTGTTCAGCATTGTATAGTACATTAAAATAAGCACAAACATTTTCCAAAAGCAACCACTGATACTTGTGTTGGTACAAAGTACTACTAAAATTGATGTAAGAAAAATAATTTATATATCATTTATATAGAACAAATAAAAAGGACATGTATAATTACAAACAAAAGCTTTCAGATATCTACTGATCCTACAACATTTTTTGCTTGCTTTAGAAAACGTTAGGTTAAACCAGGGTTTACATTTTCAGAACAGGAAGTGGTGATAACATAGAATTCTACCTAACTGGAGAGAACACTTTGTTCTAACTGGAAAGTGATTTAGGTTCAACATTTAAACATGCAATTTTTGTGCACAATTTGTGAGCAAATGATACAGATCAGCAACATGTTGAGTAAAGGTTTTTAAGAAAAAAAAAAACGCCCAAAAACAGTCAAAAAGTATCCCTGACTTTTAAGTAGTAATATTGCCATTTTTTGCAGTAGTTTGAAAATTCCTTTATGGTTGACCTTTAGATAGAAAAATATGGTGATTCTGAATAAATATTGAGAGTCATCTGTTAGCTTTGAGTTTACAATTGCAGTAATACATTGTTTCAGATTATATATGTTGGTGGAAAATGACACTGATCAAAATGTTGCATTTGATATAATAATTATGCTGCTGAAGCAATGTGAATGTAAACAGTGCATATGGTTAGTTTAGGTTCACAGTTTGGGCAACAGTTAAATTAGACTTAACTACCGTGAGAAGTACAGTTAAGACTAGCTTACAATTAGTAATTGGCTTCACATTTATGGTTAGGGTTAACTCAATGGTTGCTATTGTCTTACATATGTTACAACATTTTCCGACAACCAAAGAATTTGAAAAATTTAGCCAGGATTTGCCACTTTAAAGCACATTAAAGCTTTACAATATTTTCATCTGTGCCATTTTGATGCCAACATTATAAATTGAGTTATTGTGATTGCAGTGTTGTGGAGCTGAGTTTCTAATAATTTATTTGTCAGCGTCTTATTTTTTAGTTATGTTTTTTCTTTAGATATTGTTTAATTAACTTGTTTTTTTTTTCTGTATACATTATAAGAAGTCATTGTAGAGACCACTTAATGTTGATATTATCTAAAGTAGAAATCAGAGTGCATAAACAATGAAAATTGTTTAACAAAATATTTGACTCATATGTCTCCATTTATTAGTTAGAGTCCCAGCATTTCAGGCTTGCACAAGCGAGCATGAAGTTCTAGTTAAGTTGCTGCAGTCTTAAGATTACTGCTACTTAACCTCTCCACCACCTAAAGTGTGGCGGATTTAAATCTTCCTGATCCCCTCCGATTGGGATGATTGACAGCCCCTGACGTGCGACTAGGGGGCAGCGTTGCACAAGCAACCGCTTGGGAAATGTTATATGTGAGCAGCCTATGCTACCTGCTTGCCACTATGCTGGGCAGATTAGGTTCATGATAGCAAACCTTGTCTGCCCAGAACATTATAAATGAAGCCCATATTCATCAAGGAAGACATGAAATGTACAGATTTTCTACTTGCATGATGGTGTATGGCAAACAAGTTACAATGGAGTTGATCACAATCTTTCATTTGATAATTAAGTAATTTTCATTGTTGGTGTGATCACAATTAGCCATTTTCTTTGTTTATCAACAGCCTTTTTACATTATCGGTTTAGTGAAAAATGGTCTTATACTAAACATGTGGCAGCTCTGTTTTGCTGATCATAATCCACATTCTTGATATTTAATGACACATTTACAGAGCCACTTTTCTCTTATCAAATTCAACAGCTATAAAGACCTGCTAATCTCCTAAAAAAAGAAACGGAGACCATGTTATTTCCAAATGCCTCCTGAGGAATGTAGTAATAGCGTGTCTATTACAGGCCTGAAAAACCCTTAAGCTATATTTACAGGGTATATCCTTGTTGTTAAGGTGTTAATCAATTAAAGTTAAATCAGTAATAATAAGTACTTTTACACTTATAATAAAACTATCTAAATCGATAATCCAACAAACACCCATGCTCACTATACTGATAATGCTCTTGTTCAAATCCCTTAAAAAGACATGTACAAAACACATATCTCTATGGTGTTGGAGTGTAACAGGTTAATTGCACATTTGTTACCTATTAGCATTATTACACATTATTTAAAGGGATAAACCAACATATGGAGACTTTAATTTGTGATATAATCACTAAATCTCCAAAACTGCCATTTTATTTGTCATTTATTGTGCACATTTTTTTTTAATTTTTTTTTTTTAATTATGAAATTAGGAGACTAAAAATGAAGATAATGAGTCTGTGTTGGTTTCAGGAGGTAACAATTACCCCTAAGGTAACAAAGATCTTAGGGGTTAACAGCAGAAGCATTTTAGGATTTTGATTACTGGAAAAACACACTGATAATACCATGAGAAGTTCAGAAATTGTTACCTCCCAAAAACAAATGCAAGATTGTGATCAATCCCTATATGTTTTACATTTGACAATCAAAATATTAAAGTAAATGCTTCAAAGACATATTGAGATATATTTCATTACAATTAAAATGCTTATAAATGTTAATAAGTATTTAAGGGAATATATATTTCCAGAGATTGTTCAGTTACAATAAATTCTGCTTTATTTAATAAAGCTCTGGTTAACCTCATCCCTTCCACTATTTAGAAAAAAAAATTACTTGGGTGAAAACTGATGGACAAGCAATTTTGCATAGTAAATGGATCAGTTGACAAATTTCTGTACAAGCATATTGGTTTAAATAATTTCATTACAACTAGGAAACTACAAGTATACCGTTAAATATAAAATTTGGATACTTTAAAAGACAAAAAAACTATTAAAATTAAAAAAAAAACTTTTATTTAACGTTCGTATTCATAGAAATATGTGTTCCCGCTATCCTCCTGTCAGTACGCATGCTATTTTACTTTCTCCTAAGCAAGAATGTAGGAATTTGTGGAATTTTGATTGAGAGTAATGAATGACAATAACAGTAATAATTTTAGAGAATGCTACCAGAAACGTCTAATTATGACTCACCCAACCCCCATATTGCAGTTTACTCTTATTGTGACCTTGTTCCACTCTCTATTAAGCATAAATCAGTTCCCATCCACTGCTAACCTTAATTTCCATATTTCCCCTTTAACGTAGCCAGCCTCCAATGTAATTCACACCTAAAGGACCTCCCCTATGTGATCCCCTCCTCCACTGGTAATGTCCCACCATCTGAGATACCTCCCATTTGATTTATCCATTAAAATCATCCTCTTATCTTTACATTTACACTATTTTCCCATCACAATATCCATTGCTAGCTCCTAACCCATCTTGAAACAGCATCTAAGAATGAAAATAAAAAACATGAATATACCACTTGAAAAAACTTAAATTAGAGAAAAAGACAATCATTGTGCTGGACTTCAAAAATTCCTGGGATAAGCATAAGGCTACAAACTAATGAAGTTTACACTTTATAGGAAATGTGGGCTAACTTGATAGGTTTATGGTTTTTATGTGTTACTAAATGTAAACAACAAAATACTAACCATGGCTGAAAAGAGTATAGGATGAAGAATGCTTTTTTAGCATCATCTGGCCAATAACAACAGGCCTCATTTCATATTTTACTTGCTCTAATCTAGCGCTTTTTGGAATTATATTCAAAAGAGAATTTAAATCTGACTGATTATTTTAAAGCCCAGATTACAAGTGGAGCACAAAACTATTAGCTCTATTGTGTGCTAACATTGCAAGTTAAATTAATAGGGCTTTTATTTTTGCTCTCATGTTACATGTTCAAAGTAAAATATTAGTGATTGAGAGAAAGTCTAAGGATTGCTAACATCTGGATGTCAGAGAGCATGGTAGCGCTAAACCCACCCATAATATACCAATGGAGGCATGCTGAGAAACGCATTTTAGCTATAGCTCTTGCACTAAGCAGAAGCTGGGCTTAGCCTAAAGTGAGCTGACCCAAATGAGCTCTAAAGCTTGAAGGCCTTTAAATAAATATTAAGGCTGGATTTTAAAATGAAAATGTTAAAAATGCTATTACTGTCTTGTTATACAGTTAGGGAAGAAAAAAGCCTTTGAATGTTTAACCATACTTGGGATAGCCCTATTCTTTCCCCATTTAAAAAAAAAAAAAATAGAATTACTTCACAAAATTGCCAAACTTTGAATTTGTATTGTAATATATTTCTAATTTTTGTCAGGCACATACATACAGTACATATGTATATACACATACATAAAAACATACTAATACACATACATTTAAACTTTGAGCCCTTTCTAGTCCAATACCTTGCCATATACCGTATCCCTTTAAATCACTTTTAAACATTATTTAAAAAAAAAAAAACTTTAATTTACATTTAATATGTATAATTATGGGTGAAACGTTAAATTAAGATATACAGTATGTGTTTTGTTCTGTATATATATATATATATATATATATATATATATATATATATATATATATATATATATATATATATATATATATATGTGTGTGTGTGTGTGAAACATACAATATATATATATATATATATATATATATATATACATGCAAACCTTAACACTTTACTTCAGGTCTCCAAGAGTGATACATATTTCAGAGCAACATATAACTCATCACTAGTAGTAAGAGTGATAATAGCGCACCCTAATAATACTAGATTTTGCCATATTCTTAGCACAGGGATGGAATATGGATAAAGCACCCTGCACTATCGGTTGTGCTTCACTTGTAATCTAGGTAAAATTGTATTATTTTATCATAATATGGCTGTCAAGCTTCTTTGTCACATCTGAACCCTTACAGTTTTCATTAATTAAGAGTAGGAGGGCTATTTTTTGCCAGTGACATAACAATCAGAAATAACTGAAATTCTCAATATAAAGGTGGGAAATTGAAGGAAGGCTCTTAACATGGTCAGAAATAGGAACAACAAGGGACCTGTTACTGATGGCCATAGGGTGATAAAGATAGTTGTTTTTTCATCTGATCTTCAGTTAATGGAGGTAAAAGGATGGTTAGTGCTTCATTTTCCCGGTTTAGTAGCTTCTCTTTTTCTTTATAGAGGGAGTGATAATGGTTTGCACAGAGCAGCTTCATCTTGGTTAAAGTTTACTACAGTTTAGATAGTAGTTACAGTCAATGTGTTTTTTTGTTTCTTTTAATTTTTTTTTTTTGGGGGGGGGGGGGGGCTGTGGTCTTTTTATGACTGAGCCATCCACAGTAAAGTTTATTGTAATGGGAAGGTAACAATTAGAGATAAGGACATATAACACTGGTACAATATAACATTGGTTTCAATGTTAAAGCTGATGAGGTCAGCAGATCATTATCTATCACTAAAACTGTATGGAATTTTTGTAGTATTGTCATTCAAATATACTATTTTTGCTAAATGTTTGCATAGAGGCTTATTTAGCTCAATTAAATTGAAATCTATAGTTTTCAAATGATAGCAGGACAGGCGATAGACTTGTGTAACATTTTTTTAACACAAAGTGAAAGATCAAGTTTACAATTAAATACATCATGTTTTTGCAGCTTTGTAACAAAAAATAAAGAGACTTTGTTGTAGGTAACTACTGGTTTATGCTGAGTTACAAAATAAATTAAAGTCAAAATTAAATTTGCATTATTCAGATAGAGTGTACCATTAAAAATGTACTTCTATGATCAAATTTGCTTATTTTTCTTCATATCATATGTGTGAGTAAGGACAACCCTGGGCAGGCTGAGGAGCTGGGCAGGCTGAGGAGCATGCATGCTTATTTATATACTGTATGGCAGCAGTATCTGCAGAAAAATATCACACATATTGTGTTTTTTAGTGTTTGAATGTAATTAAGAGGTTTCACTTAACTTCTTGTAAGTAAATCCATCCACCTAAACAACCGAATCAAAGCTTTATCATATTTCATGGTTGAAATGTTAGTTATTATTTGTATAGCTCCACCAATTTCCATGTGGAGGTTATAATTCTTATGTCATAAAGTTCAGTACACTGACTTATGCAAAACAAATGCACAATTTTCATTATTTATTTGTATGGCGTTTACCTATTTAATATAACATTTTTTCAGATACTGTTCATATTAAACTCAGCACAACGGTTTGTCATTTAACCTCTACCAAAAGATCTATAATTATAGGGGCATTAATGAATTTAAAAAATATGTAAACTTGATATTGCATTTTTTTTTTGGTAACAAATATTGGATGCATAGATATTATATGAATTTGGTCCTAGAGTAATACTATTCTACTTAGCTTTTATTAAATTATTAGCAGCTGCTTGATTTATTTTATATCATCATTGATTTACGGCTGCAAATACAAACATTGCTTGTTTGCTAAACCTGCTTATTATATTTGTTATATTAAACATGGATACAGACAATGGTATTGTCAATACTGACAATATTACAATCCCACCATGCACAAGTACAACAAAGGATGCAGCAAATGAACCTGCTCCATAGTGGCAATAAATTTGTTTTCCACTTTAGGTCTATGTTTTATTTAAATAATTGAATCTGATGTTAAGAACTAATAAAATGTTTAATCCTTTGACATGCTTTTGCTAAAACTAGTGGCACTTGCAGTAATTCAAATGTCAATTAGAAGTCAGACATATTTATTGGACTCTATATATTAACAACTTATATGTAGTTGTTTGAAGTGGGTCACCTTGAACTTCATTTACAATTTATTATAAGCATTACAGATAACATGAAGCAGCAGACAACCTGTAGTTCTGCCCTAATGAGATATTTCGTTAAAATGAGTGCTTTGGTCATATTAGGAAGAAAAAAAAATGTATGCTTTAAAGGTCACTTACCTAGTAGATGAAATTCTTTTTCTTAATGGTTATAGTTATTACTTATATAATCTCTTAAGAGAACTTTGTGAAAAAGACTGCTATATATAAAGTCCACTTTTCTAATAGAGTCATGCAATTTTCTTTCGACTGAATACAGTAGAAACTTCATAGTAATATGTTTTAGCCAATGAAATAAAATACCTGCTTTTGATTACCAGATAGTTGTGGCAATACTGCCCTAGACAATTATAGCTTTCAAATGTCTATTCCTCCATCAGGTATAAGAACAAGTGATACTTCAAAATAACTAGTTTTCAAAAGATAACTTTATCACACATTATACTGGCTAGAAATTATTGCATAGAAAATTGACATCTTATACCAAATGATCTGTAACCTCAAAGTGAATTGAAAGATAGTCTACCCTTTGTCTCTTTTCATAACAGGTTGTGAAAATTGATAATGAAAATTAGTTTTAAAATGAATGTAATAAAAAATAAAACAATTAAAAAGAAAAGGAATACAATTTCCTTCTCACTATTTATTGTAAGGATGAATATTTTTAAAATATCAATATGCAGTATCTTTTAATTCAGTTTGCTTCCACTAATAGACCTTATAAAACCTAAAAACATTGGCCAGATTACAAGTGACATGCTAAATTTTGTTATGCTTGAGCGCTAACTGTGCTCAAAGTAAACAATTAGTGTTGCGGGATTAGCATGCATAGTATAAGACTTCAGATATTGTGACCACGCTAAAACTCTTTCGCAAAAGAAAACCTTTTCTTTTTATCGCTTGTGCACTAACCTGACAATGTTCGAGATCAATTATGGTAAAGCTGAAGATGCTTTAGGAATGCTTTAAATTCCTATGTTCTTTACTAAAAGACAATGTTCTTTTTATTTTTAAATATACCTTTATATATATATATATGAAGATAGATAGATATTGAATATACAGATATTTAGATATATTTAATTTAAAATAAAATGGAAAAGTGAAGAACATAGGAATTTCAGATAATTCTATCAAAATACATTAAAACATATTAAAAATTAATAAAAACTGATATTGCAAAGATATTTGAATGGGGAAGGCTCAAAAGTCTGTATATATTTATATGCGTATGTATGTGAACACATACATATTTACACATGCAAACATATAAATACACATGAATACACATATAAAGACATGTATACAAGCATATATTTAGGCATATTTATATATCTACATATATCAATATTTAAATGAGTTTGTTTTTTTATGTGTATATATGAGTGTAATACTTTATTATGTTTTTGATGTGTTTTGTGGATTTGTTTTCTACCCTTACTCTTTACTTCAGGTCTCAAGTCAAGTTTAATATTCTAGCACAGTTTCGGGCTTTTACTCGAGGGTAACCTATAACGTTTAACTTGTAATATCATCGCTATTTAGTGTGGTCGTGATATCAATTGAAAGTATAGGTTGGGCTAGAGTGATGTCAGATGTGCTAACCGTTCTCTGCTAAACAGGATTTGCCATGGACTAATATCAAGCTGGGTGCTAATGTTAGTGCGGTCCAGCAATATTGCTTACCTTGTCCTGCGATATTATTAGCGCCACTGTAATCTGGCCCAATTAAAGTTCTTTTTATGTTCTGAACATTCATTGTTGGGTAGTTTGAAGAAAGCTCACACCAGATATACTGGAATTCATCTAAAAATATTAATTAGCAAAAATGACAATTGAAGTTTACTCTCAAACCTACTATTTCAGTCAGAATGAGCTATTAGAATTTTGATCCACATGTTGCTCTATGATAGCAAAACATTTATACTTTAGAGATAACCTATTTTTCTGAGCCACATAGGAGGAATAGAAGGATAACAAGGAGGAGGGATAATTATTCACATGTACATACAAACATACACACAGAGACTGTATTTAAACTGATATGTTTACTCATATAACAACACAGGCGCAGGGCTTTGTATCAGCTCTATTTAGCAGGCATGCAGTAAAAGATCTGATGTAATACGTAAATATATTTCTTTTTCTGATGAGGTCATAGTCCACAGAGTATCCTCTACTTCCACCTCTCTCCATTCCCAGGCAGTAAAACACAGTGTTATGTCAATTTTCTGAACAGACCACTGACACTGCTTATGCAGCTTTTCTAGAATAAAATAGCACAGCACATAAATTAATTAAAGGGAAACTACTAAACCAAACTATATCATTAATTTCAAAGTGCAGCTTTATTAATTTTGTGCTTTCTAGTTCATTGGGCTTATTGGTTGATAGATATTTCCTGCTAATGCAACATAATTTGCATTTAAGCAAATACAAATTCTAGTGTTCTGTTTTGTACAGTTTACCTTACATTTGTTTCTAGTTTCACAGACATGTCTTTCCTGTAAAATATGTGCATTAGACACTCATTTTACTGCACCTCAGGAATTTGTTTGAATTTATCAGTGTAACTTATTTATTTTTAATACATTTTAGGACTAAATACAATGTTTACAAGTAAGTGCTGTTATCTTCCAGAGTTTTTTCTTTTTCTTTTAGATTTTCAGTAGGATATAAAAAATCAAGTCAATTTTTAAGACATGCTGAATTCTGAGCTATAAAATGCACAATACCCACACTAGTGATGGGTGAATGTGGTGAAAGTCTAATTAGCTTGGTAGAACAAATAGTTCTGAGGACATTCATTTTGGACAATCAAATGTTGATAAGAATAAAAGTAAAAATCCATTAAAATTAGATAATCAAATGTTATTTCTCGGTTTTCTATTGATACTTTTGTTTTTAAATGTTTTTAACTAGATCGAATATTCACAATCGAAGTTTTGAATGATTTGGATATTACATTTAAATAGAGCATTAGAAATATATCAATTTGAATTTTTTAAATTCAAATTTTGCATAATTCGATTTGAATTATGCAATACTCGAATTAGATCATTTCAAATTGAATATTACATTTAAAGATAGAATTAGAAATACTGTTACACTATACAATTGTGTTCAAATTTGTTTAATTTTTCAAATGTTGCAAAACATACGCCCATTCCTAATCTATGCCAGCAGGAGGGATTGGCAAATGTTAAGGAACATACATTAAACATACTGACCACATTTTTTAATTCTACTTAAAAGTCAAATGTTTTTTAAACATCATTTTTTTTAAACTACTTTAATATTTCACTGTATTGATATTAGTATTTGATTATCAAATATAATATTAGAATATTGAATAAAACATCCAAATAGTTAAATATTAAATGAAAAATATACTTTGATCCCCAGACAAGAATGGATACGTCAAACCATGAACAAGAAAAGTTAATTTAGATTATATGCACATAACAATGTGTGTATACATTTATGCTGGTTTATACCACATTTTAAAAGTACAATTTCAAAAGGAGTTTTCAATATTTATTATTTACAGCATAAGTCAGACATCCAGCTTTTGCCGCTGTGCAGAGACTCTCCACTTTCACACACACTGATGATTTTGTTCTGTTTATGAATCTAAAGACTTTGTAAAAGTGCACTATGTTGGTGGGGTAATATCAGGGGCCACATTCAGCTATTGGAGCAGCCTTACACAGTGGTTTTACTAGCCAGGAACAAGGAGTCTCAAAAGGCTGACTGGTAATAGTGCATGATGGTCCGCAATAGAGTGTGCAGCATCATTAGACAGAGGGGCAGATTAGAGGGAAAAGATTGATATCTAAGTGAGACAGATCAATTTTCTAAATTACATGTGGTCATTTTCAGTCTCTATTATGTTGCTAATATTGTTGAGTTCTTCTATAGCTATTACCAAAATATGTTATTGATTTTAATGTTCAATAACCTATGAAAATATCCTGAAATATTCATTTATATGTTTAACAAAATGAATAAGTTAAAATATGATCAGACAAGAAAGGAAAAAAATATGATGATATAAAAATCTGAGACCAGCTAGTAACAAATAAACATTTGCTAAAAACAGATCTCTCCAAATAAAAAGTAAACAGTGACTCAAAATCAATATTTAAATCCCCAGACCGAACAATAATATTATTTTAATGCAGCCTTTCATGGATAAACACTTCTACTAATTTAGCTTTTTGTTAATTAAGCTATTATGGACCCCATGCCCTTAAGAAGTGCCCTGTGCAGCCATTCCAAACCATTCAAATCCATGTAATAACCAACTTGTCACAAGCTTTTCAAATGCATTTGTGCCATGATAGTTTTCTAATACTGTACAATAATAGCATGTATTGAACCATTTTAGGCAGTCATCATCAACAATTATCTCATTAGAATACAAGGGGTAGATTTATCAAGCAGCAGATGCTGCTTTCTATGTTGAGGTTTCCGGCTTGCCGGAAACCTAAGTTAAGAAGCAGCGGTTATGAGACCGCTGCCCCTTAACTTGTCTGCCACCTTTTAGGTGGCGGACTGCAATCATCCCGATCCGATACAATCGGGATGATTAACACCCCCTGCTAGCAGCCGATTGGCCTCAAATGTGCTGGGGGCAGCATAGCACAAGCATTTCACAAGAAATGCTTGTGCAATGATAAATGCTGACAGTGTATGCGGTCGGTATTTAGCAATGTGGGACAGACATGATTCATTACAGTTAATCATGTCCACCTGCCATTTGATAAATCTGCCCCCAAAGCTTTTACTTTTGGTGACGTAAAATTTGTTTCTGTGATGGTCTTTAATAATCCAAGTAGAAAAAGTCTGCATTATAACTGATTCTTAGAATTTTTCTTTTTTCATGTTTTACCAGATTTTCCTGTTATATTGTTAACTAATTTTATTGGTTTTACTAATTAAAACGGTTCCGGTTCCAATGGACTGGAATCCTTTGAAAAGAGCTAACATATAGCACTTTTACATGGAATTCTAATGAATTTACAAAGGGGAGCAACATTATGTTTAGCTAAATTAATGATCAATTTAAGGAATACAGACAGAAGCAGGTTAAACCACTAGACCAAGAGGATTTTTGATAGAGGTGGCACATAGAGGCGAGATTGCATATGCAGCGCAAGCTTCAGTACAACTGCTGAAACCCGCGCCGTCTGTAATTTCACCTCCAGGTATCACATAAACCCCGCCGGCAGTTTATAAAGTGCCGTAAATCGGATAAACTAGTGATGTCCAGAAATAAACGTAAATACAAATTTCTGGAGTCGCAAGTGACTTACGGCTTGTTAAAAACTGCCGGCGCCTATGAAAATAAAAAAAATGTCAAATCTCCCATAAAAGTATAACCCTCCTTCTAAAAATAAACCCAACATGTAAAACCCTGATATCTGCAATCCTCCCACATCAGAACTAATAATAAATGTATTAACCCCCAAACTGATAACCCCCCACAATGCAATATGCCTAATTAAACTATTAACTCCTAATCTGCCATTCACCCACATCACGATCTACCTAATAAAAGTATTAACCCCTAAATCCGCCAAACCCAACATCGCAAACTACCTAATAAATGTATTAACCCCTAATAAGCCATTAACCCACATGGCAAAGTCCCTATTAAAACTATTAACCCCTAATCTGCCATTAACCCACATCACAAAGTACCTATTACAGCTATTAACCCCACTATTAACCACATTGCAACAAACCTTATAAATCTAATAACCCCTAATATGCCAAACCCACACAACACAATAATCCTAATAAAACTATTAACCCCTAAACCACCAAACCCAAACAGCGCAATAATCCTAATAAAACTATTAACCCCTAATCCCCCACAATGCAAATAACTAATTAAATTACTAAGCCCCCTAACCTAATACCCCCTAACCTAACACCCCCTAAATTAACCCGAATTACCTAAATTAAAAAAAAACTTACAAACAATTAAAATAAAAAAGCTAACATTACTTAAAAATAAAAAACCTAAAATGAAATTAATCTAAGATTACAAAAAATAAAAAAATTCTAACATTATATAAAATAATAAACCAAATTATCAAAAATTAAAAAAATTAAACGTAATCCCTATGAAATAAAAAAGCCCCCCAAAATAAAAACACCCCCTTATCTAATACTATACTACCAATAACCCTTAAAAGGGCCTTTTGTAGGGCATTGCCCTAAGTTAAACAGCTCTTTTACCTTAAAAAATATGAAGTCCCCCTCTAACAGTAAAACCCCCCACCCCACCAAACCCCCAAAAATAAATAAAACAAACACTAAAAAATCCTAAACTACCCTTTGACCCTAAAGGGGCATTTATATGGGCATTGCCGTTAAACGGGCATGCAGCTCTTTTACTGCCCTTAAAAGGGCATTCATGTCTTTTTCAAAGGTCCATTAAATCCCTAATCTAAAAAACAAACAAACCTAAGTCCAACCCCCAGATAGGTACTAACGGTTCCTGAAGTCCGGCGGTGAAGTCTTCTTCCAATCGGTGATATCTTATATCTTCTTCCAGGAATAAGCCAGCACGGAGCGTAGTGCGGAACTGAAGACCGGTGACCGTGGAACTGAAGACTGACGACGGCAGAACTGTAGACCGGTGACCGCGGAGCCATGAAGTGTGGAGATCCTCTTTGTACGATCACCGCTGCACACCGAGGATTGAATTCAAGGTACATGTTTAAATATGGGGTACCTTGCATTCCTATTGGCTGATTTGAGTCTTCAAATTCAAATCAGCCAATAGGATGAGAACTACTGAAATGCAAGGTACCCTATATTTAAACGCGTACCTTGAATTCAATCCTCAGTGTACAGCGGTGATCGTACGAAGAGGATCTCCATGCTCCATGGCTCCGTGGTCTCCCGGTCTTCCATTCCACTGTCACCGGTCTCCAGTTCCACGATCACCGGTCTTCAGTTCCACGCTATGCTCGGCGCTGGCTTGTTCTTGGAAGAAGATAGAAGATATCGCCGATTGGAAGAAGACTTCACCACAACCGTTAGTACCTATCTGGGGGTTGGACTTAGGTTTGTTTGTTTTTTAGATTAGGGATTTAATGGGCCTTTGAAAAAGACCTGAATGCCCTTTTAAGGGCAGTAAAAGAGCTGCATGCCCGTTTAACGGCAATGCCCATATAAATGCCCTCCTATCTGGGGGTTAGATTTAGGCTTTTTTTTTTTTTTTTTTTTTTTAAGATTAGGGATTTAATGGGCCTTTAAAAAAGAGCTGAATGACCTTTTAAGGTCAGTAAAAGAGCTGAATGCCCTTTTAAGGGCAATGCCCATAAAAAGGGGCAATGGGTAGTTTAGGATTTTTTAGTGTTAGCTTTTTTTTGGGGGGGGGTTTACTGTTAGAGGGGGGATTTAGTATTTTTTAAGGTAAAAGAGCTGTTTAATTTAGGGCAATCCCCTACAAAAGGCCCTTTTAAGGAACATTGGTAGTTTAGCATTAGATTAGGGGGTGTTTTTATTTTGCGGGGGCTTTTTTATTTTCACAGGGATTAGGTTTAATTTTTTTACTTTTGATAATTTGGTTTATTATTTTATGTAATTTTTTATTTTTTGTAATCTTAGATTAATTTAATCTTCTTTTTTTTTTTAAGTAATGTTAGCATTTTTATTTTAATTGTTTGTAATTTAGTATTTTTTAATTTAGATAATTGGGGTTAATTTAGGGGGTGTTAGGGGGCTTAGTAATTTAATAAGTTATTTTTGTTGTGGGGGTTTGGCAGATAAGGGGTTAAAGGGACAGTCTACACCAAAATGTTTCTTATTTAAAAAGATAGATAATCCCTTTATTACCCATTCCCTGTTTTTGCATAACCAACACAGTTATATTAATATACTTTTTACCTCTGTGATTACCTTGTATCTAAGCCTTTGCAGACAGCCTCCTTATCTAAGTGCCTTTGACAGACATGCAGTGTAGTCAATCAGTGAAGACTCCTAAATAACTTCACGGGAGTGAGCACAATGTTATCTATATGACACATGTGAACTAGCACAGTCTAACTGTGAAAAACTTTCAAAATGCTCTGAGCTAGGAGGCGGTTTTCAACTGTCTAGAAATCAGTTTGAGCCTAGCTAGGTTTAGCTTTTCAAAAATACCACCAAGGGAACAAAGCAAATTTGATGATAAAAGTAAATAGGAAAGTTGTTTAAAATTGCATGCCCTATCTGAATCATGAAAGTTTAGTTTTGACTAGACTGTCCCTTTAATAGATTTATTAGGTTTGTTGTGATGTGGGTTAATGGTGGATTAGGGGTTAAAAGGTTAATTTAGTTTATTGCGTTGGTGGGGGATGGCGGTTTAGGGGTTAATAGTTTTAATAGTTACTTTGAGATATGGGTGAATGGCGGATTAGGGGTTAATAGTTTATTAAGGTATATTGCATTGTGGGGTGATGGCAGTTTAGGGGTTAATAGGTTAATTAGATGTTTTGCGATGTGGGGGTTGGCAGATTAGGGGTTAATATAGTTTATTAGTTATTGCAGTGGGGGTTGGTGGATGACAGGTAGATAGATATTGTGCATGCATTAGGTGTTAGTTATTTTTAGGAGGTAGATAGATATTGCACGTGTCAGGTGTACAAAGTGAAAAAATGAAGTAAAATGTCTCCATTTTCGCTGCGTAAGTCCTTGGGCTGAATATGTGATACCGATCTGTTCTATGTTAGCTTATGGGAGTAAAAATTACAGGTGACGGGTGAAATATACATGCCGCATTTATATGCGGCGCTGTATATGTGATATCAAAACCGTGTAAAATCCGCCATCGCCGGCTTTTGCAGGCAGCGCCGCATATGTAATCTTGCCCAGGGAGAGCAAATTCTGGCTTTTTATTAAGAAATTACACTGATATGGGGTCCATCAGCCTAGTGTAAGTAGTGTGCTGAACTTTGTCTTTAATGCTGCTGAAGGTGGTTGGTTTTAGACTGTAGTGGCTATAAAGTTGGGGGGCATCATTTCATTCTTGGATCCAAGCAGTATATTGTCTTGAGATGGTCATGGAAAAAAGTATTGGACATAAAATGCAACCTATTTTTTTGCTTTTGCTCAAATATAGAAACCTTCAATCATTTAAAAATATACCTTCAACTAGGGTTGCCACCTTTCTTGGCAGAAAATACCGGCCATGCTAATTAACATAAATTTGCATAAATAATTAAACAGCATTACTCAAAAACTAAAACGGAAAGGACTGATTTTAAATGCTCATTTGTTTATAACTTGTATTCATCACACACAGAAGAAGTTTCACTTTGACAGGGGCTTTCTTTCAATATTTATTATTTATTTTCTACATTGACATTAACCTTAAAACTACTGGTCGTGTCGGTAAAATACCTGCTGGGTGGCAACCCTACCTACAACTTGCTTCAGGATCTAACATGATGCTAATGAGATTTTACAAACTTTGCACTGTTTTTTTAGAGATGAGTGTACATTTTACTAATTCTAGGGCTAGATTCACTAGTTTGTTTTCCAGCCTCTTTCTTTAATCTATTTCCTATTTAATTCTTTGAAATTGATTCATTAGAACTCCCCTGTATCTGTATTATTATTTAGTAAATAGTATTGGAAATAGTGAGACAGGAATGGTTGGAAAGCTGTTAATAGCCCAGTGTTAAAGGTACAGTGAACACTTTGTAATTACAAGACATTTCTGTATTGCTATAGAAATACATATCAGTTAAGACTTAAGATTTAAAAAAAAAAAATGAACATCCTTTTTACTGCAAGCATTTTCAATAGCCAAACTCTACAAACTATTTGCTTATTTGGAGGAGCCAATCTGGGCTTTAGTCTGCAGACAACAAGGGATAATCACTGTCATAAAGTTAGTATAAAAGGCATTAATTTTCAACTGTTATCTGATAAAGCCAAACAAGAACAGATATGTAGCAGAGTTAGCCGTGAGAAGTCAGATGGGTACATTTCATACGAATGTAGATTGGAAAGTTGTATCATTACACGTAACTAAACATTTTAAATAAAAATATTAAAATGTCTGCTGACACTTTAAAGGGACAGTGTACTGAAAAATTGTCCTCTTTTAATTTGTTCCCATTTGTACATTTTACATGCTGGAATGTATTACATTGTTTTCATAGTTCCTTTACCTTTAATGTGGCATTTGAAATAGCTTATTTTGCCTATGGTATCCCCACCTATACTAATCATTTCAATGTTTTAAGGAACCGTAAAGTCAAAATTAAATGATCATGATTCATGTAGAGTATGCAATTTTAAACAATTTTACAATTTACTTTTATTATCAATTTTGCTAAGAACTTTTGGCATCCTTTGTTAAAGAGTCATTCTATTTGAGTTCAGAATGCATGTGTTTAAAGGTTGTGTATATATATATATATACAGTATATATAACATTTTGACTGTCCCTTTAAGTATTGGCTACAAAAAAGCTGTGCAAATATAGCCAGCATAAGAAATTACATTTCCTATTGGGAAGTAGGAGAGATGAGTAATAAAATGTTAATTTCCAATTATTCTCTTAAACTATTGGGCTTTGGTATACAAAGAAGATAAGATAAGGAAGCATGTGTGATTTAGAAAGTGATAAATTAGGGAGATCTGAGCTCTTTGCAAGAATAGTCAAATCTAATGGCTTGTGTTGTCAAAGAACAAAAACAGCTATTTGTATACACAAATAAACATTAAGGAGAAATTTGGCATACATTTTATACTATGATGCTAGTTTAACAAGTCATTGTAAACAATTTTACAGTACACTTTCCCTTTTGAATAACAAACAGAGAAAAGACACAGTGTTCATCAGACAGCAAAGAAGGCTGGGGTAAATATGTCACACTGTAGTGCCCTTTTTAATAAATTAGGGGTGCAAGCTTAGCTTTAAGGTAAAGATATATTTTAATTTTTTAGGAAAAATAAAGAAGCTGGTAATATTTCTGATGTGGAAGATATTGCACATAAGATGGTTTAAATTATGTTTATATAGCACCTTTTTTACACAACACCTCCTTTCTATTCCATTTGTACCCCATTAATCATTTTAAATAGCTGGGAAATCTTTCCTGAATTTTAAGCAAACTAATAACAGGAATACATCTGTTTAATTAAGATTTCCCAGTGAAAATCTTATTTTTTCTCATTAACAAACAAACTGCTTTGGGGGTCCAAATTAATATAACATTTGATTCACATAACCAGGCTTTATTTCCAAAGATAATATTTTACTCTTTGAAATAAAATGTTTTTATGCAACCATAGTCTCATTTTTAATTTTTAACTACTAGGCCCCTACATTCATATTTTCATGTCGGGTTTGCGCGCGAGTTGGGTACTTTTTTCCCCCCACTTTTTTTTCCTCCATTGTCTACTATGGGGAAAAAGGTTATCTCGTGCGCAATATTCTAAGTTCATATTTTTGTGTGCATCGGGTAAGCACGAGAGCAATAACTTTTTACTTTCAACTCGTAATACAATCGCAACTTGACAAAATATTTACTTCTAGCACAATTAAAGGGCGTTATCTATTTGATTTTGACAAGAGTATTCAATGTGTGTGTGTGTGTGTAAATATATATATATATATATATATATATATATATATATACTGTATACAGTATATCACATTGAGCTTATTTTACTGTATCAACCAGAACTGTTAGATCCAGTTTAGTTTGAGAAAATAATTATCTAAATTTAATAAATGAAGGATCTAAAATTGAGCTAGCATAAACATTACAATTTGAGAATCAACAAATGCACGGCAAAAAGACAATGCAAAAGCATTTCGTCTAAATTTCAAATGAGTATTATTTAGTTTTCTCAAAAATGTCAGAGATAGTTCAATTTCCTTTCCCCTGCATCATGTGACAGCCATCAGCCAATCACAAAATGCATTTAGAGCACATGCTCAGTAAGAATTGGTGCCTTAAAAGTTAGCATATAAAAAGTGTGTGCATATTTTGATAATGGAAGTGAATTGGAAAGTTGTTTGCAATTGTGTGCTCTATCTGAATAATAATAAAAAAATCATTTTGAATTTAGTCTTGCTTTAATAATACAATTGCATTTTAACATGCAGTTATTTTTCTATTCCTCTTATATATATATATATATATATATATATATATATATATATATATATATAAAATACAAAATCCTTTTGGATAAACATTTATTTAAGGAAAGACAGGCATTCAAATAACTTATGTTAAACTGTGCTGCATCTTAAATAATTTGAACAATCAGGGCTAGATTACAAGTGGCACGGTTGTTTTCATGATCGCAAATATTCCGCTAGAGTTAAAGAGATACTAAACCCAAATTTTTATTTAATGATTCAGATACAGCATGCAATTTTAATCAACTTTCTCATTTACTCCTATTATCAATTTTTCTTTGTTCTCTTGCTATATTTATTTTAAAAGCAGGAATGTAAAACTTAGGAGTCAGCGCATTTTTGGTTCAGAACCTGGGTTACGCTTGCTTATAGGTGGCTAAATGTAGATCTCTGTAAGAATTGTAGCTCAACTTGTAATATAAATGCAATTGAAACGGATCGCAAAAAACAGGACCTTCTCCGCCGGTCTTCAGGACAGGTAAGGACCACTTGGGGGTTAGACTTAGGTTTTTTAAGAGGGGATTGGGTGGGTTTTAGAGTAGGGGTGTGTGGGTGGTGGGTTGTAATGGGGGGTTGTTCTTTTTTTTTTTACAAGTAAAAGAGCTGATTACTTTGGGGCAATGCCCAACAAAAGGCCCTTTTAAGGGCTGGTAATAGAGCTGATTACTTTTGTAATTTAGTTTAGGGTAGGGACATTTTTTTTATTTTGGGGGGCTTTTCTATTTTATTAGAGGGCTTAGGTGTAATTAGCTTAAAATTCTTGTAATCTTTTTTTATTTTTTGTAATTTAGTGTTTGTTTTTTTGTAGTTTAGTTTAATTTATTTAATTATATTTTAGATTAGAAAATTGTAGTTTATTTAATTAATTTATTGATAGTGTAGGTGTATTTGTAACTTAGGTTAGGATTTATTTTACAGGTAATTTGGTAATTATTTTAACTAGGTAGCTATTAACTAGTTATTAACTATTTAATAGCTATTGTACCTAGTTAAAATAAATACCAAGTTACCTGTAAAATAAATATAAACCCTAAAATAGCTACAATGTAATTATTAATTATATTGTAGCTATCTTAGGGTTTATTTTATAGGTAAGTATTTAGTTTTAAATAGGAATACTTTAGTTAATAATATTAATATTATTTAGATTTATTTTAATAATAATTACGTTAGGGGGTGTTAGGGTTAGACTTAGGTTTAGTGGTTAATATATTTAATATAGGTGGCGGCGGGGGATTAGATTAGGGGTTAATAATTTTAATATAGGTGGCGGTGGTGTAGGGGGATTAGATTAGGGGTTAATAATTTTAATATAGGTGGCGGCGGTGTAGGGGGATCATATTAGGGGTTAATCATTTTAATGTAGGTTGCGGCGGGGTAGGGGCTCACATTAGGGGGTTATCATTTTAATGTAGGTGGCTGCAGGGTAGGGGGCTCACATTAGGGGTTAATCATTTTAATGTAGGTGGCGGCGGGGTAGGGGGCTCACATTAGGGGGTTATCATTTTAATGTAGGTGGCAGCAGGGTAGGGGCTCACATTATTGGGTAATGTAGGTAAAATAGGTGGCGGCGGTGTAGGGGGATCACATTAAGGGGTTAGACATTTAATGTAGCTGGCGGCGGTTTAGAGGTTAAACACTTTATTAGGGATTGCAGCGGGGCATTGCGGTTGACAGGTAGATAGACATTGCGCATGCGTTAGGTGTTAGGTTTTATTTTGCAGGCAGTTTAGGGAGTTACGGGGCTCCAATACTCAGTGTAAGGCTTACTACATCTGCAATTTGTGGCGAGGTGAAAATTGAGTAAGATTTCTCCATTTTCGCCACGTAAGTCCTTACGCTGTACATTAGATACCAAACTGCGCGGGTTTGGTATACCTGTCTATGGGCCAAAAAACTACGTCCGAAGGCAGAAATATACGAGCGTAACTTCTATGTTATGCCGTATATGTGATACCAAACCCGCGCAAAATTTGCTGTCGCCGGCTTTTGCGGCGACGCTGCATATCAGATCGGGCCCCATATCGCTTGAGCAAAATTGTTTGTGCCTTACTTGTTATATAGCCCTTAGTATATTAAGGGCTTTAAAATAGCAATTAAAGGGACATAATACTCATATGCTAAATCACTTGAAACTGATACAGTATAACTGTAAAAAGATGAAAATATCAACTGAGCATCTCTATGTAAAAAAGGAAGATATTTTACCTCACAATTTCCTCAGCTCAGCAGAGTAAGTTCTGTGTAAAAAGTTATACTCAGCTGCTCCCAGCTGCAGGTAAAAAAAAAAATGAAGAAATGAACAGCAGCCAATCAGCATCAGCAGTGCTGAGGTCATGAACTCTTTTACTGTAATCTCATGAGATTTGACTTAACTCTCATGAGATTTCATAGTATGCTGAATAGGGAAATAATATGAGAGTGCACGATGCTCATCCCCTAAGCTGTCCCAGGACAGACACACTAATATGCTGCTTAGAAATCCTTTACAATGGGAGGTGGCTACTGAGAAACTCTTGAGGTAAAATATCATTTTTTTTTTACATAGAGATGTTCAGGAGATATTTTCTAGTCAGCTTTTTACAGCTATGCTGCATCACTTTCAAGTGTTTAAACATTTGGGTATTATGGCCCTTTAAGAAGTTCATTCTTATCTAAGGAAACTTAGCTCAAGACACAAACTCCTGAGCCTATCTAGATGTGCTTTCCCAGAAAGGAGCTACGTTTCAAAAAGAAACCAACAAAAAGTTTTTAAAATTATATACAAACTATTTAAATTGTGAGTAAGTTTACATTTTGATTTCCATGTTTTATTAAAGGCATTTTTTATTTTTGTAAAGTATATGTATAAGCAACTAAGAACAACACTGAAAAACAATCTGTGTACAAAAAATGTTTTAAAGCAATGAACCCTGCAATTTTTCTAATAAAATAAAATACACCCCTTTAGTTCAGTAATACACCCTTTTAAAGCCTACTGGAATTCATTTTTCTAGTCTCCTTTGCTATGGGTAATTAGGGACAAATGAGCCTGTGTGCTGATTTAATCAATTACTCTGTTTGAAAGCTGTTTTTTTATGAATAAATTAAACTTTTATTTTATTAATGGCTAAATCTGTCCAAATAAAATGAAGATTTTAGACTGTGTCCTATTGAGTACATTCCTTTCAGTGTGCTTTGTAAAGCTGATCTCACAACACTATGGGGGATATTTATCAAAGCGTCAATCTTTTTTGCAGGCGTTATTTGCAGGCGTCAATACGCACGCCAGACATCGCAGACACGGATCCACATACGATGCACTTATTTATAAAAAAAGTCAAAAACTTTTATGTCAGAAATCTTTTGCAAACATATTTGCATGTACCTAAGTTCCTTTTTTTTTTCAAAAAAATGTTGTCTGTCATATCTCTGTGTTTATTTATACCACTATATGTATATAGTGTAAAAATATTATTATTCTGAGCAGGAATAATTGCGAATATAGCATGTAATCAGGGTATCATATGTATTTATTTGATATTTTAAGAGATGGGACAGTTGTCTCTCTGTACCTGTGTAACCCCTCCTGATTGCAAGCTAGTTTTAAAAGCCACCCCTACACAGGTGTTAGAAAATGGGCTGGCATATAAAATGGCATTTCTTACTGAAAAATAAATTCAAGAGAAGGAAGAAATACACTGAAAATAGCATGACAGTAAAGAGGTGATTTTAATTTCTGCTGTATCTGAATCATGACAGTTTAATGTTAGGTGGGCTATCCCTTTGAGCTATCATTTTAAGATTATATTGAATTGTGTCATAATTGGTGTGAAAAGTGTTGCTTCAAATTTGGTGCAAAGTGGAGAATGGGACTTGTATTACATGGCTTAAACATGGTGCAAATAGATTTTTTCCAAAAAATAAAAAGGAAGTTAGCTATATTATGTTGTGTATTTATTTCATTTTTATCTCTATATCTATTAGTGCGACAAGTTTGGGGCAATGCTTTGCAAAAAAATTGGAGAAATAATATTGTCCCCTTGCTTTATAATGAGAGAAAAGTTGTAGCATAATCCATAAGTAGTAATGTATTTTTAATTTGTATCCCTATATCTACTAGTACACCAAATGTGGAGCAATAATATTGTTTGATTTAGAAAGGTTATACAATTTTAATAAAGTTTCTAAATTACTTTTATTATGTAATATACTTCATTCTCTTGCAGCATTGAACATAAGCTTTCTGTGTTTTCAGACTCCCATTAATTTCTATGGCATCCACGGCCTCAAGGGTGGCGGATTGAAAACTAGGTACCCTGCGTCGGAATAGACACAAGCGTACCTGTTAAATGTTTGATAAATTGGGAAAATGGTCAAAAAGAGTTGAATGTGAATTTGAAACTTCTGTAATGATGCAAGCATCGATCTGCGTCGGATTGAGATCGCGGGAGCGTATATATTTTGTCACACATTTCAACATTTGACGCTCTTGATGCTTTGTTAACTATGGCGGATTAATCTCGAGACAAATATGACGCAGGATTCAAGTGTATTTTCAGTTGACGCTTTGATAAATATCCCTATGTTGTAATTCTGTTGTTAAAGGTGAATGTGGGAGGAAGGAACTTTATAACTTAAATGACCATTAAATACAGCAGAATTGAACAATCAACACATGAATATTAAAATGACAATTCACAAGCACTGAATTTAAATTTTATATGAGCAGTATATTTTTTCAGACAAATTTCAAAGTTAGTTAAATTTTCTTTTCATCTGCATCATGTACCAGCCATATTCTGTATAATCTGTGAATTTTTGCGCATGCTCAATAGGAGCTGGGGCCTCAGAAAGTGTAAATATAAAAATATTGTGCACACTTAGATAATGGAAGTGAATGGGAAACTGTAAGTAAGATATTGTTTTTGTTTTTTGAAGTTTGCACATACTACAGTAGTGTCTTTCTAGTTTAAGTGCCAGAAATGTAATAGAAGCTGCTGTATGAAATACTAGCTAATTACCGAATGGCCCTGAATACCCCTGTTTCCGCATGAGCCTTCAGGCTCGCCAGAAACAGGACTTAAGAAGCAGCGGTCTTAAGACCGATGCTTCTTAACTCATACGCATCTTCTGAGGCGACACTCTTCAATCCACCCGATCGTGTACGATCGGGTTGATTGACACTCCCTGCTAGCAGCCGATTGGCCACGAATCTGCAGGGGGCGGCATTGTGTAATTTTAAATGCCGACAGCGTATGCTGTCAACATTCAGCGGATCATGTCCACCAGACATTGATAAATCGGCCCCTTTGAAACAACAATAGCATCAACTCCCAGCTCCACCACTACTCTGAAGAAGGAAAACATATATATGTAAAATCAATGGCATACTCTGTGAGCAGCAAGAATGCACAGAAGATAATTAGCCATGGGAAAGTAGGAGGTAACTGCTTACTTTTTCTTCATTACATTTCTGTGTGTCATATTAGGATATCATTACTTTACGATGCTGTTATATAAATTATTAATAGTGTAGTAAATTATTTAATGAAGAAAAGAGTTATGCAACATATATACCAAAAAATAAACATGTGTGCATGAGATCTTTTAAAAGCATAACTCTAGCAACACGAGCATGTAGAAACATAGCACAGCACACACAATACACAAGGAATTGTGGCCCATGGAATACATAAAAAAAGCCTCCTATATTCAATTAATTTGAAATGTAAAGGTCTACTATAGTAGCAATAATAATTATTTAACATATATGACATTAGTTTAGTTATTATCAAGTGGCTAAATTTCCTTCAACAGTTCTATAAATATGTTTACTCTACATGAACTTGATGGTAAGATTATTCAGTTTAATCTTAAATAGGGTCTGTTGTTTGAAATCGATAAATCAAGAGAGTGGTCAAAGCTAGTTTGGCAATGAGGCTAAATAGGTGATACACAATATTTTTTCACAAGAACAATAATTATATTCTTATTTTTACCAATTCCAGGGGCCGGCCCAATGAAAATATTACAGGTCATGTTTTAGGCATTAAAAAGGTGGACCTTCAAAGATTACATTCCATGGGGTCGATTTATCAAGTTCCATATGGAGCTTGATGCCCCTTGATACAGGCTCGTGGAAACAGAAGTTATGAAGCAGCGGTCTTAAGAATACGATCGGGTTGACACCCCCTGCAAGCGGCCAATTCGCCGCAAATCTGCAGGGGGCGGCATTGCACCAGCAGTTCACAAGAACTGCTGGTGCAATGATAAATGCCGACAGAGTATGCATTTATCGATGTGCAGCGGACATGATACTCTACATCGTATCATGTCCGCTCACACATTAATAAATATACCCCCATGTCTTAAATACATTTTAAATTAGAATGTTACTGCAATGCTCACACATATAAAAACATAATACCTTTTTAAGCTTAATAATTAAAGCATACTTGTATTTTTCAACTTTTATTTTGTTTGAAAATGTTTTCAGTTGAAAAGTGAACTATATTGCAATGATGTCTCAATGTCTTCTATCACAATATTGCATATATTTGATTGAGAAGTTCCCACTGAAATATCAACTAACTAGCATTTATTTTGCACACACTCGAGGGAACATATAAGTCATTCTAGCTACAACTGGATAGAAGAGATTGTCAAAAAGAATGACACAAAAAAAATGAAAAGAAAGAAAAGTTTTAAGCATGCAAACTTATTTTCTAGTATCTATGAATCATCAAATAATTTGGGGGAAATGGTGCAAAACACCTACATATTACCAAATAGAGAAGAAACTCTTAAGTGACTTACACAATCAGTGTTTAAGCATTATATGAATGTCATTTGTTCCCATCTTTTTTACAGTACAACCCTCAAGAAAAACTACACAGTTCCATTTATGTATTAAACTCATGCAGTCATTTTTTTCCTATTGCAGGAAGCCTTTTGATATTAGAGGGAAATTATGTTTTGTTGTTCGAGAAAGACTAAAAAGAAGCTTTTAAGAGAATAATAGATCTTAGTAATAAGTAATGTTTAAAAAAAAAGAAAAATTAAACTCGTTGATCTGTTCTACAGAACAACTTGCAATGAATGTAAACCCCAAATTTTCAATATAATTGTTTATGCAATAAAGATAATTTCTTAAATAATAGAAAGCAAAACTAATACTTAAAATAATACTAAAAAATCCTTTTTTTATCTGAAGATACTATAAAATTTGCCAGCTGTAGACCAGTGTTGCACCATGAAGCTCTTACAGGAAATCGCATCAGTGAAAAAATATACAAGGTCGCTGTTGTCATTGGCAACATGATTAATAGTCATTTTATGGAGGCTTTGCATCTTGTTTTTCATACGTCTCCTACCCAAACCACTGTGTTTCCTCTTCTGATTCCTGAGACCTCACAGTGTAGTATGCTTTGCCTCCCATTGATCACAAACAGGGAATCCTTTGATGGTGTTAAAATATATTGTCCAAATAATCCACTATTTTTAATTATTCTGTTTTTCTTATTCCATGGCCAGTCTTTTTTTGTTAAAGGGTCCTTAAGATTATTCAGTTTACCCATTTGTCCTGATGACAATTCTACAAAAAGTACATCCGTTTGTAAATTGGATGTAGCATAGATATAATACTGATTGCTCTCTGTGAAGGATGATTGAAAAGTCACATCAGATATGTGTAAGTTTGTTTGCAGGTCATAGATCAATTTAATTTCACCTTGAAAAGTAATTGTCTGGACTTTGATCCGGCCATTTGTTTTATCTGTGCTGATCAAATATTGTCCATCAGAAGAGATGTATGGTGTCCCAGATACATGACCATTAGGCCCAATGACTGAGTCTGTAACACTATCAATTATAACCTGAGGTAAAACTATTACGGATTTGTTCTGTTTGCACTCTACAAAATAATAGCCACCCAAGTGTGAATAAGCCATGTTCTGTGGTATGCAGCTGTCATTTTTGAAGGTGATGGTCTTTAGGTGCGTCACAGTTTCAAGGTCAATTTTGTGAATTGCAGACTCGGATTTATTAAAGATGAATCCAAACCTGAAAAATATAAAAGAAACATTTATAAGATATTTGCAAGTACTCTTCTAATCTGTATCTACATGTAAATATACTATGCATATGTGGTAATATGTAACTAAAAATAATTTAAAACAGCATGACTACATGTAAGTAATTACAAAAATAAAAACTAAATGCAATTTTAAATACTGTAAATTAAAGATACAGAAGAAACAGGAATCTTCTTTTTTATGCATTTCAGTGAGACCCTAACTCTGAATTTCCTATTTAAAAATAAAAAAGGAAAAAAATATACACACACAGCACATAAAACAATATAAAGCATTACACCCATATATATACTTTTTAAATAAAAAATAGCATTTAAACATTGCAAAAAAGGTTTTAAAAGGGTTAAAATGGATATGGCATATGACAAAGTGTTGGACTGGAAAGGGCTCCAATGTGTGTATGTATGTTACACCATCATTCACCCAAGTAAAATAGATACATGGAAAGTATCTGTGTAATGGCCAAGTTTGTGGATATCTGATGTAAATAAATGAAATATTGGGGGCATATATACTAGTTAGGCTGGTTGCCAATCTTCCTCTGTAATTCAAGTCAATAAGTCTGTCTGATGATTTATGCTTGTTTGTTCAGGTCAGTAATCTTAAAAGGACAGTGTGCCTCAAATTTGTTATTGTTTAAAATGATAATCCCTTTATTACTCCAATCTCGAGATTTGCATAACCAACACTGTTATATTAAAATACTTTTTACCTTTTTTTCCTCCCTCCGCCTGATTATTGCTTCAATACAAGAATGCTTTTTGGGCCCTAACACAGAACATGCTACTATGTTTACTTAAGTGTTCCTTGTTATTTGAAGGTTTGTCTTGTTTTAACAATATTCTCAGTTTCTCTGCACGAGTTATAAGGATACTAGTCCATTTGCCCTCCTTTGAACTTTGAGGTTTCTGGACCCACCCATGACCCTGGTAGACAGGGGAGGTGTGACCGAGTACTAAACTACTAAAAATAAAAAGTGTGAGCTGAGGACTATTGACTTTTATGACCATTATGCAAACTTCCATACGGTTGTGAACTTTGTTTATGTTACTATTCTTTGAGACAAGTTTTGGAATGTTGTCTATTTTGTTTGTACCAATGTGATATTGCTACCGCAAAAAAAAAAAAAAAACTTTTTATCTTGATGATTATCTTGTATCTAAGTCTATGCAGACTGCCCCCTTATCTTAGGGCTTTTTACAAACTTGCATTTTAGCCAAATTGTGCTTAATACTGCATACCTCCATGAGAGTGATCACAATGCTATCTATAGTGCACACATGAAGTAGCGCTGTCTGGTTGTGAAAAGCTAATAAAATGCACAGAGATAAGAGGAGAGAGTTAGAGGTTTAGAGGTTATAAAGTATATTATCATAACAATGTTGATTGTGCAAAGCCCGGGAATGGGTAGCAGAGGAAACAAGTAGCGTATCATGTCCGCCAGACATCGCTGAATGCGGACTGCATATGCTGTCCATATTCAGCATTGCACAAGCAGTTCAAGTGAACTGCTTGTGCCATACCGCCCCCTGCAGATTCGCAACCAATCAGTCGCAAGCAGGGGGTGTCAATCAGCCCGATCGTATAGGATCAGTCGGATTGCTATACTCAGCATCAGAGGTGGCGTATGAGTTAAGAAGCAGCGGTCTACAGGGAGTGCAGAATTATTAGGCAAATGAGTATTTTGACCACATCATCCTCTTTATGCATGTTGTCTTACTCCAAGCTGTATAGGCTCGAAAGCCTACTACCAATTAAGCATATTAGGTGATGTGCATCTCTGTAATGAGAAGGGGTGTGGTCTAATGACATCAACACCCTATATCAGGTGTGCATAATTATTAGGCAACTTCCTTTCCTTTGGCAAAATGGGTCAAAAGAAGGACTTGACAGGCTCAGAAAAGTAAAAAATAGTGAGATATCTTGCAGAGGGATGCAGCACTCTTAAAATTGCAAAGCTTCTGAAGCGTGATCATCGAACAATCAAGCGTTTCATTCAAAATAGTCAACAGGGTCACAAGAAGCGTGTGGAAAAACCAAGGCGCAAAATAACTGCCCATGAACTGAGAAAAGTCAAGCGTGCAGCTGCCAAGATGCCACTTGCCACCAGTTTGGCCATATTTCAGAGCTGCAACATCACTGGAGTGCCCAAAAGCACAAGGTGTGCAATACTCAGAGACATGGCCAAGGTAAGAAAGGCTGAAAGACGACCACCACTGAACAAGACACACAAGCTGAAACGTCAAGACTGGGCCAAGAAATATCTCAAGACTGATTTTTCTAAGGTTTTATGGACTGATGAAATGAGAGTGAGTCTTGATGGGCCAGATGGATGGGCCCGTGGCTGGATTGGTAAAGGGCAGAGAGCTCCAGTCCGACTCAGACGCCAGCAAGGTGGAGTACTGGTTTGGGCTGGTATCATCAAAGATGAGCTTGTGCGGCCTTTTCGGGTTGAGGATGGAGTCAAGCTCAACTCCCAGTCCTACTGCCAGTTTCTGGAAGACACCTTCTTCAAGCAGTGGTACAGGAAGAAGTCTGCATCCTTCAAGAAAAACATGATTTTCATGCAGGACAATGCTCCATCACACGCGTCCAAGTACTCCACAGCGTGGCTGGCAAGAAAGGGTATAAAAGAAGAAAATCTAATGACATGGCCTCCTTTTTCACCTGATCTGAACCCCATTGAGAACCTGTGGTCCATCATCAAATGTGAGATTTACAAGGAGGGAAAACAGTACACCTCTCTGAACAGTGTCTGGGAGGCTGTGGTTGCTGCTGCACGCAATGTTGATGGTGAACAGATCAAAACACTGACAGAATCCATGGATGGCAGGCTTTTGAGTGTCCTTGCAAAGAAAGGTGGCTATATTGGTCACTGATTTGTTTTTGTTTTGTTTTTTAATGTCAGAAATGTATATTTGTGAATGTTGAGATGTTATATTGGTTTCACTGGTAAAAATAAATAATTGAAATGGGTATATATTTGTTTTTTGTTAAGTTGCCTAATAATTATGCACAGTAATAGTCACCTGCACACACAGATATCCCCCTAAAATAGCTATAACTAAAAACAAACTAAAAACTACTTCCAAAACTATTCAGCTTTGATATTAATGAGTTTTTTGGGTTCATTGAGAACATGGTTGTTGTTCAATAATAAAATTAATCCTCAAAAATACAACTTGCCTAATAATTCTGCACTCCCTGTATAGACCGCTGCTTCTTAACTCTTGTTTCCAGCAAGCCTAAAGGCTCACACGGAAACAGGGTGAATTGGCCCAATTCGGCCAATAATAACTTGACCCCATTAACTTAACTTTCTATATGATAATATACTAATTAAAAATTGACATAATGAAAACAATCAAATGCATGTTCATGCTATGGACTCCATTTATCAAAGCTTCAACTAGCAATACGCCTATGTTCTTTCTCCTCAAACTACGCACGTAATCAAGTTCTCAGATTTATCAAGTTATGGATGCTATTCAATTACTGTGTGAATTTGTGAAAAATGTATTTAACTTATTTTCTGCCTGTACAAAACCAAATCCGATCTAATGCTCTAGGTTATCACACTGTTTTTTCTGTAACTTGCGTTTAACAATTCGCCCATATAGCAAATGTATAGTCGGCACCTTTCTTGTTGTGAGCACCATAGAACACAGTAGACTGGAAGTCTGCCTGAAATGAGTCACACTTGATCAAAAAGTCACATAACTAGTCTATACCTAAATGTGTATTCAGCACCAATTTTCTTTCGATTACCATAAATGGTGTATGTGGGACCAAAAAATAAACCACATAACGTTTATAAGTTTGAGAATGAAAGTATTTACAGTTGCAGAAATCTTACTACTATTAAGGCACATTAGAAAACATCTTGCTTTACAGGGGAGGCAAGAAGTATCTGTCAAAGTTTCTAAAAAATATTGCAGTAGTTCAGACAGTCAAGGCAATCAATCATGATGATTTTTGATGAAATTCAGTATTATTTGGAGTCAGTCACCTTCAGAACAAGGGTTATTCCTATTATGCTCCAATTACTGACCATTCTGCATTTTATGGCAACCGGTTATTTTCAATCTGTGTCCAGTGTTGTGGTTGATCTGAGTCAACTGATGGTCTCCAGGCTCCTACAAACTGTTTTAGATGCAATGTAAACTATTTTTAAGCATTATATTCGTCTCCCATATACTGCAGAGGAATCCCAAATGTATTAGGGGTGATAGACTGCACATATATTGTATTGAACTTGGCACTCAAATTGACGCAAAGATTTCCATACAGTTTAAATTCTTCTTCTTTAGTAACTTTAATAAATGGAGCCCTAAGGGTACAAACAGGTCCTTACCTAATATGGTTAATAATAAGATTAGTTGGAGGAATAAAAAAATCATCCACATCCTCAAAGCTTGTACGGATAATGCGTGCTGTTTCTCCTAAGCTTGCTTCAGATATAACCTACAAAATAAAAGCACAGCTATTATGAAGTAAATAAGATATAAACATGTATAAGATGAAAACACCATGATATTTATAAAAGGAAGGCAAGAAAGGCATCGTTAAGTCAACAAATTTTGTTTTCAATCTCAAATTAAAATGAAAAAAGCAATTGAGTCTTATATATAAATATTGATGACCCTATAGTCCTAATGCAAAAAAAGATAAAATATGTAACTTTGGTGTAAACTTTTCATTAGTCCTATATTTATGTTTGGTACCTATCATTCACACCGGCCAATAGAGTGAACCCTTAAGAACGCCTATCAAACTTAATGCCTCAGACAGATTTAAAATGCCTAAAAGTGCAAAAAAGAAAATAGCAGTTTGTTACTTCACTGTTGCTTCCATAAAACTATGTGTTTAACCACTGTACATAGGACCCCATTTAACATTTGGGGCACAGACAGGTTTCCTGCGGGCAGGCAGCGGATGCTTTTAGTCCACTGTGTACATTTATTATTGCACAAGGAAATATTTATACAGTGCTGCCCTCTGCTTCAGTGTGACCAATTGTGCAAGAGCTGAACACATCTGGGGATTCAATAACAAATATGTTTGTAGAAAACAATCATCAGCTAGATCCCAGAAGTGCATTGCTACATCTGAGTGTATCTAGGTATGACTTTAAACAATGTATACTAGGAGAATTAAGTACATTTGATAGAAGGAGTAAAATACTTTTAAAACTGCATCAGATTTGAAATGAGTGTATATTTTAAAGAATACATTGCATTCACAAAGTAAAACATCAAATTATGTGTTAATAATGTGTTTTCAATATATTACAGGGTGAATTGAATTTTCAAATGACTCTTTGTTCATTTTTTTGCATTTTCCATACGGTCACAATTTTAAATGTTTAAATATGTGTCTATATATATATATATATATATATATATATATATATATATATATATATATATATATATATATATATATATATATGTGGATGGGAAAGAGGAAATCAAGAGGGCGCACAGCTTGGCACTAGAATAGATATTGGCTATTTGTAAAGTAAGTTTGTTACTTTCTAAACATTAATGTTATAGTAATGGAATACAGGAAGAGGGCATAAAAAATAATAAATAATAATAATGTCCTTGGATTGTTATTGTATTCAAAAAAGTTCAGTATTATACTTTAGAATATTCTACACTTCTTTGTCTGAGGTGAGTGAATTTGCGCTTACCAGAGGTAACCTCAATCATATGAGGTAAGTTGTAGACTTGTTTGGGTTAGAGATGTTTCTTTGGCTCTTGTCCAGTCGATTTGGCTTTGTTCTTTACTGGAGGAATCTTTCTTTTAGTGAAACCCTTGGGATCTTTGTTTCCAGGGGACTCCTGGCAGTGGTATGTTGTTTTGAATGAAAATCCTGGACTCTCTGGTATCATTTGTTGAAAGGCAATGGAAAATACTGGACTCTCTTTTTCCTCTTGGTGATGAGAATCTGGGTTGTCTTATTTTCTACACAAAGACAGGTTCTCCTTTAATAACGAATTATTGACCATTGCAGATCCCGGACATGTGAGCAAGATAAGCCAACTTGGTGACTTCTCTCCAATTTCAAAGAAACTCTGTGACAGCTCAGTGACCAGAGCAACCGCGTAGAGACACTGTTCTGTTGAGCTGAGACACTCCAGAGCCCACCACATATGCGCATCACTGAGTGCACCGCCTGGCGCAGATTCCAGCAGGAAGATCTTTAACAGTCCATCCTCCAGAAAACTGTGAGAAGCTGCAACAGTCAGAGCACAGAGACAGTGGGTCTTCCACCATACAGCAGATGCGCAATCTGCTGTATGGTGGAGGACCCACTGTCTCTGTGTCTCTGTGCTCTGACTGTTGCAGCTTCTCACAGTTTTCTGGAGGATGGACTGTTAAAGATCTTCCTGCTGGAATCTGCGCTGGGCGGTGCACTCAGTGATGCGCATATGTGGTGGGCTCTGGAGTGTCTTAGCTCAACAGAACAGTGTCTCTACGCGGTTGCTCTGGTCACTGAGCTGTCACAGAGTTTCTTTGAAATTGGAGAGAAGTCACCAAGTTGGCTTATCTTGCTCACATGTCCGGGATCTGCAATGGTCAATAATTTGTGATTAAAGGAGAACCTGTCTTTGTGTAGAAAATAAGACAACCCAGATTCTCATCACCAAGAGGAAAAAGAGAGTCCAGGATTTTCCATTGCCTTTCAACAAACGATACCAGAGAGTCCAGGATTTTCATTCAAAACAACATACCACTGCCAGGAGTCCCCTGGAAACAAAGATCCCAAGGGTTTCACTAAAAGAAAGATTCCTCCAGTAAAGAACAAAGCCAAATCGACTGGACAAGAGCCAAAGAAACATCTCTAACCCAAACAAGTCTACAACTTACCTCATATGATTGAGGTTACCTCTGGTAAGCGCAAATTCACTCACCTCAGACAAAGAAGTGTAGAATATTCTAAAGTATAATACTGAACTTTTTTGAATACAATAACAATCCAAGGACATTATTATTATTTATTATTTTTTATGCCCTCTTCCTGTATTCCATTACTATAACATTAATGTTTAGAAAGTAACAAACTTACTTTACAAATAGCCAATATCTATTCTAGTGCCAAGCTGTGCGCCCTCTTGATTTCCTCTTTCCCATCCACATTCCTAACAGTGACACGGGTACACTGTATCAGTAGCAGCACGCATATATATCGCTATTTCTACTATTGTTGCAAAACAGCTATTTCTTACAAAGTGTTAGAGTTTTTAGCGCAGGTGCCCCTCCTTTTTTCTAACATAGATATATATATATATATATATATATATATATCAAAAGAGAATATGCTTAATGGAAAAGGGCTATAATGCACTTTTTAGAACATTAATATATGTACACATATATAAACATATATATATATATATATATATATATATATATATATATATATATTTAACAGTAGGAGAGGAAAGACAAGGGTAGCACAGAGCCTTAATCAATACTAGTGTTTGTACCTTAGATGTGCTGTAGGGAGAAGATGCCATCGTCCTCAGCGCCGTTATGAAAACACCCCCAGGTAATGACGTTGCTACCTCCAGTGGGTCAGCGGGTGCTCCAAAAGTTTCAAAACAGGAAAAGGGAATCTCCCGTAGAACACAGGAAAGGAACCAGGTAACAGATCCTCAAATGGGAAATACACACTATGCACAGTATTATTAAAACGGCGCTGAGGACAAAGGCATCTTCTCCCTACAGCACGTCTAAGGTACAAACACTGGTATTGATTAAGGCTCTGTGTTACCCTTGTCTTTCCTCTCCTACTGTTATATACAGGTTGCCCTCAGTTTATGCCGGGGTTAGGTTCCAGAAGGAATGGTTGTAAATTGAAACCATTGTAAATTGAAACCCAGTTTATAATGTAAGTCAATGGGAAGTGAGGGAGTTAGGTTCCAGGCCCTCTCAAAATTGACATAAGTAACACCTAATACATTATTTTTTAAAGCTTTGAAATGAAGACTTTAAATGCTAAACAGCATTATAAACCTAATTAAATAATCACACAACAGACTGTATCATCAAACTAAGTTTAATGAACAAAAACATTTTTTTACTTGCATTTTTCTGCAAACAGTTCTCTGCATTGTCAGCATGTTAGATAATATTGGGTCTGCACCTATTCTATGCATTTTAATCTGGAGTGATTAATAGGCAGTTAGGCTAGACAGGAAGATAATAGGGAATTGGCTGCTAGATCTTTTTGCTTTGAAAGCTGCTCGATAGCTAAGGTCTGTTCTGTGTACACAGATAAATTTCAGTCTGCTAAGATTGCATAACTTTGCTGCAACACAAGCGGACAGCTCCACCTACTGGCTATTTTAATTAGTGCACTGCTTTTCAATGCTTTTCAATAGCAGTCACATGACTGAAGAAAAAGGTTGTTATTCTGAAACGGCACAAATTGAACTGGCGTAAACCGAGGATCACCTGTATTTATATATATATTTATATATGTATACATATATATTAATGTTTTGATAAGTGCATTGTATCCCTTTTCCATTAAGCAGATAAAAACATGATAAAACATATTTATGCAATATTCTTATTTAATAAAGATTTTAACTATGTACTGTAAATATTTTACATTTGTTAATGCGAATATGCTATGTTGTTTGCGTGATGGGTGTTTGTTTTTTAAACTATTTTTTTATTGACTTCTATAGGGAATGCGAAAAGGCGATGGTGTTTGCGCAAACTCAAGTTTAATTTTTTTTCCCACTTTATTTCTCCCTTGATCTCTATGGGGAAATATATGCACGCGCATGCGAAAACTTAAGTTTGGTTTTTCGCTTCATTCGGGTTCCAAGTAAGTTTTTTTGGAACTTGTAATACAAATGCAACCCAACAAATGCAAAAATAAAAATCCTATTGTAATCTAGCCCTTTATATTGGAAACATAACAGATATTCTATCAATATTATTTTTATTTTTATTTGACATTTCTTCAAAGTAGGAATTCGCTAAAAAAGAGTAATGAAATCATTCAATTTAAAGTATAATAGGAAGTAAAAAAAACTATAGTTTTCCATGATAACATTGATTTGTATTTGTTGCATTGCTTTCTATATAGCAAGCTTTCTATAATCTAATATTAAAGCCATTTTCCATAATGATGCACATTCATCGGTTTTTACAAACCATCATAATTCTTGTATTTAAGATTATGTTGTATGTTTCTGTACCTGAAATAAAAAATACAACAGGCAGTAGCAGCTGGTTTTTATATAACCTAAGCAAGAATACATTTCTTATTACAGAATGTTCATAGACCTAATAGCTCTCCTGTAGTTTTGAGAAATATACCCTTAAATTTGCTTTGAACTGCAGCTAAAAAGAAGAACAAAGGTTGTTTGCAATGAAATTATATGATTTTTCTTTTTAGATACGTTGTTAAGCTCATATTTGAAATTTCTCGAAAAAACTAAGGGCCATATTACAAGTGGAGTATTATTTAACGTTCCTGCTTGCGCACTAACTCCGCTAGAAGTAACCTTTTTGCTTGCATTGGGTAGTGTTTGTATTACAAGTTGAAAGTAAAAAATTTTTCTCTTGGGTGCTAACCTGTTGTGCGCAAAAAAGCCAAAAATAGAATATTATGAGCGCGTTAACGTATTCCGCCATAGAAGTCAATGGAGCAAGAAAAGTAGAAAAAACTTAACACCCTACTCGTGTGCAAACTCAATCGCATATTCTTAAGTGTTCTAACCTGACATAAAAATATTACAATTTCACATTCCATGTTAAATCCCATTGCCTGCCTTTTTTTTCTAACTCCTGAGCGCTTATAGCTTGAGTGCTTATAGCTTTTTTGTGCAATAATGTTTTTTAATAATTGTATTAGAAAGTGTTATTACGAGTGTAATTGTACTTTTAAATGTATTTTTGTTTGGCGAAACAGTTAACCATAGTTTTGAGGATGCACTTTCCCGACACACGTTGACATCAATTGTGCTCAAACGATGGCTTTTACTTTCAACTTGTAATATGAGCGCTACATCTGATGCGCACAGATGCAATAAACCTGACGCTTGTGAGCCACTTGTGATCTGGCCCTAAATTAGTGTGTATGTATGATATATATATACACACATACACACATACATATACACGCAGTATAATTCATTCTTCTAATCAGACCAGGGCTCAATTTTTGATCAAACCTTAGTTTACCATATAGTGCCTATCCCACCTACTCTTCCTGTTAAGTCACAGAGAAAGGAGCCAAAGTAACAGCTCCACAGCTTTTCCTTTCTTTTGACCATCTTGTATGCTCAGATCTTCACATTTTCTCCATTATAAATATGTGTATTATATATTTATATATATATATATATATATATATATATATATATATGTGTGTGTGTGTGTGTGTGTGTGTGTGTGTGTGATTTCTGTATTGCTGCATTTAATTGCTGTGTGTTAACACAGTAAGGAGCAAAATTTCTGCGATGTTGTTTATCTAATTTACATATCTCACCCAGAATCCTCTTATGCATTGGTAACAGTGTGTATGGAGTTTTAGTGCGTGAAAGCAAGCGGGGACTCTTGTCTAGATGTGCTAATTTCCTATGCAACAAGTTTGATTGATTTACTTTTGGGACATGGAGGATTATAATCTCAGACTTTTATCTCCACCATAATTTTAATGAATATATATATATATCATACATACACACTAATTTAGGGCCAGATTACAAGTGGCACACTAACCGTTACGTGCAAGCAACGGATGTAGCGCTCGTATTACAAGATGAAAGTAAAAGCCATTGTTTGAGCACAATTGACATTTTAAAACAAGTCTCTTTTATTAGGTTAAATTGAGCAGAGTTTGAGCAGAGTGCTGACCTTGGTACATAGGATGTACAGCATTTTATATGCTCTTGCAGAGGGAGTGTTTTTAAAATACATATATATTTTTTTTAAAATCTAAGAAGTGTCGGTGATGCAGTTAATTTAGTAATACAGGGTTTGCTAAATGATTCTTAATATATATATATATATATATATATATATATATATATATATATATATATATATATATATATATAAATAAATATGTTTTAAAAACACTCCCTCTGCAAGAGCATATAAACTGCTGTACATCCTATGTACCAAGGTCAGCACTCTGCTCAAACTCTGCTCAATTTAACCTAATACAAGAGACTTGTTTTAAAAATATCTAAAGCTTGTGGTCATGAAGAACTGAATTCAAGTCTAATTTAGTGAGTTTAGTGTATTTTCCATCCAAAATAGATTACTTCCCAACCAAGGCCTAGTTTCCAATTGAGGTGGTAAGTTTGGAAACTGGTGGTAAAAACATTTATCTCCATTAAAGGCTATACAAAATTTTTATAATACTATCAGTTTATCTTTTATCACTGACATATTTAAAACATTATTAATCCTAATTAAAGATAACATTTACACAGTTACACATTCTTAAGTCACACACAAATAAGTGACAATAGGTTATTAGCTAAAGGGAAGAGTGGTTGTTTTTAGAAATAAAATTAATACAAAATAGCTTGACATAAATAGACTATGGATCAATAAATCCTTAAACACACTGTGGATATAATATAAATACTTTTTAAGAAACATGTTTTTCTCATGTATGTGCAGCATATATCATAATTTGCATTTGTATTATTTACAATAGTAATAAAATTAGCTAAACATTTTTTTAATGTAATCAATTACTTAATACTCATTTAACTAATTGCAATATTATTAAGAAAATGTTTAAATCAAAATATAAAGATCTATCTATCTATCGATCATCTATCATCTATATACAAGGAGTCTGTGTTGAGTGGAGACCTTCTGTCTTCTATTACTACATGTTCCTGTCACCCTGGTAATGCTTATACGAATGAAATTAAGTAAGTCACATTCTTCACTGCTTGCATATGATTGGCTAAAAAAATGCCACCTTCCTATTGATGGAGGATGTTAAAGGGACAGTCTATTCAAAATTAAACTTTCATGATTCAGATAGGGAATGCAATTTTAAACAACTTTTTCAATTCACTTTTAACATCAAATTTGCTTTGTTCTCTTGGTATTCATTTTTGAAAGCTAAACCTAGGTAGGCTCATATGCTAATTTATAAAACCTTGAAGGCTGCCCTTATTTCAATGCATTTGGCATTTTTTCGCAGCTAGAGGGCATAAGTTCATGTGTGACATACATAAAACATTGTGACCATGCCGTTTATTTACAAGTGAGAGGGTACTGATTGGCTAAATGCAAGTCTGTCAAAAGAACTGAAATAAGGGGGCAGACTGCAAAGGCTTAGATACAAGGTAATCACAGAGGTAAAAAGTATATTAATATAACTGTGTTGGTTATGCAAAACAGGGGAATCTGTAATAAAGGGATTATCTATCTTTTTAAACAATAACAATTCTGGAGTAGTCTGGCTCTTTAAGATTAATATATTAAGGTATTTATGGTATTACATTAAAGGGACATAAAAATGCTGGGTACAGCTACTCACCATGCTATTGTTTATCCTCTTGTGTCTTCAGCTCTCTTTATATCCATTATTTTATTTTATTAACCCCTTGCAAGTATTGGTTAGTACATTTCTGCATCTTTACAGTGGGCACCAACATTTTGGAGTTGAAAATTTTTTGCACCCTGTCACTGAAGTGGTGTTCAAAGAACAGTGATATTACTGTCTTCTTGACAAACACTGGGGCCTAGTTATCAACGTGTCTACTTTTCCTGCCTTCGCCGGCCCAATACGCTCGCCTAAGCTCGCCTCACATCGCCGCCGCAGACCTGCAAAAATTTGCCTAAGTTATCAAAAAAGCTGTCAAAAAGCCGCGCACCAAGTACGGGGCGATGAGCAGCGGACTGTGAGAGATATCACTCATCCGATCTCGCTGCTCTTCGGCTTTTTTACAGCTTTCTTGCTAGCCTGTCACTAAGCACCCACACTAAACTACACTGTTCTACCCCCTATATCGGCACCCCCTGAATCCTATCAGCCAATCGGAATTGAAGGGACGCCATCTTGGATGAAGTCCCTTAAAGGAGCCTGCATTCGTCGGTAGTCCGTCGGTAAAGAAGGATGCTCCGCGTCGGCGGGATGAAGATTGAAGATTGAAGACCCCGCTTGGAAGATGACATCGCCCGGATAGAAGGCTTCATCAGTGCCGCTTGGAAGATGACATCGCCCGGATGGAAGAATTCTTCAGCGCCTCTTGGAGGATAACTTCTGCCGCTCCGGGTCTCCTCTTTGGTTCCATCGCTGCTTGGCTGAGTGAAGACGACTCAAGCAGTGATGTGCAGTGAGCTCAGAGGCTAGTGAGGCAGTGGCTATGATTGGCCTGAGAAGCACATATATGAACCTAATAGAGGTAACTTAAATTTATGATTAAATTAGCCGGTTACACAATGATGATTAGAATAGTATGTAATATCTTGTATTTAAGCCTCTGCAGACAGTCCCCTTATCTCAGGGCTATTTATTATCTATTGACTTGCATTTTGGCCAGTTAGTGCTGTGTCCTGCACAACTCCATGGGAGAGAGCACAATGTTATCTATATGACACACATAAATTAGCAGTCTCTTGTTGTGAAAAAGCTAATAAAAAAGCATGTGATAAGAGGCTGTCTGTAGTGGCTTAAACAGTCAGAAATTTAGAGATTAAACGGTTATAAAGTATATTAATATAACAATGTTAATTGTGCAAAGCTGGGGAATGGGTAATAAATGCGTTATCTATCTTTTTAAATAATAGCGATTTTGGTGTAGACTGAATTCTGACCCAGGCAGGATGAAATACTTGCAAGCACACAAACAAGCCTTCCAAACAATCTGACCACATGTTAAAACCAGAAACTCCCTAATGCAACTAATGCATAAAAAATGCAGGGGATGACAGGCAATTTTGGAACCAGGGGGCAAGTACAATTTAGTGGCCCAAGTACTAAAACCCTGCCCACTATGAAATTCTATATCTAATAGCTAAAATACAAGGGAAGCAAAGCACCTAAGAAATGATAGAAATAAGGCTATAAAAAATGAATTGTAATTTAAAAAAAAAAAAACATATATACCGGTATTTATTTTTACTAACATCAATGTATAGCCCTAGCATACTGCTGACATCATGCACATTTCAAGAAAACTGCTGACATCCATGTACAGTCCTAACATACTACTGACATTCTTGTACAGCCCCTTACAAAACCATTAATCAGGGCCCCCCACACATACATAGAAACAAAATCAGCACAGTTTATGTTTGTGCACATCACTTTGTTGACACCGAGCATGCTCTATCTAATTGATGTGCTATACGTTTAGACTAATTCTTTTGGTATATACAATTAGTCTTTATATGCTGGCCAGCTTATTGTACAGAAAGCTTTTTTATGTGTTGTGTAATATGAATTCCACACCTGATGCATTTTCTAATTAATAAATTTGATTATAAAAGAGTGCTAAATTCACTCCCTGTATATAGGATTTTCCAAAGTCCTATGGTATCTTTTCTCTTCATTTTTTTGATTACATACAATTATGAGGGTCTGCATCACTATTCATTATAGACTCTATTTATTAGAGAAATAAAGTGTTGATTCTGATAAGATAAATATTATCTCTCTCCTATCTCAGTTCATTGTCTAAATACAGTACTACACTTTCTGATACAAAAGTATTAAAAATGATATAAAACTACGTTAAGGTTACATGTATAAGCTGTATTAAGACATGTAAATATTGCCTAAACTACAAAAGATATTGGGGGGTAGTTATCAAGCCGTCAACTTTTCTGACTTCGCCGGCCCAATACGCCCGCCTAAGCTCGCCTACCTTTGCCGCCGCAGACCTGAAAAAATACGCCTAAGTTATCAAAAAAAGCTGTAAAAAAGCCGCGGGGCGATGAGCAGCGGACTGTGAGAGTTATCACTCATCCAATCTCGCTGCTCTTCAGCTGTTTGACAGCTTTCTTGCTAGCCTGTCACTAAGCACTCACACTAAACTACACTGCTCTAACCCCTATACCGGCGCCCCCGGAGCCCCCCGCAACTAAATAAAGTTACTAACCCCTAAACCGCCGCTCCTAGACCCTGCCGCAACTATTAAAAATGTATTAACCCCTAAACCGCCGCTCCTAGACCCCACAGCAAGTCTTATAAATGTATTAACCCCTAAACCGCCGCTCCCGGACACCGCTGCCACCTACATTATACCTAGTAACCCCTATCCTGCCCCCCCTATACCGCCGCTCTCTGTAATAAATTTATTAACCCCTATCCTGCTGATCCCGCACCTCACTGCAAATAAAAAAATTGTTTAACCCCTAAACCGCCGCTCCCTGAACCCGCCGCAACCTATATTAAATTTATTAACCCCTATCCTGCCCCCCCTACACCGTCGGCACCTATAATAAATTTATTAACCCCTATCCTGCCCCCCACTACACCGCCGCCACTGTAATAAAATTATTAACCCCTAAACCTAACACCCCCCTAACTTAAATATTAATTAAATACATCTAAATAATATTTATATTATTAACTAAGTTAATCCTATTTAAAACTAAATACTTACCTATAAAATAAACTCTAATATAGCTACAATATAAATAATAATTATATTGTAGCTATCTTAGGATTTATTTTTATTTTACAGGTACCTTTCAATTTATTTTAACTAGGTACAATAGCTATTAAATAGTTATTAACTATTTAATAGCTACCTAGCTAAAATGAAGAGAAATTTACCTGTAAAATAAATCCTAACCTAAGTTACAATTACACCTAACACTACACTATACTTTAATAAATTATTCCTATTTAAAACTAAATACTTACCTGTAAAATAAACCCTAATATAGCTACAATGTAATTCATAATTACATTGTAGCTATTTTAGGATTTATATTTATTTTACAGGTAACTTTGTATTTATTTTAGCTAGTTAGAATAGTTATTAAATAGTTATTAACTATTTAATAACTACCTAGATAAAAGAAATACAAAATTACCTGTAAAATAAATCCTAACCTAAGTTACAATTAAACCTAACACTACACTATCATTAAATTAATTAATTAAACTACCTACAAATAACTACAATTAAATACAATTACATAAACTAACTAAAGTACAAAAAATAAAAAAAGCTAAGTTACAAAAAATAAAAAAAAAGTTACAAACATTTAAAAACATATTACAACAATTTTAAGCTACTTACACCTAATCTAAGCCCCCTAATAAAATAACAAACCCCCCCAAAATAAAAAAATGCCCTACCCTATTCTACATTAAAAAAGTTCAAAGCTCTTTTACCTTACCAGCCCTTAAAAGGGCCTTTTGTGGGGGCATGCCCCAAAGTTCAGCTCTTTTGCCTGTAAAAGAAAAATACAACCCCCCCAACATTAAAACCCACCACCCACATACCCCTAATCTAACCCAAACCCCCCTTAAAATAACCTAACACTAATCCCCTGAAGATCATCCTACCTTTAGTTGTCTTCACTCAGCCGAGCCACCGATGGAACTGAAGAGGACATCCAAACCGGCAGAAGTTATCCTCCAAGGGGCGCTGAAGAAATCTTCCATCCGATGAAGTGATCCTCCAAGCGGCGCTGAAGAAATCTTCCATCCGGGCGAGGTCATCTTCCAAGAGGCGCTGAAGAAGTCTTCTATCCGGGCGAGGTCATCGTCGAAGCCGGGTCTTGAATCTTCATCCCGCCGACGTGGAACATCCTCCTTTCCCGACGAACTACCGACGAATGAAGGCTCCTTTAAGGGACGTCATCCAAGATGGCGTCCCTTCAATTCCGATTGGCTGATAGGATTCTATCAGCCAATCGGAATTAAGGTAGGAAAAATCTGATTGGCTGATGGAATTCAAGTTCAATCCGATTGGCTGATCCAATCAGCCAATCAGATTGAGCTTGCATTCTATTGGCTGATCGGAACAGCCAATAGAATAGAGTTAATAACTATTTAATAACTATTCTAACTAGCTAAAATAAATACAAAGTTACCTGTAAAATAACTATAAATCCTAAAATAGCTACAATGTAATTATGAATTACATTGTAGCTATCTTAGGGTTTATTTTACAGGTAAGTATTTAGTTTTAAATAGGAATAATTTATTAAAGTATAGTGTAGTGTTAGGTGTAATTGTAACTTTCTCTTTATTTTAGCTAGGTAAGCTATTAAATAGTTAATAACTATTTAATAGCTATTGTACCTAGTTAAAATAAATTGAAAGGTACCTGTAAAATAAAAATAAATCCTAAGATAGCTACAATATAATTATTATTTATATTGTAGCTATATTAGGGTTTATATTATAGGTAAGTATTTAGTTTTAAATAGGATTAACTTAGTTAATAATATAAATATGATTTAGATGAATTTAATTAATATTCAAGTTAGGGGGGTGTTAGGGTTAGTGTTAGACTTAGGTTTAGGGGTTAATAATTTTATTACAGTGGCGGCGGTGTAGTGGGGGGCAGGATAGGGGTTAATAAATTTATTATAGGTGGCGACGGTGTAGGGGGGGCAGGATAGGGGTTAATAAATTTAATATAGGTTGCGGCGGGTTCAGGGAGCGGCGGTTTAGGGGTTAAACTATTTATTTATTTGCGGCGAGGTGCGGGATCGGCAGGATAGGGGTTAATAACTTTATTACAGAGGGCGGCGGTATAGGGGGGGCAGGATAGGGGTTAATAGGTATAATGTAGGTGGCGGTGGGCTCCGGGAGTGGCGGTTTAGGGGTTAAGACATTATAGTTGCGGTGGGCTCCGGGAGCGGCGGTTTAGGGTGTAATAACTTTATTTAGTTGCGGCAGTGTAGGGGGGCAGATTAGTGGTGTTTAGACTCGGGGTACGTGTTAGGGTGTTAGGTGTAGACAGCTCCCATAGAAATCAATGGGATGTCTGTCAGCAGCGAACTTGTACTTTCGCTATGGTCGGACTCCCATTGATTCCTATGGGATCCGCCGCCTCCAGGCTGGCGGTTTGAAAACCAGGTACGCTGGGCCGTAAAAGTGCCGAGCGTACCTGCTAGTTTTTTGATAACTAGCAAAAGTAGTCAGATTGTGCCTCACTTGTGTGCGGAACATCTGGAGTGACGTAAGAATCGATCTGTGTCGGACGGAGTCCGGCGGATCGAAGTTTACGTCACAAAATTCTACTTTTGCCGGTCTGAAGCCTTTGATAACTAAGGCGAATCAGCCTCGCCACAAATACGCTGCGGAATTCCAGAGTATTTGAGGTTGACGGCTTGATAACTAGGCCCCATTGTTGTTTACCAATTTGTTCAATTGCCTATCCAATTTGTTCAAGATTTAAATATTGAAATCTTCTGAAATCCAAACTTTTCAGAAGTCCAAAATGTTTTTTTTGGTTCCAAGCAGATTTTTTTTTTTACTTGTATAGATGGATAGATAGACAAGATATAAAGATATGTATTTATATATATTCTAATATTTGGCTGTAAATAAGTGTAAATCATTTCCTGCAGTTCACAGTTATGAGATCCTTATCATAAAGCTTTTGCTATGCTGGTATTTTTACTGGAAACTATTCACAGCTGGACAACAGAAATTACACAGAGAAAGGGTTATTGACCCTGCTTTATGTTTTTGTATCATAATATATTTCAGCTGGTGTGTATGATTGCTGTCGTTACCGCACAGAGCTGCTTGCTCCATTAACATTATTTCCGCTACATTTGTGATACATTTTAATGGGGATTCCTACTTAAACAACCAAATTTTGTAACCTCATATCTGAACATTACTTGTGGTTCCTTTCACCTATTTTACATTGCTTAATTGGAACAAAACATATTGTGTTAGCGCCAATGTAAAACATAAATGCAGCTTCAATTGCAAAGATTTTATGCAGCGTACTTAATTACTATGTTCCAACTACTTTATTTTTCTGTTGATTAGGTCTTTGTGTCACATATATTGGTCGTTCCCAGTCCATTAGATATCATAAGTACTCAAGAAAGGCTCAGCACATCTGTTTGTGAAAGCAAGTATGACCAAATAACTTATTTTCTCAGTGTTACAGGTCAAGCGAATATAACTGGTGTTTCCTAATGGCAGCCTGGTGCTCTATTTGTGACACTTTTACATTTGTAGCTCACATTTGCTTGCTTAAGTAGTTAGTTGATGGTAGATATGACACTAGTAACACAACAGGGTCAAATGAATACTTTAGTCTGTTACTGCCACAGGCCATCTGAGTGAACATTTTTAGAGTTTTCACATTGTAAGTCACATTCTTTATAATAAAAATGCATAACAGCAGGATTATGTGTGTATGTGGCACAATGACCTGGAAAAATAGAAACTTTGCTGTATTATTGCAAGCTAAGTGATTTTTGTCGATCAATATTTTCAGGTCAGGCACAAAGTTTTTGCTCAAGGCCTTATTCAATATACTTGAGAACTGCTGGGTCAATAAAATGGAAAGGTGTTTTCCAGAGAAATAGACTGACAGAGTATTATTATAAAAGAATAGTTTCAGAATGGAAATATTATACTATAAAATTGCAGTCAAATACCATACTTGTAAAACTAATAAATGTCAGGAAATAATAACTTTACTAAATATTATGCAAATGGTTATAAATTTTTAAAGTCAAGCAAAATTGTAATATATACATAAAATATCACTATAGCTTACTAGTCAGGGGTTAAAAGCTACTATCCCAGATTGAAAATGTTACTAGAACACTCAATGTTAAAGATAGTAAAAAGTCAAACTTATTTATCACCTGCTGCACTTTCTTACTAGTCCGGGGATAGTGGACTAGATGAAATTACACTATGGGGGATATTTATCAATGGTCTGGCGGACCTGACCCAACAGTGTGGATCAGGTCCGCCAGACCTCGCTGAATACGGAGAGCAATACACTCTCCGTATTCAGCATTGCACCAGCAGCTCTTGTGGGCTGTTGGTGCAACGCAGCCCCCTGCAGATTTGTGGCCAATCGGCCGCCAGCAGGGAGGTGTCAATCAACCCGATCGGGTTGATTTTTGGCGATGTCTGTCTGCTTGCTCAGAGCAGGCGGACGGGGTTATGGAGCAGCGGTCTTTAGACCGCTGCTTCATAACTGCTGTTTCTGGCGAGCCTGCAGGCTCGCCAGAAACACGGGCCCTCAAGCTCCAACTGGAGCTTGATAGATATGCCCCTATATTGTTTAAGGCTTGAAGCAGTTTATATCATGGTCACCTTGAGAGTCCTATCTAGGCATGATTCGCCGGCTCACTTTATTCAAGCACGTTTGCACTTCTTCCAGTACTGCCTCAAAGTGATGAGGAAAGGCAATAATGTGGGGAAAAGTAGGGTAGTTGCCTTAATAAATCCTGTACTTCCTCTCTTTTTTCAAGCTACTTGGGAGAGAATTGTGCGGTGCTAATGAGCAGTTTTCTCTCACCGCTCACTTACCTACAGCACTGGTATTATGGGTTTTTACAAACCCGGCGTTAAAAGGCAAGAAGTGAGTGTTGAGCAAAATTTTGCCGCACTCCAATACCAGCGCTGCTTAAGTCAGCGGTGAGCTGGTCGTACAAGCTCGTGCACGATTTCCCCATAGGAATCAACGGGAAGAGCTGGCTGAGAAAAAGTCTAACACCTGCATTAAAGCAGCGTAAAACTCTGTAACGCAGCCCCATTGATTCCTATGGAGAAAGAAAATGTATGTCTACACCTAACACCCTAACATGAACCCCTGAGTCTAAACACCCCTAATCTTACACTTATTACCCCCTAATCTGCACCCCCGACATTGTTGACACCTACATTATTCTTATTAACCCCTAATCTGCCACTTCGGACACCGCTGCCACCTACATTATAGTTATGAACCCCTAATCTGCTGCCCCCAACATTGCCACCACCTACATTATATCTATTAACCCCTAATCTCCTGCTCCTAATGTCGCTGCAACCTACCTACACTTATTAACCCCTAATCTGCCGCCCCCAACGTCGCCGCCACTATACTAAATGTATTAACCCCTAAACCTAAGTCTAACCATAACCCTAACACCCCCTAACTTAATATAATAATTGAAATAAAATTACTATAATTAACTAAATTATTCCTATTTAAAACTAAATACTTACCTATAAAATAAACCCTAAGCTAGCTACAATATAACTAATAGTTACATTGTAGCTAGCTTAGGGTTTATTTTTATTTTACAGGCAAGTTTGTATTTATTTTAACTAGGTAGAATAGTTACTAAATAGTTATTAACTATTTACTAACTACCTAGATAAAATAAATACAAAAGTATCTGTAAAATAAAACCTAACCTAAGTTACAATAACACCTAACACTACACTATAATTAAATAAATTAACTAAATGAAATACAATTACTTAAATTAAATTAGCTAAAGTACAAAAAAACACACTAAATTACAGAAAATAATGAACAAATTATAGATATTTAAACTAATTACACCTTATCTATCAGCCCTAGCAAAATAAAAAAGCCCCCCCCCCCCAAATAAAAAAATCCCTAGCCTAAACCAAACTACCAATAGCCCTTAAAAGGGCCTTTTGCGGGGCATTGCCCCAAAGTAATCAGCTCTTTTACCTGTAAAAAAAATACAAACAACCCCCCCAGCAGTAAAACCCACCACCCACACAACCAACCCCCAAATAAAATACTATCTAAAAAAAACCTAAGCTCCCCATTGCCCTGAAAAGGGCATTTGGATGGGCATTGCCCTTAAAAGGGCAGATAGCTCTTTTGCGGCCCAAACCCTAATCTAAAAAATAAAACCCACCCAATACACCCGTATAAAAATCTAAAACTAATCCCCTGAAGATCGACTTACAGTTCTGAAGACCCGACATCCATCCTCAAGGAAGTGGCAGAAGTTTTCACCCAACCAGGCAGAAGTCCTTAACGAAGCCGGGAGAAGTCTTCATCCAAGCCGGGCAAAGTAGTCCTCCAGACGGGCAGAAGTCTTCATCCAGACGGCATCTTCATCCATCTGACGCAGAGCGGCTCCATTTTCAAGACATCCGTGGCAGAGCATCCTCCTCACACGACGGCTTCTTACTGAATGACGGTTCCTTTAAGTGATGTCATCCAAGATGGCGTCCCTTGGATTCCGATTGGCTGATAGAAATCTATCAGCCAATTGGAATTAAGGTAGAAAAAATCCTATTGGCTGATGCAATCAGCCAATAGGATTGAAGTTTAATCCTATTGGCTGATCCAATCAGCCAATAGGATTGAGCTCGCATTCTATTGGCTGTTACAATCAGCCAATAGAATGCAAGCTCAATCCTATTGGCTGATTGCATCAGCCAATAGGATTTTTTCTACCTTAATTCCTATTGACTGATAGAATTCTATCAGCCAATCGGAATCTAAGGGACGCCATCTTGGATGACATCACTTAAAGGAACCGTCATTCAGTAAGAATGAAGAGGATGCTCCGCGCCAGATGTCTTAAAGATGGAGCCGCTCAGCGTCTGATGGATGAAGATAGAAGATGCCATCTGGATGAAGACTTCTGCCCGTCTGGAAGACCACTTCACCCAGCTTGGATGAAGACTTCTGCTGCTTCCTTGAGGATGGATGTCCGATCTTCAGAACTGTAAGTCGATCTTCAGGGGGTTAGTGTTAGGTTTTTTTAAGGGTGTATTGGGTGGGTTTTATTTTTTAGATTAGGGTTTGGGCCACAAAAGAGATAACTGCCATTTTAAGGGCAATGCCCATCCAAATGCCCTTTCCAGGGCAATGGGGAGTTTAGGTTTTTTAGATAGTATTTTATTTGGGGGGTTTGTTGTGTCAGTGGTGGGTTTTACTGTTGGGGGGGTTGTTTGCATTTTTTTTTACAGATAAAAGAGCTGATTTCTTTGGGGAAATGCCCCGCAAAAGGCCCTTTGAAGGGCTATTGGTAGTTAAGTTTAGGCTAGGGTTTTTTATTTTGGGGGGACTTTTTTATTTTGATAGGGCTATTAGATTAGGTGTAATTAGTTTAAATATCTGTAATTTGTTTATTATGTTCTGTAATTTAGTGGGGGGGGGGTTGTACTTTAGCTAATTTAATTTAATTTAGGTAATTGTATTTAATTTAGTTAATTTATTTAATTATAGTGTAGTGTTAGGTGTTATTGTAACTTAGGTTAGGTTTTATTTTACTATTAGTTATATTGTAGCTAGCTTAGGGTTTATTTTATAGGTAAGTATTTAGTTTTAAATAGGAATAATTTAGGTAATTATAGTAATTTTTATTTAGATGTATTTAAATTATATTTAAGTTAGGGGGTGTTAGGGTTAGGGTTAGACTTAGGTTTAGGGGTTAATAACTTTAATATAGTGGGGACAGCAGATTAATGGTCAATAAATGTAGGGAGGTGGCGGCGATGTTAGGGATGGCAGATTAGGGGTTAATAATATTTAACTAATGTTTGCGAGGCGGGAGTGCGGTAGTTTAGGGGTTAATATGTTTATTATAGTTGCGGCCATGTCTGGAGCGGCAGATTAGGGGTTAAAAAATGTATTATAGTGTTTGCGATGCGGGAGGGCCTCGGTTTAGGGGTTAATAGGTAGTTTATGGGTGTTAGTGTACTTTTTAGCACTTTAGTTATGAGTTTTATGTTACGTCGTTGTACCATAAAACTCTTAACTACTGACTTTTAAATACGTTAGGACTCTTGACGGGGTAGGGTGTACCGCTCACTTTTTGGCCTCCCAGGACAGACTCGTAATACCGGTGCTATGGAAGTCCCATTGAAAATAGACTTTATGAAATTTACGTAAGTCGGTTTGCGGTAAGGCCAAAAAAGTGTGCGGTGACCCTAAACCTTCAAGACTCGTAATAGCATCGGGTGTAAAAAAGCAGCGTTAGGACCTCTTTATGCTGCTTTTTTACCCTAACGCACAACATGTAATCTAGCCGCATGTGTTTTTCTGACCCTCGAAAATAAGGACTGAATGTTGCCTAGTGAAAGATTCAGAGATTCTAAAGGTACTAGACTCTAGTTTTCTGCCTCTTCTCATTCAACCTGTAAGGCAATCTCTGTGGTGGCTTTATTATTGGGCCCTCTATATTTTATACTGAGTGATTATTAATATTTGTATTATTATTATAGAAACACTGTTTTGTATGTAAAAGATAGAGAATATTTATGAATTCATTAAACTTGATGCACAAATCAGACCTTACATAACATATATGCAGATTTATACATACTGTAAAACATTCTAATTAATCCAACAAAAATATTTATATGTGTATATACACACATTTTTGTACAGTATGTATAATAGTTTTAAATTAATTTTATTTATATTTTTAATAGTTTATATTTAATATTTCAATAACGCGCAATTCTTCATGTGCTCTAACCTGACCATGTTAGTCCTAAATTGCGAATTCCCGATGCGCATTATGCATAATTTTTATTCCTATGTTCTTCACAAAAATAAATAAATATATTTAGAAATATGTATTTACAATAAAGATTGCATTATCCTGTATACAAAGAACATTAGGATGTTAAATTGTTAAATATGTACAGTACATATACAGTAAAACACAAATACTTAAATACATACGTACATGCATCTATATCTATCTATCTATCTATCTATCAATATATATATATATATATATATATATATCCAATCCAAAAGAAAGCGAGTAAGAGCAGCCTTGGTTAAAAAGTAAAAACTTTATTTCCACAGTTAAAAATATTAATAATCACTCCATGGATGGTACATACAGGCAATGGTGCATACAGGCAGTGGACAAACATGGGACACTATATTTTATTGCCTCAGTGCAGTGAAAATTGATGGCAGCATGCATTCATTTCATTTAGCAAATGTCATCAAAATTTGTACATGTTGGTGAAGACCTGTTCACCATTTTCCTGAAAAAAATAATATATATATGTATAAAAAAAGTACGCAAAGCACTAATGGTTACCAAACATCCACCCAGGGTGCTTCCAAGATCAAAGTATAGGTAGTGGTGTCTGACAAAGGCGATAACCCCCCGAAACATTACAAGAAATAAAGGTAACGATTTGAAAATCCTGGCGAGTGCATCCCTTTCTCCACTATATATATATATATATATATATATATATAAACTCAGTCCAGCAATTACACTCACTGGATTTAAATCACAGCAACCTTTTATTGTGTAACATTTCGGAGCATTCACTCCTTCCTCAGACAATCAAAAAAGTGGAAAAAAAAACAGTGCTTAAATGGACATACAAGCCCCTCCAACTTCCCCTGCAGCCAATCACAAAACATAATACAAATCATCATCATTGTATACAGGTGATAGTATCAACACAGCATTAAATATACACAAGTGTCAAACATGTCAAAATATGTACTGCATTTCATTTAGTATACCTCATATTAATAAAATGTATTCATAAAATCCCCAGTGCCTAAAGTGCATCTATCAAGTGACAAGTATATCTAAACCTATGTACATATTGAACCCAGGAGACAGCTAATAATAGTAATTATACTAATAATTATAATGATCCAGACACAGATTAAAGTAACGAAAAAAGAAGAACTCACCATTTCACAATAAAAACTAAAGCACATGAAATTCATACTGACCAAAGTGTTAGATTCAGAATCATATCCTACCATTAGTTGCCATTATCAAACAAATCAAGCGTGGTACTCTAAACCTCACGCTGTTTAAATTGGAGGAGTGTATCACTACATCATAAAAGGCTCCCTGGCCAATCACAATAGACCCATCGTGACCCTAAAGTCCACGCCCCTCTAGTAAACAGACGAAGCAACACTGCGTGTCAAAAACCTACCTAAATTACAAACAAAGCACGAACCAGGTAGCATGTAGTGGTGGATATACCATCCTCATGTAAAAAGCCATAACAATATGTAACACACAGTGTCTCATCGATGACTCCTTGAAGGGAGTCTAAAAACGCCCCTAGGGGCAGACAAACAAAAGGGCACAGTGTAATGAAGGCATACATTGTCCTCGCCCCCAAATAGCTGATTGAATATAAACAATCATGCCTAAACCTGTGTTCAGAATAAACGTAAAAAGACATGGTGCAGGAAACCAAACATGTCTACCAATATACCTATATCCTTACAAAAGTCCAATCTATTAACACAGCTTCAAGGGGGAGATGTGAAAGGTCTGCCATGTCATACTACACAGTATATTATATATAAGGAAAAAAACTCTACAAACTAGCTAGTCATATATCGGCTCCTATATCTTCTATTCATACTGGTTACATTGAAAAATGGAAAAATAAGGAAAAACTTTTAAGGAAAAATATATGTAAGTCCCTATGCAATCTAAGAGAATGGTAGTTAACTTCCCCTCCTCTAATAAGGCTATGGTGAAGGTTGTCTATGAATAAGCATTGTGGGAAGATGTGAAACTAGTCAGACATCAGTGTCAGTTTGTCTGCCTGCCTTGTTCACCTTTTTTTGTGCACTCAGCGTATGTGGCTGCTTTTGTATTTTTTATGCTTTTCTCATTAAAGAATCTTTTTTATCTTGGATTCTTGTGTGCAGAGCCTGCCTCTTTCTCTTTGTACTTATGGTGAAGGTTACTCTATCCTACTATATATTATAGTCTGAAATACTTTACCACCCTCTGTCAGCAAGGAGTATGGTGGTTAACTTCCCATGGCTAAATGTTACAAAAAACAATGCCAGTCAACACTCGTGTTCAACCCTCCTGGGTGTAAAGTCCCCAAGGTAACTATCCAGCATGCCTACAGCAGCAAGAGCTTTTTCTTCCTGTCTCCACCTCATCTTGGGGGGGTACATGATCTATTAGTATGAAGCATAAATCCAGCACTGTGATCCATCTCCAGAAAGTGCTGCGCTACTGGTTGATCGGTGCTCCTTCTCTCCAAGGCTTTTCTGATTGTGCTACAATGATAATCCATTCTTTTCTTGTTATCATTGTTCGTCTTACCCACATAGTACTTCCCACAGATGCAATTGAGTAAATATACCACATACTTAGTGGAGCAGGTAAGGTGCCTCGTAATACTGTATCTCTGATTCGAATGTGGGTGATGGAAGAAACTGCCCTGAATCATTGAGTTGCATGTAGTGCAGCTGATACATTTGAAGCATCCTGGTTTCTGTGTCTTTAACCATGTTTCCTTTAAGCATGCATGTGTAGGGTCTGTAAGCATCAACAGGTCCTGTAAATTGCAACCTCTTCTAAACCCCATTCTTGGGGGCTCCATTGCACAAAAAGAGAGTGCTTCATCCATTGTCATTAGGCTCCAGTGTTCTCTTAATGATTTAGCCAGTATATCCACTGCCGGAGTATATATGGTGACAAATCTCATCCGTGTCATAGTGGCTTCTTTTCGTTGATCTGTAAGGAGTTGCTTCCTAGTGTATTCATTAGCTGCCTGCTGTGCCTTTTTGTTGGTATCATAGGTATAGCCCCTTTATAAAAATGTCTTAGACATCACATGCAATTGTGTAGATGTAGCCTCTTGTTTTTAATTATTCCTCAACACTCTACACATCTGTGCCTTTGGTGTATTGCTTTAATGAGGGATGGTGGGTGACAGCTATTGGCTAGTAATAGCGAATTCCTGACTGTAGGTTTATGGTACATCATGGTTTCGAGTTGTGACCCTTCCTTGACGATTCTCAGATCCAAGAAATCCACTTGGTTCTTATGAATCATCTTGAACCTCACAGGTGTTGTCAATTTATTCAAAGTGTCCAACCAAGACATCAGACTGTCCTCATCACCTCTCCAGATTAACAGGACATCATCAATGTACCACTTGCACATGATGACCTTTGGATTATCATAGACTTTTATCACATTCACCTCATAGTCCTCCATATAAAGGTTGGCGTATGATGGGGCCATATTAGACGCCATCGCCGTTCCTGTGATCTGTTGGAAGTATTTGGTTTCGAACCTGAAATAGTTATAGGTTAGGCATAGCTGTAAAATCCTGATGATATATTCACTCTCGGGTCCCACATATGGGTATCTTGATAGAGCCTTTCTGACTGCCTCCATCCACTCTTGATGTGGGATGATCATGTAGAGAGAGACTTGTGACATCCATCATCACCAAATAATCATCAGAGCCAACATCTTGAATTTCAGGCATTAACCGGAGGATATCAGAGGAGTCTCAGACATAGGATGCCATCTGTTTCAAAAGTGGTTGAATATGGTAATCCACCCATTGGCCAAAGGGCTTAATAAAGATCCTCTGGCTGACACAATAGGCTGGCCTAGTGGTTTCTGTAGACTCTTGTGGACCTTTGAGTATAGAGAATTGGACATATAGGGAATTTCACCATCAACCATTTGTGTGACTCCTTAGAGAGCATATTGTTTTCCAACCCATAATTCAATACCTCTGACACGATCTCCTGGAATTGTTTTATGGGGTTACCCACCAAGGGTCGATATATCAACTGATCCTCCAACTTTGAGTAGATCTCTTCCCTATAATCTGAATAATTGAGTACTACAATTGCTCCTCCTTTGTCCGCTTTGCAGATTACAATTGTAGGATCTTTTGACAGGTCAGTAATAGCCTTCTGCTCTTCGGGTGTAATATTTGTAGTACCAATCTTGTGTACGTTTTGATGCTTGCAGACGTATGTGCTGAATCAAATACACTTCTTTGTGTATCACCATACGAGCCTGTCCCATGTTGGAAGAAATCTCGCAATCTCAGGTTTGTTTGGAATCTCTGTACATCCAACCAAGTATCAAATCTGCTTGGTTTCTTTGAGGGTACGAAAGTAAGGCCCCTGTTTAATAATCTCTGTTCTACTGGAGATAGGGGTCTATCTAATAGGTTATCCTCCTCCCCCTTCCAGGTAGTGGAGGTCTTCTGATTGCTCCCCCCTCTCCTTTTATTCATATTAAAGAATACGATGAACCAGTCTTCACCATCATGTAAAAATTATGAGGACATTTGTGAAATGAAATTATACAAATTATGGAATGTGTACTTTCCTCAATTTGCAGACCATCCTTTACTAATACACCTTATAATAAAGGGGATGAGTCTTCAACAAAAAGTATTTAGGAGTTGATCACAGTATATTGTTTGATAATTATCTGCATCCTATTGGCGGCATATCCAATGATTTTGGAGCACAGCAGGTTAATTTTACAAATCACATTATCTTGGCTGCACACTATAAAAAGGATCAATCAATATATAGGCCCTTCAGTCTGTGATGTCATTATTAAGCCACCAAAATTTTATTTATCCTTAATCCTGTGCATTTGGTTTCTGGAACAAAATCAGGAGACTAAATTAAATTTAGTTAAAATTAATTAAATGTTCCTGATATTTTTTGGAGGTAAACATTTTGAGCTTCAGGGGTGTTAAAAACAGAAGTGTTGCTGAATAAATGGAGCTTTATGTTAAGAAGTAAATATCTAATTCAATAACGTGATTGTGGACTTGTTTTTCTATGACTTTTGCAAGTTAAATAAACCTCAACATCTGAGCTTCAGGGGTGTCAACAACAGAAGTACTGTAGGAATTTGATCACTAGAAAAACACACAGAATTGTTAGCTGCCAAAAAAAGAGTGTGATATAACTGGGGTTATTCCAGCACCACAAAATAAATCCATGTTTGTATCCTTTCTAAAATGTCTTTTTCTTGACCCAGGCATTGGGCCCCATGTATTATTGGGTGGGTGAACAATGTTCCTAACTCGGGAACTGTTCTGCCCGCCTTTGTGGTGAATGGGCAGCAGATACTCAAATACACTGCCCATATTTTCTATTGTACAGGTATTTACTTGTGCAGCGCTGCCCCCTACTCTTGCGTGTTTAATTGCAAAAGTGTAGGACCTGTCCATCAATTTGCAGCAAGCAGGCTCAAATGAGTGAGTTTGCAGTTCAAGGGCTTCTCTGCGTAGTACATAGAGCCATGTGTTATGAAGTACAGATCTAATTCAATAAAGTGATTGAGGACTTGTTTTCCTATGACTTTTGCCAGTTGAATAAAATTGTCCCTGCATCCCCTGACTACAATGTTACCAAATGCAAAATATAAATACTGGGTAGAGGAGGTACACTGTGGACATCTTTGTGTGCACTAAAAAGTGTAGAGAATTTAAAATGTTATAGCTTTTGGCAGTTCTAGATTTGCTCTTTTTTGCAGGGACTTTAACTCATCTCTGGCTTTGTCTTTAATAATATTTTTATACTGAATTAACTAGCACATGTAGTAAATAAATGAAAAAAAAGAAACATCAAGATGATAACTTTCTTGCGCAAAGATGTATAATTATAGGTATTGTAATCAAATATGATAAAAGGAGAACAAGTTATTGCGTTAACTCTCTACAAATACTATTATTAATATCTAGTTTTTTATGTTTTATTAAGCTTTAAATATTTAACAGAGAAAATCATTTAAAAGAAATAACTTAAAGTGAAGGTAAACTTTGATGAATGAAAGCCTGTTTTTTAAAAAAATACTATTAAAAACAGGGGCACTTTTATTCATCAAAGTTTACAAAGCAGCTGTTTTGATTAAAAACTTACCTTTTTGTTTTTTTCACAGCCAGAGCAGCTTCCTCCTCCTGGAAATCCTATATTCACACGTCAGCAATGAGTAATCCAGCTTCCTCCAATCACAGCATGGCCTCAGGCAATGACTACCCTGGGGGGAAAGTCGTGAGTGGAGGAAGCCGGATTAGTTATTGCTAACGTGTGAAGAGAGGATTTCCAGGAGGGGGAAGATGCTCTGGCTGTGAAAAGAAAAAAAGGTAAGTTTTTTATAAAAACGACTGATTTGTAAACTTTGATGAATGAAAGTGCCCCTGTTTTTAATAGTATTTTTAAAAAACGGGCTTTCATTCACCAATGTTTACCTTCACTTTAACAGCACAACAAAACTAATCCATACCACAGAGCATGTGACAACAATGAATCTTCTTATCACTTAACTTCTTACCTTAAACATTTCTCTTTCAGAGGGGAGTGCCCATCTCTGTCACAACTTTCTGAGCGTGTATTGGTTTTTCATTTGGTTTCTTGACTGATTGTTTTCCCCACCCCACACTGGACACTAGCTTGGAACCTTACATTTAGTTTAGTAATTAATGCTGCTCTCATCCTGTGTCTGTCCAGTAATTATACAGTTTATTCATATACATATTTAATGGGCATAACAATAGTTATTTCCTACACAACTGAATAATATCTTGCAATACATTATTGTGAAAACGGATAAAATATTGATATTTAATCATATTTGTGCAAATTTAAATTTGTATGTTTTCTTTATAATTACTTATTCATGCCTGTCCATAACACAAATATAGTGATATTTCTAATAAAGAACCACTTTGATTGAAGGATGGTTTGTTACTATCTGTCCCTTTCTTGTGGGACATGGTCTATAGATATTCAAATACCATTCTTTCACTATTCACCATACGACATCATTTACATCCAGAAACTTGGTCATTCATATACTGTACTATTAAAAAAATGCTATAATGTGTTTCAGGCATGACGCATAATGCCCAAGAATTTTATTTAATTATTGATTTCTCTTTACATATTCAGCATATTGCACACATAGAAGATGTTACCGCAAAAACAGATTTTGAAATAACATCAGAAACAAGACATCCAAATAAATAAACAGTTTCAAGAGCCAGTGCACTACTTGTTTCTATTCTAAATGTCATTGTCTAAAGACTTTGCTGCATTTTGTCGTGGGAGTTTAACTTAAATAAGAAATGTATATTTAGTTAATGCACAACTAAATTTAATGTTGTCAACTAACACAATTCACTGTTGCCTGAATTAACCATAGCTAGAGCCTTACGTTACAAAAAAAAAATTGCTTTCAGTAACTCGAACTGGGCAAAGTTTAAGTGTATTTTAATAATGCACTTACCTGTAATGTGGTGTGTGACTTTTTTATATCTCCCCAGCTAAGAATCCAAATTTGGTCATGGGATTTATCATACAGTAATTTGACTGGAAAGGGATCAACATCTATAGACTTAAAGGGACAGTAAAGTCAAAATTAAACTTTCATGATTCATATAGGGCATGCAAATTAAAACAACTTTCTTATTTACTTTTATCTTCAAATTTGCTTTTTTCTCTTGGTATTCTTTGTTGAAGGCTTAACCTATGTAGGCTCATATGCTAATTGCTAAGCCCTTGCAAGCCCTTCTTATCTCAGTGCATTTTATTACCTTTTTACAGCTAGACAATGCTAGTTCAAGTGTGTTATATAGATAACATTGTGCTCACTCCTGTGGAGTTATGCAAGTGTTAGCACTGATTGGCTAAAATGCAAGTTTTTAAATTGCACTGAGATAAGGGGGCAGTCTGCAAAGGCTTAGATACAAGGTAATCAGAGAGTATAAAAGGTGTTGGTTATGCAAAACTGGGGAATGGGTAATAAAAGGGATTATCTATATTTTTAAACAAAAAATATTTTAATGAAGTGATAGAAAAAAACAGTGCTTTAAGGGAAATTTACAAGTTTCATGTTTTAAAAGAAAGAAGAGTCTCAAAAGCACTTTTTTTTAGCAAAGTAGTAAAAGCAGTATCATGTTGTATGAAATATATTTTTATCTTAAATATAGTTTTTATCATCTATTTGTAGGAGTTATCCTGTACCTTCAATATAATTTTCTACATTCAAGTGTACAATAATTTAATATTTGGATTTGAAGCATAAAGAAAAGCATTCTTAAAGGGACACTGTACTCAAAAATTTTCTTTCGTGATTCACATAGAGCATGCATTTTTAAGCAACTTACTAATTTACTCCTATTATCAAATTTTCTTCATTCTCTTGGTATGTTTATTTGAAAAGCAAGAATGTAAGTTTAGATGCCGGCCCATTTTTGGTGAACAACCTGGGTTGTCCTTGCTGATTGGTCAGCACCAATAAACAAGTGCTGTCCATGGTACTGAAGCAAACATTTGCTGGCTCCTTAGCTGAGATGCCTTCTTTTTCAAATAAAGATAGCAAGAGAACAACTTAAAATTGATAATAGAAGTAAATTAGAAAGTTGCTTAAAATTGCATGCTCTATCTGAATCATGAAAGAAAAAAATTTGGGTTCAGTGTCCCTTTAAATGAACACTCTGAAATCATCAATCATTAGAAAAGTTTGAAATCATAACATCCTTATAAAGCAAAATGGCATGCAATAATACATTGTGTCACACAGAACATACTTCAATAAATAAGACTCCTGTCTTGTTAAAGTAAATATAAATAATATAATAAATATTACCGTATATATAAATTATAACAGTGTGTATAATCAAACAATAAAAGTTGAAAAAGAAGGAAATTATACCATACAAGACCGGCACTATAAGGTCATGGGATAATATTCAAAAGGTGATCTTCTTCGTACCTCAAAGAAAATGGAGGTAAACTTTCATAGTGTTAAACCGTATGAGAATATCCCTTTAAGCACAACAGGAAAATTACTCACATGATTTTGAGCTACTATAGCTCTAAGTGAAGGGCTCAGTACAAATGGATCCAAGACTGTATTTGTTGTAGGGGTTCCAATATTTAATAACAAAAATACAAACATATTAAAAACAAAGATTCCTTAAAAAGCAAAGTCCTTGCAAAATAAAAAGGAATTGAATGTCCGTCTTTGGGGTCCCAGCGACTATCAACAGGCAACACTTTCAGACTTCCTTCCCAAATAGATATCAAAAGGGTCCTGTGCGAATTGGTTTCAATATGCCTGCCCCTTCTTGTGACTTTGCCTTTGTGACTGATGGCTTTGAGGTAGGAAGATCACCTTTTTAATATTATCCCATGACCTAGTGCACAGTGTTGTATGGTATCATAAATAATATAATAAACTAAGTACAATATATATCAAATAGAGAAGCAACATTGAATATGTCTTTTATATCGTATGTATTAGCAATTAAGAACTACATTGTAAAATATCTTCATACTAAATACATACTGAATACATGTTTGAAATACATTCTGTAAGGAGCATTTACTGGAGTTTGGAGATACCAAAGAGTCTGGAATACATCACTTAAACACCTACACTATGGAAAGTTAATGAAGGTAGAGTGTGGGATGGGTTTCTACACTATGAAACAATATAGGGTGAAGGGGTCCTATGCTACAGAAAAAGGTGATCTTGGAGGGAGAGGTTGAAGGGGTCCCTACACTACAGAAAAATAAATAAAATTGATTATGTAAAATAAAAATAAATCATAATTTGTTACTGGCAGACAGGTGGGAGTTTGAGGAGAAATCTACATTACAGACATATTAAACAAATATATATTTAAAAAATAAATAAAAGCCAGTATCTAAGATGGTCTGCCATTATCTAAGATGGTGACCAGTGGGCTGGAGGAGATGTTTTGGAGGGATCAGGTAGGGATCAGGGGATGAGAGGTGTCAGGTGGGAGGGTAATCCCTACAATAGAGCAAATATTAACCTTACAAGCTAACTGATAAACCATCCACTGCTGCGAATTTCAGAATTAGGTGCACAGCTGCAGTTAGCACCCTTCTAATTGTCAAAGAGCATGCCAGTTATTTCTGAACAAAAGGGATCCCAGAATCTTTTTTTACAAACATTTGTCTTATGACTGCAGTAGATGTGTGTAAATAATTTCAGTGAGAAACCCAAAGTTCGGAAAAAGTTAACATTTTTGTATACATGTATTTATACGTATTTGGTAGCCATATAGTGGCATCAAATATACCAAAATAGGCCTAGATCAATACATTGGGTTGTCTACTGTAAAAATATATATAGGTTTTATAGGTAAATAAACAAACAAAAAAAACAAAAAAAAACAAAGGCTCAATTTCTCTGAAATTCCCGGTAGTGAAGGGATTAAACAGTGTGTGCAGTAGTAGTAATAAGCAAAGGCAGAGATGTTGGTGTTCCCTGCTGTCACTCAGCACTGCCTGTTGCAGTCTCTCTCTACAAGTTGCTTTTATAATATTCCTACACACACTGCTTCTGGCTGAGAGTACTTAGGACACATGCAAGTTTCTCAGTCAACTTCAGGATGCTTTAAAAAAATGGTGGGTTTATATAAACCCAGATAAGATATTATTTTATCTTCCATGCCCTTAATGTATTCTTAAACAATTACTTTTTTTTTCCATCCTAAATGCATTCATTTTAGGATCATTTTGTTTAAATGACCAAATATTAAAAGTTTCTCAAAAATTATTTGAAATAAATTTATGTAAACATACCTTTTTGACTTTCTGCATTTGGATATCAATGATCAGAACTCTGTTTTGGTTAGGTTGTGACACATAGATATACTTATCCCTCACATTTATCGCTGAAGACCATGTGCATGATTTATCTGATTTACCATCATCTCTTGAACACATTTCTTCCTGAGGAAAAAAAAATAATAAACCAAAATATTATTTTGTATATTCTATTAATTTTATAAAAATTACAAGAGGTTCATATGTAAATCGGTGTGAGTGGTGTTTGCATTATTTTATTTTAGCAAACCTGATGGTATATTCTCAAGTACGCTGAACCAACATGAAATTTTTAAAAAATTATTTTTCCAATGTTCTTCACATAGCATGATATGCTCTATTTATTCATAAATACATACTTCTACATATATCTGATGGTATTTTGGCAAAATATATATCTATACCTATATACAGTATACACTATGTATACATACATAATTATATATAGGTCTATACAGAAATATACCTTACCTTATTTGAAGAACATTGGAATGTGAAACATTTACTGTAAATACACAGTATAACACTTCATTAAATATGAATATTGCATAAATATTTTTTTAATGTTTTTATCTACTGAAAGGGGCAATCTACCTGAAAATTTTTATTGCTTAAAAAGAGAGATAATACCTTTATTATCTATTCCCCAGTTTTGCATAACCAGCAGTTATATAAATACAAGAAAAAGTATGTGAACCATTTGGAATGATATGGATTTCTGCACAAATTCATCATAAAATGTGATCTGATCATCATCTAAGTCACAACAATAGACAATCACAGTCTGCTTAAACTAATAACACACAAAGAATGAAATGTTGCCATGTTTTTATTGAATACACCATGTAAACATTCACAGTGCAGGTGGAAAAAGTATGTGAACCCCTAGACTAATGACATCTCCAAGAGCTAATTGGAGTGAGATGTCAGCCAACTGGAGTCCAATCAATGAGATGAGATTGGAGGTGTTGGTTAAAGCTGCCCTGCCCTATAAAAAACACATACCAGTTCTGGGTTTGCTTTTCTCAAGAAGCATTGCTTGATGTGAATGATGCCTCGCACAAAAGAGCTCTCAGAAGACCTACGATTAAGAATTGTTGACTTGCATAAAGCTGGAAAGGGTTATAAAAGTATCTCCAAAAGCCTTGCTGTTCATCAGTCCACAGTAAGACAAATTGTTTATAAATGGAGAAAGTTCAGCACTGCTGCTACTCTCCCTAGAAGTGGCCGTCCTGTAAAGATGACTGCAAGAGCACAGCGCAGACTGCTCAATGAGGTGAAGAAGAATCCTAGAGTGTCAGCTAAAGACTTACAAAAGTCACTGGCAGGCAAATGCTAACATCCCTGTTAGCGAATCTACAATACGTAAAACACTAAACAAGAATGGATTTCATGGGAAGATAACACAGAGGAAGCCACTGCTGTCCAAACAAAACATTGCTGCACGTTTACAGTTTGCACAAGAGCACCTGGATGTTCCACAGCAGTACTGGCAAAATATTCTGTGGACAGATGAAACCAAAGTTGAGTTGTTTGGAAGAAACACACAACACTATGTGTGGTGAAAAAGAGGCACAGCACACCAACATCAAAACCTCATCCCAACTGTGAAGTATGGTGGTGGGGGCATCATGGTTTGGGGCTGCTTTGCTGCGTCAGGGCCTGGATGGATTGCTATCATCGAAGGAAAAATGAATTCCCAAATTTATCAAGACATTTTGCAGGAAAACTTAAGGCCATCTGTCTACCAGCTGAAGCTCAACAGAAGATGGGTGTTGCAACCAATTTGTGCAGAAATCCATATCATTCCAAAGGGTTCACATACTTTTTCTTGCAACTGTACACTTTTTACCTCTGTGATTACCTTGTATCTAAGCCTATGCAGACTGCCCCTTTTTCTGAATTCTTTTGACAGACTTGCATTTTAGCAAATCAGTGCTCACTTCACAGGAGTGAGCACAATGTTATCTATAAGACACACACAAACTAGCACTGTCTACACATAAGCTAGCACTGTCTAGCTGTGAAAGAAAAACTGTCACAATGCATTCAGATAAGAGGCAGTCTTCAACGGCTTAGAAATCAGTTTATTAGCCTAGCTTACTTTAGATTTCAATAAAGAATACAAAGAAATAAAGCAAATTTGATGATAACAGTAAATTAGAACATTGTTTAAAATTGCCTGTCCTATCTAAATCATGAAAGTTTAATGTTGACTTGACTGTCCCTTTAACTGCAAAGGGCTCCAATGCACTTTTATATATATATATATATATATATATACAGTATATATATATATATATATATATATATATATACATACATATGTATTTCTGTGTTTATATGTATTTATATATCCGTAAATACATATATACAGTATCTCACAAAAGTGAGTACACCCCTCACATTTTTGTAAATATTGTATTATATCTTTTCATGTGACAACACAGAAGAAATGACACTTTTCTACAATGTAAAGTAGTGAGTGTACAGCCTGTATAACAGTGTAAACTTGCTGTCCCCTCAAAATAACTCAACACACAGCCATTAATGTCTAAACCATTGGCAACAAAAGTGAGTACAGGTAGCCCTCAGTTTACGCCGGGTTAGGTTCCAGAAGGAATGGTTGTAAATCGAAACCGTTGTAAATTGAAACCCAGTTTATAATGTAAGTCAATGGGAAGTGAGGGAGTTAGGTTCCAGGCCCCTCTCAAAATTGACATAAGTAACACCTAATACATTATTTTTAAAGCTTTGAAATGAAGACTTTAAATGCTAAACAGCATTATAAACCTATTAATATAGATTGTATCATTATCAAACTAAGTTTAATAAACAAAAACATTTGCTAAACTGCACCTAATAAAATTATCACTCAAACACAGACTGTATCATCATCAATCTAAGTTTAATGAACAAAAACAAAATAATCACACAACAGACTGTATCATCATCAAACTAAGTTTAATGAAGAAAAACGTTTTTTTACTTGCATTTTTCTGCAGCTAAGGGAAGTGGCTGCTAAATCTTGTTCCTTTGAAAGCTGATCCATTGATCACGTCTGGCTTGCTTTTCTTTGCATGTGTTTTCTGCAACACAAGCGGACAGCTCCACCTACTGGCTATTTTAATGTATGCATGTGCTAATGCTTTCAGTAGCAGTCAATGCTTTTCAATAGCAGACACATGACTGAAAAAAAGGCGTTATTCTGAAACGGCACAAATTGAACCGTCATAAACCGAGGGCCACCTGTACACCCCTAAGTGGAAATGTCCGAATTGGGCCCAAAGTGACAATATTTTGTTTGGTCACCATTATTTTCCAGCACTGCTTTAACCCTCTTGGGCATGGAGTTCACCAAAGCTTTGCAGGTTGCCACTGGAGTCCTCTTCCACTCCTCCATGATGCCACAAAGATGGACAACATGCTTGACCAGTCCATCACCTTTACTTTCAGCTTCTTTAGCAAGGCAGTGGTTGTCTTGGAGGTGTGTTTGGGGTCGTTATCATGTTGGATTACTGCCCTGCAGCCCAGTCTCCAAATGGAGGGGATCATGCTATGCTTCAGTATGTGACAGTACATGTTGGCATTCAGTGTTCCCTCAATGAACTGTAGCTCCCCAGTGCCGGCAGCACTCATGCAGGCCCAGACCATGACACTCTCACCACCATGCTTGACAGTAGGCAAGATACACTTGCCTTTGTACTCCTTACCTGGTTGCCACCACACACGCTTGACACCATCTGAACCAAATAAGTTTATCTTGATCTCATCGGACCACAGGACATGGTTCCAGTAATCCATGTCCTTAGTCTGCTTGTCTTCAGTAAACAGTTTGCGGGCTTTCTTGTGCATCATCTTTACAAGAGGCTTCCTTCTGGGACGACAGCCATGCAGACCAATTTGATGCAGTGTGTGGCGTATGGTCTGAGCACTAACAGGCTGAGCCTCCACCCCTTCAACCTCTGCAGCAATGCTGGCAACACTAATTCGTCTATTTCCCAAAGACAACCTCTGGATATGATGCTGAGCACGTGCACTCAACTTCTTTGGTTGACCATGGCAAGGCCTGTTTTGAGTGGAACCTGTCCTGTGAAACTGCTGTATGGTCTTGCCCACCGTGTTGCTGCTCAGTTTCAGAATCTTGGCAATATTCTTATAGCCTAGGCCATCTTTATGTAGAGCAACAATTCTTTTTTTCAGATCCTCAGAGAGTTCTTTGCCATGAGGTGCCATGTTGAACTGACCAGTATAAGAGAGTGTGAGAGCGAGAACACCAAATTTAACACACCTGCTCCCCCCATTCACACATGAGACCTTGTAACACTAACAAGTCACATGACACCAGGGAGGGAAAATGGCTAATTGGGCCCGATTTGGACATTTCCACTTAGTGGTGCACTCACTTTTGTTGCCAATGGTTTAGACATTAATGGCTGTGTGTGGAGTTATTTTGATGGGACAGGAAATTTACACTGTTATACAGGCTGTACACTCACTACTTTACATTGTAACATAGTGTCATTTCTTCAGTGTTGTCACATGAAAAGATAAAAAATGATAAAATATTTAGAAAAATGTGAAGGGTGTACTCACTTTTGTGAGATACTGTACATATATAAATTCATAAATCCATATGTACACACATATACATATGTAGACATGTATATGTATGTAGCTATATGTTAAAGCCCTTTGCATGCCAGACGTCATATCTTTGAGTCCTTATAACTTTTTTGTGCATTTTACCTTGTTTATTAGATGGTGTTATTATGAGTGTAACTGTACTTTGCAATGTATTTTTGATGTGTCTTGTTGCACTTTTTTGTTTAGCGAAAAAGTTATCTACAGCTCTGAGGTCGCACTATCCTGATGTGTGTTAACTTTAATTGTGCTCAATCGATCGTGTTTACTTTCAACTTGTAATACGAGTGAAAAAAACATTGCGTGCAAACACCTGCAATAAAACTTTTATCGCTTGCTTGTAACTGTGTGTGCTCCACTTGTAATCTAGCCGTAAATATTTAAAAATAAAAGGGGCATAAAGGGGAAAAGGAAAGTAAAATATTAGAGCATTTTGTTTTTTTATGTTGCATGCATATAACTATGCCTTTAACTCCTGCAAAGAATTAAACACCTAGGGGTCGATTTATCAAGGGACAAATGGCCCTGAATGTAACTGTTTTTGCGCGAGCCTTCAGTCTCACCGGAAACAGGCGTTAAGAAGCAGCAGTCTTAAGACCACTGCTCCTTAACACGTACGTCTCTTCTGAGGAGGCGGACATCAATCCACCCAATCGCATACAATCGGGTTGATTGACATCACTTGCTAGCGGCCGATTGGCCGCAAATCTGCAGGGGCAGCATTGCACAAGCAGTTCACATCGATAAATGCTGTCAGCATTTATCGATGTGCGGCGGAAATGATCTGCTACAGCGGACCATGACTGCTCACACTTTGTTAAATCGGCCCCATAGGGTTAGATTACAATTGGAGCTCTAAATTATCATGCTCCTGCAAATGATAAAATTTCAAGTGGCTGTTTATTGCTACCACAAGCTTGCGGTAGCAATTAGCGCTAAGAAAATTAACCAGAGATCAATCTCTGGTTAATTTTCTAAAAGTGCCCCAAATGCCCTCAAAATAGAGGGCATTACAGTTTTTGATAAAAAAAAATTATAATCTAGAGGTTTGTTTTTTAATAAAAAAAACTGCACTAGGCAGTTTTGGGGCTTTACAGTTGGTGGGAGTGGGATATTACAAAGTGGAACATTTGTAATCTGGCCCATAGTTACATTTAGCTTCAAAGTACAAATGTACTACTGAAACCACTTATATATATACATACATATATACATACACATTTCCCAGTTAAGACAGTTTTATATTTAAAATGGTTTAATGATTATTTAAAGCATTACAATAATTTGGTTAAATATATTTGTCTATAACAGTGTGAACAATTAGCAGGGCAGTTATATATTAAACCATATGTAAAACCAAATGAAAGTACTTTAAAGACATCTTTTTATTAGATTTTAAATATATTTAAGAGATAAAATGATTTTTTTTGGACAGGCCACACATGTTTATTATTGAAATATTTTTAAATCTAGTCAGATGTACTGAATTGTTAAATGCCTTAAAATTTCAAATATATTTTGCAATGTAAGAGTTCTTCCTTTGTATCCAAATAATATATGTGCAATAATAACCCAAGGAGAATGTTTTGATTAAACAGATGATTTTATCAGTACCTGAATAAAATTGCCATATCTGTTGGTGATGGATATTTACAAGAATATATATATTTGATATCGTTTGAGTGCTACTAGTGGATAGATTCCTATCTGTGAATATAATGCTGCATGCAGGAGGTTACTCTGAATTGTAATGTATTCCCCTATCTAAAACACAATGAGTAGATTTCTAATTTAATTGAAAACATTGTATAAAGTGTTCTACGTACAAATAAAACAGGCTACTAAAGTATAAATACAAAAAGAAAAACAGGAGAACTATTTAGTCCATTGCATCTCTTTTCTTTTATTTGCATTACTATGTGAAACAATCCTTTTTATTTCTGGCATAGATTTTATAAACATTAAAGTGACAAAGTGAAAAAAAGAAAAGAAAAGAAAATGCTCATATTTGTTACATTTTGTTATTGTACTATTACTTGCATTAATCTGTTTATTCTGCCCATTTTCATGTAATTTAGCTCTGAAAACTAAGCGATTTCAAAATCTAAGAACAAAAAACTGACTTATCATGGTCAACCATGCTGCATATTTTTCCTTAATTGATTTTGGCTGATGCAATGCCTATTATGACCTTAACTAGATTTTTTGCCTGTGGACTAAAGCCCATATTGGCTCCTTTAAATTGTGGGTGGAGTTTTGCTTTTTAAAAATAATTGCAGTTAAAAGGATGCTAATTTGTTTTTAAACCATTAAGACTTGGCTGATACATTATTCTACTGCAAAACAACAGCAATGTCCTATAATTACAAGGTGTTTAATTTACCTTGAAAATTAGCACCATAACAGCAATGCACTGCTGGGAGCTAGCTAAGCACATATATAGAGCCAATAACAAGAGGCATACACAGTATGTGAAGCCACAAATCACCAGCTAGCTCCCGCTAGTGCATTGCAGATCATGGGCCTAGTTATGCTTTTAAACTAAATATACTAAGAGAACAAGGCAACTGCAATATTATAAGAACACCTGAAAAGTCTCTTAAAAAAAAACATTGTTTATCTGAATCATAGAAGTTTAATTTAAGCTGAGACAAAACTATTTTGTTTTCATGTTAATGAATACCTCTTGGCTTGAAATATGGGATAAAGAAATCACAAAATAACAAAAAATAAACGAGATGTTTAAATGGGAGTGTATTGTTGAAGAATAAATACATTTCTGGAAATGTAATTTGCTTAGAGAGATTCATTGTAAATAATCTTCTGCAAACCAAATGGTATACTGTATATCTATATTTCTAGAGTCATAACAACATTATAAATCTGAAAACATTACCAAGCTATGGAGGTATTCAAGAGTTGTGATAAAGCTATAAGATGTATTATAAGGGTCCAGAAATCAAATTAAAATGATAATTGCTCAGATTTAAATGATTTAACCCTAAAAAGGCATGTCAAGTAGCATAACTAAAAAGATAACTAGATTTTAATTAAGATTCTCGGTTTCTATTTACTTTTTTTTTTATTTTATTTTTATTTATCTTGTATATTTGTATATTTATTTTTATTTGGGTCTATCTTTTTACTTTTTATATACAAACATATGAGTAAGTTGTTGCTAAATTTCCTTTCTAATGTTTTGGTGATAACGCCATCCCTTTAATTGGACCACAGAACCCAGATGGCATTTGGAATGGATGGCACATATCGCCAATGATGTAAACCTCTCCACTCTGGTGAGATGATCTAAGAAGTCTCATCACTTCTGTAAAATACTTCAAATAGTTTTAAGAATGCACATTTTATTTTCCTTAAGTCTGCTGAACCTTAATCTTTAAAAACTGCGGACTATGGTTGGATTTAGATTGGTGTGGCAGTTGGTGATATCATTGCATTCTTTGACCCAGATACCAAAATGTCTTGAACCAGCTCTATTGAGGAAGTTAAATTAATGTCCATCAAGTAAAAATATTCACTGAGGTGGTTTCTGGCTGTTCTGCATATCAGGGAGAAGATGATTTAATATATTTTAAACTTTTTTTAGCCCTTGTTCTTAACTTTAATGAAAGTAAAATAGATATTATTATACAATAATTAGAAAAGGGCTTCCCCCTTTATTTTATCCAGGGATCTGAACACTGATTTATCTTAACATTTCTATAATGTATATGAAAAGATCACTATTTGAACACTAAAATATTTTTGTATAGAAATAAAGTTTAAGTTAAAGTTACTTATTATGATTTTGACATTAAAAAGCAGTCTATGGGCTACATGTACTAAGCCATCAATTCATCCGTCATTTTAGACGCGGATAAACTCGCCGTTACTCGCCGCGGGCGAAATGGTGTCCGCTGTCACTATGTACTAATAATCCCCCAATAAATAGACAAGTCTAGCCCGCCGCGAGCAGTGGCGGATTATTGATAAATTTGACACCTCGCTCGCCGCGACTAAGCTGATGTACTTAACTTTCAGTTGAATTGTCTGGCCAATTATTAACACGTGACATGCAAGGTGTCACGAACATCATAGTAGTCGCGGGAATAGAATTTTGCTCCTATAAAAGTTCAACTTATCTAAACAACTTTATTATTGTTCAAAATTTTTTGAAGAGTGATAACAGAGCGTTATTTTTGTAATATTTATTTACAATTTGGATATGGCTTCATCTGGATCTGATAATATATAAATATTAATATAAAAATAATTATAAAGATTGACAACTATACAATACAAATTTAAAATATAGATTACTCTTTAATTACAGTCGACAAATTTGGCGCAATTTATGTACATGGAAATGAGAGACAAATTAGACGCCAGTTATGCTGTACAATGCTGATATTACTGCTTTTTATATATGTCTAGACTGGCGTCTAGATTGACTTTCCTATTGTTTTGTACCTTGCCCGCCACCTAAAAGGTGGCGAGGCAAAAATAACGAGGTGGGAGCGGAAATTGTAGCGAGCGGACAAATAGATTTTTTAGTACATTCGTTTTTGGCGAGTTGGTGGTCAAATGTGTCTAATTACAGTGAAAAATGGAGAGGTAGCGAGGTTTGGCGGATAACTACGCTCGCAATTTTAAAGATGCGAGTTTGAACATAGTTGACGACTTTGTACATATCAGTTTGCGAGTTTTGACGCGAGATTTGTTGCGGGTAGCTCGCTGACTGCTTAGTACATGGAGCCCTATGTTAGTGTCTTTAAATGACTGATTGCTCAATGACTGATTAGACTAGAATAGCCATTGACAGTGGTGAGGGGAGGGTCCAGGTGTGGAAGAGGATCAGAGTAGAAGGTCCTGCTTTTTTAGTGATCTGAAATGTAAAATTCATATGGTATGGGAGGTTTTATACATTTGGTCAATGCAGTGGGCTCCATATTTGAAGTTGCAGATATAGCTTTGTAGCTCTTGTAATGTAGTCTGCATAAGTTAGGAAACAGTAGTCTGCGCAGAGATAATTTATAATCATTCAATTATACAATAGAAGGGGAGTAGCTGCACATGTAAATACTTGTGTAATGATAAATGTGTGTGACAGATGCTGCCTTGCTACACCCTAGGGCACACATCACTTCTACTAAAAACGAGGGCTATAAAAGCGATCTTGTAGTTGGAATGTGTTGGATAAAAAAGGTTCCTACAGTGCATATAGCAGGTATAGCAGAGGAAGTGGGAATTGTGTTTAGTTGTTATAGCATTAGATCTGTGCATTGGGTGGGGAGATGAATAGGTATAACATTAAGTGGATTGCATACATTTGTGAAACTAATACCTCATGGAAAAAAACACTGCAACAGCACAACTTGAAAATTGTGGAAATCGTAAAGATTTGTACCAAGGTGTCATGACATCCAAGAGTTGAGTCACTCTCCATTTTTATCAACAGAGCAGCATCTATCTCAAAATCATTCACAGATTTGTGCATATAACAAGTTCATATCTGAAGGATACTGGTATCACAAATAAACTTTCAAAACCTTAGGAGAACAAGAGGATTCAAATGGGAAAAAAAACTCCCTCTATAAAACAGTCCATTCTAACATATGCAAAAAAGGAAAACAGTTAAACAAAAAGACATATATCAATATATCAATAGTTATAGATGTTCTCATGACAAGGTACTTCCTCATGCAGGTCCTAGGTGTAGCTGAAAAATCCTGACCACACTTCTAGAAGGCCCAGGAACACATATGGCCAACCCTTTGACCCTGGGCACCACCTTTCACTCTACCAAGTTATACTAATTTACGATAACAAAACAGACGTCAATATTTTAAGATTACAGACATTCACTTCAACCTTTTTGCAATCGGGTTGCTGAAATACAGCAATTGTAATTATTGTTTTTACATATTACTAGTGCTTTGTATTTGAAGTGTGAGATATCTTGTATCGGGCACCTTAGGCAACTATATATTTCATGGCACGAACACCCACTGATGAAATGATGGAATAGATAGGTGAAGAGCTTTTCAATGAATTTCAAACATGATCTCACCTTTACAATGATCACTCCTCTGTAACTTCACAAACGCATGTGACTCTATATGGGTGATGTGTACTGGATGCAAGTAACTGGACAGGTTTTAAGAGCTAAGAGTTTATCTAATTGACACCAGTATTTAATATTTGCCATGATGCTTTTTAATTCAAAATGTATTACTAAGGTAATTTTAAAGTATATGTGATAATGGGATTTAGATTTATTTAATATTGTTTATACTAGTGAGATAATTAGAGGGTTAATTAAATAATGTATGGCCACATATGAAGTGATGTTATTGATAATGTTATATATAATACAATCAATGGAGGTTGCAGTTTACATTTCAAAATTTCTAACCTTTGTGTATATGATTTGAAATGATTGTTTTTTGTTTATTTTTTACTAAAAAATTATACTCCAAATCTAAACATTTTTTTTAAATGAGAAATTAACAATAAACATACATTATATGAACTAAACCTATTAATTTAAAACTTACATAACTTGCAAGAATCCTCTCACTGGGCTTTATTTGTCTTCGTATCTCACATTCCCTTGGCTGAATTATTGTGATTCCATCATCAGAAAAAACATAAAACATATTCCCCACACTCAGGCCTGCAGGGAAATCAAAAGGAAAAGATTTAGAATTCTAGGTCCTCCTTTCTTCACTCAATGAACTCAATAAAATGCCATAAAGTCATGAGATTTATTTTGTTGACACAATGGAAATTACATAAAGGCATTTAGAACTTTATGGTGAAAAAGGTAAAGTGAAAACTCCTTGAGAGGAAACACGTTTAGAAAGAGAGGTAAAGACAGATAGAGACAGAAAGAAAGTATATTCAAGAACAAAATCTTTAATTGCTAATGTCAATTAGTATTACAATGTTTCAGGAACATGGAAGTTGTTTCTGGAATGGCTTTGTCCAAAGGAAAAAAAACAAAAAAACTAGCAAATCTTTGTAGGTATAAGAAAAAAAAAAACTATATGTGTGTTTTACAAACTTTTGCCTAGATTTATAGTTCTGCGGTAGCCGTCAAAAGCAGTGTTAAGGGGTCCTAAGGCTGCTTTTGGCTACCCGCTGGTATTTAGAGTCAGCCAGGAAAGGGTCTAATGCTCACTTTCAAGCTGTGACTTTTCCATACCGCAGATCCCCTTACGTCAATTGCGTATCCTATCTTTTCAATGGGATCTTCCTAACGCCGGAATTTAGATTCTTGGCTGAAGTGAGCAGTAGACCCTCTACCGACAAGACTCCAGCCGCAGAAAAAAGTCAGTAGTTAAGAGCTTTCTGGGCTAACGCCGGTTTATAAAGCTCTTAACTACTGTGCTCCAAAGTACACTAACACCCATAAACTACCTATGTACCCCTAAACCGAGGTCCCCCCACATCGCCGCCACTATAATAAAAAATTTTAAACCCTAATCTGCCGACCGCACACCGCCGTCACCTACATAAACCCTATGAACCCCTAATCTGCTGCCCCTAACATCGCCGACATCTACATAATATTTATTAACCCCTAATCTGCCCCCCCCAACGTCGCCGCTACCTAACTACACTTATTAACCCCTAATCTGCCGACCGGACCTCGCCGCTACTCTAATAAATGTATTAACCCCTAAACCGACGCACTCCCGCCTCTCAAACCCTATAATAAATAGTATTAACCCCTAATCTGCCCTCCCTAACATCGCCGCCACTTGACTTAAAGTATTAACCCCTAATCTGCCGACCGGACCTCGCTGCTACTCTAATAAATGTATTAACCCCTAAAGCTAAGTCTAACCCTAACACCCCCCTAAATTAAATATAATTTTAATCTAACAAAATAAATAAAATATTATTAACTAAAGTATTCCTATTTAAAGCTAAATACTTACCTGTAAAATAAAACCTAATATAGCTACAATATAACGAATAATTATATTGTAGCTATTTTAGGGTTTATTTTTATTTTACAGGCAACTTTGTATTTATTTTAACTAGGTACAATAGCTATTAAATAGTTATTAACTATTTAATAGCTACCTAGTTAAAATAATTACAAAATTACCTGTAAAATAAATCATAACCTAAGTTACAATTAAACCTAACACTACACTAGCAATAAATTAATTAAATAAATTACCTACAATTACCTACAATTAAATAATCTAAACTAAATTACCAAAAAAACAAACACTAAATTACAAAAAATTAAAAAGATTACAAGAATTTTAAGCTAATTACACCTACTCTAAGCCCCCTAATAAAATAAAAAAGCCCCCCAAAATAATAAAGGTCCCTACACTATTCTAAATTAAAAAGTAACCAGCTCTTTTACCAGCCCTTAAAAGGGCTTTTTGCGGGTTATGCCCCAAAGTAATCAGCTCTTTTGCCTGTAAAAAAAAACACAATACCACCCCCCAACATTACAACCCACCCTACTCTAACCCAAACCCCCTTAAATAAACCTAACACTACCCCCTGAAGATCTCCTTACCTTGAGTCGTGTTCACCCAGCTGGGCACCGATGGACCAAAAGAGGACATCCAGTGCGGCAGAAGTCTTCATCCTATCCGGGCAGAAGAGGACATCTGGACCGGCAGACATCTTCATCCAAGCGGCATCTTCTATCTTCATCCATCCGGAGCGGAGTGGAGCCATCTTCTTCCAGCCAACGCGGATCCATCCTTCTTCCCTGACGCCTACTCGCCGAATGAAGGTTCCTTTAAATGATGTCATCCAAGATGGCGTCCCTCGAATTCCGATTGGTTGATAGGATTCTATCAGCCAATCGGAATTAAGGTAGGAAAAATCTGATTGGCTGATTGAATCAGCCAATCAGATTCAAGTTCAATCGGATTGGCTGATCCAATCAGCCAATCAGATTGAGCTCACATTCTATTGGCTGTTCCGATCAGCCAATAGAATGCAAGATCAATCTGATTGGCTGATTGGATCAGCCAATCAGATTGAACTTGAATCTGATTGGCTGATTCAATCAGTCAATCAGATTTTTCCTACCTTAATTCCGATTGGCTGATAGAATCCTATCAGCCAATCGGATTTCAGGGGACGTTATCTTGGATGACGTCATTTAAAGAAACCTTCATTCGGCGAGTAGGCGTCGGGGAAGAAGGATGGATCTGCGTTGGCTGGAAGAAGATGGTTCCGCTCCACTCCGGATGGATGAAGATAGAAGATGTCGCTTGGATGAAGATGTCTGCCGGTCCGGATGTACTCTTCTGCCCGGATAGGATGAAGACTTCTGCCGCTCCGGATGTCCTCTTTTGGTCCATCGGTGCCCGGCTGGGTGAACACGACTCAAGGTAGGGAGATCTTCAGGGGGTAGTGTTAGGTTTATTTAAGGGGGTTTGGGTTAGAGTAGGGGTATGTGGGTGGTGGGTTGTAATGTTGGGGGGTGGTATTGTGTTTTTTTTACAGGCAAAAGAGCTGATTACTTTGGGGCATGCCCCGCAAAAAGCCCTTTTAAGGGCTGGTAAAAGAGCTGGTTACTTTTTAATTTAGAATAGGGTAGGGACCTTTATTATTTTGGGGGCTTTTTTATTTTATTAGGGGGCTTAGAGTAGGTATAATTAGCTTAAAATTCTTGTAATCTTTTTTTATTTTTTGTAATTTAGTGGGGTTTTTTTTTGTAATTTAGTTTAGTTTATTTAATTGTAGGTAATTGTAGGTAATTTATTTAATTAATTTATTGCTGGTGTAGTGTTAGGTTTAATTGTAACTTAGGTTATGATTTATTTTACAGGTAATTTTGTAATTATTTTAACTAGGTAGCTATTAAATAGTTAATAACTATTTAATAGCTATTGTACCTAGTTAAAATAAATACAAAGTTACCTGTAAAATAAATATTAATCCTAAAATAGCTACAATATAATTATTCGTTATATTGTAGTTATATTAGGGTTTATTTTACAGGTAAGTATTTAGCTTTAAATAGGAATACTTTAGTTAATAATATTTAATTTATTTCGTTAGATTAAAATTATATTTAACTTAGGGGGTGTTAGGTTTAGGGTTAGACTTAGCTTTAGGGGTTAATATATTTATTATAGTAGCGGCGAGGTCTGGTAGGCAGATTAGGGGATAATACTTGAAGTTAGGTGGCGGCAATGTTTGGGAGGGCAGATTAGGGGTTAATAATATTTATTATAGTGTTTGTGAGGCAGGAGTGCGGCGGTTTAGGGGTTAATACATTTATTAGAGTAGCGGCGAGGTCCGGTCGGCAGATTAAGGGTTAATAAGTGTAGGTAAGGTAGCGGCGACGTTGGGGGGGCAGATTAGGGGTTAATAAATATAATATAGGTGTCGGCTATGTTAGGGACAGCAGATTTGGAGTACATAGGTATAATGTAGGTTGCGGCGGTGTACAGAGCGGAAGATTAGGGGTTAATTGTGTAATGCAGGTGTCAGCGGTAGCGGGGGCGGCAGATTAGGGGTTAGGTGCAGACTTAAAGAAACTGTTTCCCCATAGGAAACAATGGGGCTGCGTTAGGAGCTGAACGCTGCTTTTTTGCAAGTGTTAGGTTTTTTCCAGCCCAAACAGCCCCATTTTTTCCTATGGGGGAATCGTGCATGAGCATGTTTTTCCAGCTAGCCGCTACCGTAAGCAACGCTGGTATTGAGGGTTGAAGTGGCGGTAAATTCGGCTCAACGCTCCCTTTTTGGAGCCTAACGCAGCCCTTCAGAGAACTCTCAATACCAGCGTTGTTTAGAAGCAGCGCTAGAAAAAAAAGACGCGTAGCTAACGCACCCTTTTGGCTGCAAAACTCTAAATCTAGGCATTAATTTACAATGATTTAACGACCACCTTTTTATCATCTATGATTGTGTGAATTTTAGAAACTATTTTTTTACAGCTTTTTAAGTTCCATTTTATTATTTATATTTTTGTGTATAACCATTGGAAATTATGTAAACTTTCAGCAAATAAGATCAAGTATTCTTCATCAGTAATCAAAGTAAATACATCTCATATTTACACCATCAAGAACATCACTGATCCATGATTTGTAGTATAGAAAATAACATTGCTGAATTTCATGGTCGTTCTTTAGCGGGATAGTTGTAAAAGTATGAAACGACCTCTATTTCAGTAATTACCTAACCATCTTTTAACAAAAGCAGTTCTAGAACACTATACACTCTATAACACATTTCTGTTTTCATTGTTCATATATATGTTAATGAGAGAGTTTAAGTTCTCACTCAATTGTATAACAGACGAGAATTTCTAGATTTTTAAAGCAATATATAATTTTATAATGACACCAGCACACACAAATGTAGAATTTTGGTCCATCATAAACTTGTCAAATTAGTTCACAATTAAGTTCTCTATGCACAGTATTTCCAACAGAAATGTATTTGTTTGTAAACAATGCATAAAATAATTGTCAATTCAGCTATTCTGAGACTTTAACTTATGCATTCTATATTTTAACACACGTGTTCTTTGGCATATTTAAAATGCTCTAGGTTTTATTTAATGTAAATAAATTTACTTAAGGGTCATATAAGTCAAATTGGCTCATATTAACTCTCATGCCATCAGCCTGCTTGTCTGGTCAGGCCAGTAGTCAGACTACATGCATCATTCCTCTCTCAAGATTAAAGGGATACTAACCCCAATTTTTTTCTTTCATGATTCAGATAGAAGATGCAATTTTAAGCAACTTTCTAATTTACTCCTATTATCAATTTGTATTTGTTCTTATGTTATCTTGATTTGAAAAAGCAGTAATGAAAGGTTAGGAGATGGCCCATTTTTAGTTCAGCACCTGGGGAGCACTTGCTGATTGGTTTGCTAAATTTAGCCAAAAATCAGCAAGTGTTACCTAGGTGCTGAACAAAAAATGGTCCGGCTCTAAAGTTTACAGTACTGCTTTTGAAAATCAAGATATCATGAGAACAAAGAAAAAATGATAATAGGAGTAAATTAGAAAGGTGCTTAAAATCTCATGCTCTATCTGAATCATGAAAGAAAAAAAATGGGTTTAGTATCCCTTTAAGGGGCATATTTCTCATTGTGCGAGCGGACATGATACAAAGTAATGTATAATGTCCGCCGCACATCGATACAGTAAATGCCGACAGCATATGCTGTCGGCATTTATCATTGCACCAGCAGTTCGTGTAAGCTGCTGGTGCAATGCCACCCCGTGCAGATTTGAGGCCAATCGGCTGTTAGTAGGGGGTGTCAATCAAACCGATTGTATACGACCGGGTTGATTTCAGTCCGCAGCCTAAGAGCAGGCGGACAAGTTATGGAGCATTGGTCTTTAGACCGCTGCTTCATAACTTCTGTTTCCGGTGAGCCTGAAGGAGCTTAATAAATATGCCCCTAAATGTAAATTCTTTAGAAAATTGAACTATAAAATTTAAATAATGTCAAGCTCAGCTGCTGGGAAGCTCTGCAGTCCTCTCTGTGTGCTTGATTGACAGGTGTCTGAGCCACCCCTTCCTGATGATGTCACAACCAGGCTTTTTATTGTTGGCTTCCTGTTTCTCCAGTGCCAGTTTGTTAACTTTGTGGCTTCTGAAAGGATTTCGCTGAGGAATCTCTCTAACTGCTGCTTTTCTGTTGCCAATCTCTTCAAAGATTTACTATGCTGGATTAACCTTCAACCTCCTGATTACCTGTCTCCAAACAATGCAAGTACTGTTTGTTTTGTGAAACTTTCAAACTTCCTGTTTACCTGCTGCAAACCCTGCATATTCAGACTACTCTGTGTACTGCCAAACTATTCAAATACTGTTATTTCTGTGAAACCTTCAATCTTCATGTTTACCTGTTTCCAATCTCTGCAAAGACTGTCTACTCAGTGTTAACCCTCAAACTGCCTGATTACCTGTTGCATACTCTGCAAAGACACTCTACACAGTGTTAACCTTCAGACTGCCTGATAACAAATGACCTACTCCTGCATTATTAACTGTTTCCTGTTTTACCCTTCTTCTGTCTGAGTATAAGTGGACTATCCCTGCTCTCCTGATACTGTGGAAGACATTTCCTGAAACCAGTTCCTTATTCAGAAGTATATCTGGCTGATATCATGAATTACTTTGGCACAGGCTAACCCTGCTCCATATCGTGAGTACTTTGTTTTTTGGAGGTTGTCGTGGGGTCATGTCCTGGATTAAACTCAGAGTGCAAGGGTGTTGTTTAAGTTCGCCCTAGCATTTGGGTCTTCTTCTGGACATTTCCTTACCTGACAGTACAAACTGGACCCTGACGAGTTATCCAGGGCTGTGGCTCTACAAGGGCAACTTCTAGGAAATCATTCTGCTCATTTGCAATCTTTGGATTCCAAGCTTGACCAGATTACTGCTCTGCTACATAACCTCTCCGCTCCTTCTCAAGCGACGGTGACTCCTGCTGCCACTGCTACTAGCACCAATGCTGTCTTTAATCCACCTCAAACTGTTGGACAGAATATACCCCAAATCCCACTTCCAGATAAATATGACGGTAATCCTGAAGAATGCCGTGGATTCCTTAATCAGTGTTGTTTACACTTCAGAAACAATCCTCAAGTTTTTTCCAATTCTACTTCCAAAATCACCTTTATTATTTCTCTCTTGAAGGGTAAGGCTCTAGCCTGGGTGTCCCCTCTTTTAGAGAAGAATGATCCGTTACTACAGGATGTGGAATTATTTGTGTCCATTTTTTCTTCTGTTTTTGACAAGCCTGGAAGGTCTGCAGCTGCTGAGGCAGGATTGTTGTATCTGAGACAGGGATCCCTTTCGGTAGCTCAATATGCTATTGAATTCAGGACTTTAGCCGCAGAAACTGATTAGAACCATGGAGCCTTACGGGCAGCCTTTCGCAAAGGACTTTGCGAATGCCTTAAGGATGAACTTGTATTTCGGGAACTCCCTGATTCATTGGATGGTCTTATCAATTTATGTATTACTCTTGACGCCCGGCATTCTGAACGTCTTCAGGAGAGAGATAGGAATCGGAGATCCTTTGTTAAATCTTCTTTTCGTCCTCCTATTCGAACCTCAAGTCTTTCTAATAATAATTCCCAATCTCCTGAGTCTGTGGAACCCATGGAAGTAGGAGCTATTAAATTGTCAGAAGCTGAACGCCATAGAAGGCGTACTCTTTGGTTATGTCTGTATTGTGGTACCAAAGGACATTTACTGAAGGACTGTCCTATCCGGCCAGTAAAAGCCAAGGCTTAACTTTTGATAGAGGGACAGAGTTAAGCCAGAATCCCATGTCTTCCCTCAATTCTAAACTTTCTGTTCCTGTAACTATCTCTTTTGGAAACACCAAGTTTCGAGCTCAAGCTCTCATCGATTCTGGAGCTGCTGGAGTATTCATTGATTCAAACTTTGCTGACTCTCTCAGGATTCCTCTTCAAGCCAAGAAACAGTTAATTAAGGTAACTACTGTCAGTGGACAGCCTCTAGGTACTGGTATTATACAACATTCTACCATTCCTCTTCTTTTGACTGTGGGCATACTTCATTCTGAAATTATTCGTTTTGATGTCATTTCTTCTCCCCACATACCATTGATTCTGGGGTTACCTTGGTTGCAGCTTCATGATCCAGTTTTCTCATGGTCTAAAGGAGAACTTATTTCCTGGGGAACTACCTGTTTCAAACATTGCCTGCAAAATCCCTCTAAACCATCCTGTCCTGTCGTAGCTATGGTGGAAGTTCCTGAATCATTGCCCAATTACTATCATGCCTTTTGTGATGTGTTTTCTAAAAAAGAGGCTGAGACGTTACCTCCACACCGGATATTTGACTGTCCTATCGAATTGTATTCAGGGGCTCCTCTACCTAAGGGAAGGACCTATCCCCTCTCTCGTCAAGAAAACGTCTTTCTTGAGGAATACATAAAGGACAACTTAGCCAGAGGATTCATTCATCCTTCCTCTTCACCTGTGGGTGCAGGTTTTTTCTTCATTGGGAAAAAAGATGGAGGTCTTCGTCCCTGTATTGATTATCGAGCCTTGAATCAGATTACTGTCAAAAACAGCTATCCTCTGCCGCTCATTTCTGAATTATTCGATCGTCTTCAAGGTGCTTCTATTTTTTCGAAGTTAGATCTCCGTGGGGCCTACAATCTGGTCAGAATCCGTAAAGGAGACGAATGGAAGATGGCATTTAACACTAGATTTGGTCACTACCAGTATCTAGTAATGACATTTGGATTGTGCAATGCACCAGCAGTATTTCAGCACTTTGTCAATGAAATCTTCAGAGATTATCTAAATCAATTTGTTATCATTTACCTCGATGACATTCTAATCTATTCGAAAACATTACAGGAACATGTACATCATGTAAGACTGGTTCTTCAGAGGTTACGAGACAATTCCCTGTTCGCTAAATTGGAGAAATGCTCTTTTCATCAGAGTTCCATCCCCTTTTTGGGGTATATCATTTCTGAATCAGGTTTTGAGATGGATCCTGCTAAACTGTCGGCTATCAAGGACTGGCCCAGACCAACTACTCTCAAATCCCTGCAGAGGTTTCTTGGCTTTGCCAATTACTATAGAAAGTTTATAAAGAACTTTGCTGACATCACGTCTCCACTCACTTCTCTTACAAAGAAAGGGCAAAATTGTAAGAACTGGTCCTCTTCGGCAGTACAGGCTTTTGAAACGCTAAAATCAGCATTTTCTTCTGCACCTCTTCTCAGTCATCCAATTCCTGATTTCCAGTTTATTTTGGAGGTTGACGCTTCCTCTATAGCGGCTGGAGCTGTTCTCTCCCAACGTGATCCGACTACCAGAAAGATACATCCTGTGGCGTTCTTTTCGAAAAAATTAAATCCTGCCGAGTTAAATTATGATGTGGGCAATAAGGAGCTTTTGGCTATAAAATTAGCTTTGGATGAATGGAGGCATTGGTTAGAGGGTACCAGTCAACCTTTTTTCATTCTGACAGATCACAAGAATCTTTTATACCTCCAAACAGCTACACGTCTCAATCCTCGTCAGGCTCGGTGGGCCTTGTTCTTCTCCAGGTTTAATTTTGTACTTTCCTATGTTCCTGGTTCAAAAAATTCCAAGGCAGATGCTTTATCTAGGCAGTTCCAATCTTCTGAACCTTCTCCATTGGATTCAGAACCTATACTACGTCCAGTCAAAGTTTTGGCTCAAGTATCCTCTTTTCCAGTACAGGCTTTACATGCTGCTCAAGTCCGGGTACCATCTTCTTGCAAACTACCTTCAGGTATCCTGTATGTACCCAAAGGATTACGTCTTAAGCTTCTACGTTGGGCTCATGACAACATTTCAGCAGGTCATCCGGGAATAACCAATACATTGTGGAAACTGAAGCAGCATGTTTGGTGGTCCACTATGAGGAGGGATGTTAAGGATTATATTGCTGCTTGTAGTTCTTGTGCTTCGAACAAACAATCTTCTCATCGACCGTTTGGTCTATTACACCCTCTTCCTATTCCTCATTACCCTTGGTCTCATTTATCCATGGACTTTGTTACAGATCTTCCTGTTTCTGCTGGAAATACGACCATTTGGGTAGTGGTGAATCGATTCTCCAAGTCTGCTCACTTCATACCTCTTCCAGGCTTGCCTTCAGCTCAAAGGCTTTCTGAACTCTTTGTTCTACATATATCTCGTTTACATGGTTTTCCCACTGACATAGTCTCAGATCGTGGAGTCCAATTTGTTTCCAAATTTTGGAGGTCTTTTTGTAAACAGTTCGGAATCAACATATCACTTTCTACTGCACACCATCCTCAATCCAACGGACAGACTGAGCGTGTAAATCAAGCCTTGGAATCTTTTCTAAGACATTATGTAGACCATCACCACTCCAACTGGTCTCAGTTATTGCCTTTGGCGGAATTAGCTCACAACTCACGTTATAACGCCTCATTACAGACCTCTCCCTTTAAGGCAGCTTATGGATTTGAACCTAGAACCTTTCCTATGATTACCAGTTCTACTGAAGTCCCTGGAGCGTATAGTGAAAAATCTCAGTAATCACTGGCAACTCATTCGTCAAAATCTACTCTCTTCTTCTTTAAGACATAAGAAATATGCTGATCGCAGAAGGTGCAAGGCTCCTTTACTTCGTACTGGAGACAGAGTATTTTTATCCACCAGATTCATACGTCTAAAACAACCTTGTACCAAGTTGGGTCCAAAGTACATTGGACCTTTTCGAATTGTTTCCAGAGTTTGTTCTTCTGCATACCGCCTGGCCTTACCCAAGACTCTCAAGATCCATTCAGTGTTTCATGTCTCCCTACTCAAGCCAGTCATCTACAATCGGTACTCTATCAAGAGTAAACCACCTCCTCCACTTTCCGTAGAGGGAACTTCTCAGTTTGAAGTCAGCCAGATTCTCGATTCCAAGCTACGGGGCAATCGGCTGTACTACCTGGTCCATTGGAAGGGTTATCCTATCTCTGAACGATCTTGGGAACCGGCCTCTCATGTTCATGCTCCAGCTCTTGTCAAGTCTTTTCACAAGAAATACCCTGCCAGGTCGGGTCCCCCGGAGGGGTCCTTGAGGAGGGGGCACTGTCACACTCAGCAGCTGGGAAGCTCTGCAGTCCTCTCTGTGTGCTTGATTGACAGGTGTCTGAGCCACCCCTTCCTGATGATGTCACAACCAGGCTTTTTATTCTTGGCTTCTTGTTTCTCCAGTGCCAGTTTGTTTGTTAACTTTGTGGCTTCTGAAAGGATTTCGCTGAGGAATCTCTCTAACTGCTGCTTTTCTGTTGACAATCTCTTCAAGGATTTACTATGCTGGATTAACCTTCAACCTCCTGATTACCTGTCTCCAAACAATGCAAGTACTGTTTGTTTTGTGAAACTTTCAAACTTCCTGTTTACCTGCTGCAAGCCCTGCATATTCAGACTACTCTGTGTACTGCCAAACTATTCAAATACTGTTATTTCTGTGAAACCTTCAATCTTCATGTTTACCTGTTTCCAATCTCTGCAAAGACTGTCTACTCAGTGTTAACCCTCAAACTGCCTGATTACCTGTTGCATACTCTGCAAAGACTGTCTACACAGTGTTAACCTTCAGACTGCCTGATAACAAATGACCTACTCCTGCATTATTAACTGTTTCCTGTTTTACCCTTCTTCTGTCTGAGTATAAGTGGACTATCCCTGCTCTCCTGATACTGTGAAAGACATTTCCTGAAACCAGTTCCTTATTCAGAAGTCTATCTGGCTGATATCATGAATTACTTTGGCACAGGCTAATCCTGCTCCATATCGTGAGTACTTTGTTTTTTGGAGGTTGTCGTGGGGTCAAGTCCTGGATTAAACTCAGAGTGCAAGGGTGTTATTTAAGTTCGCCCTAGCATTTGGGTCTTCTTCTGGATATTTCCTAACCTGACAAATAATAGACAAATTTGTGACAACCTGATATGTATCATCAGGTATTTGTAGAGCGCCAACAGATTCCGCAGTGCTGTAAACATAGTTGGTATACAGGTTAGCTTTTGCAGGGATCAAGTGGGTAGAGGGCCATGCCGAGAGTTTCACTGTTGTAGTCGGCTCTTATGAAGGCAATCTGCAAACAGCTGGGCTCATAGGCTTACATTCTAATGGGTTCAAGGGGAAAGCAATGGAGTTAGGAAAGGTAGTGTTGGTTGTAAGCATCCCTGAATAGTAGAGTTTTTAGGGAGCGATTGAAGCTATCAAAACTAGAGTCTTGTGGAGTGAGGCAGGGAGTTCCACAAGATGGGGGCCAGTCTGGAGAAGTCCTGTAAATGGGAATGTAAGGAAGTAACAAGAGAGTAGGAGAGAAGGAGATCCTGAGCTTATCGAAGGGGACGGGAGGGAGAGTATCTAGAGACAAGATCTGAAATGTAGGGGGGAGCAGTGCAGTTGAGAGCTTTGTATGTCAGAGTGAGGATTTTGTATTTAATCCTAGAGGCAAGAGGAAGCCAGTGAAGGTATTGGCAGAGAGGCACAGCAGATGAAGATCGACGAGTAAGGAAGATGAGCCTGGCAGAGGCATTCATAATGGATTGTAAAGGAGTTATGGGGCAGCTAGGTAGACCAGAGAGGACGGAGTTGCAGTATTCGAGGTGGGAAAGGATGAGAGAGTGGATTAAAATATTGGTTGTATCTTGTGTAAGGAAATGTCTAATTTTAGAGATGTTTTTTAAGGTGGAAGCGGCAGGCTTTAGCCAAGGACTGAATGTGAGGAGTGAAGGAAAGATCTGAGTCAAGTGTGACCCAAAGACATCGGGCATGCGGGGTAGGAGTAATGATGGAATTATCAACAGTTATAGAAATTTTTGGGGTGGAGACATTGGTATAAGGGGGAAAAATAAGGAGTTCAGTTTTGGAGAGATTTAGCTTAAGGTAGTGAGAGGACCTCCAAGATGAGATATGAGAAAGACAGTTAGTGACACGGGTTAGTAAGGAAGGAGGTAGGTCTGGTGCAGAGAGGTAGATTTGGGTGTCATCGGCGTACAAATGATATTGAAACCCATGGGACTTTATTAAGGAACCTAATAATGACGTGTAGATTGAAAAGAGAAGGGGACTGAGGACAGAGCCTTGATGTACCCCAACATAAAGTGGTAACGGGGCAGAGGATGCTCCAGAGAAGGCTACACTAAATGTACGGTTAGTCAGATACCACGAGAACCACGAGAGAGCTGTGTCACAGATGCCGAAGGATTGGAGGGTTTGAAGCAGAAGAGGGTGGTCAACAGTGTCAAAGGCCGCAGACAGATCAAGGATGATAAGCAGAGAGAAGTGGCCTTTGGATTTTGCTGTAAGTAGGTCATTGGTAACCTTATTTATAAAAGGAGAGAGTACCACAAAAAAAAGTAAACAGCGCTATATACAGCTAAAAACAAATTTTAAAAACACAATGCAAAAAAACAATATTTTATTTTTCCATCTCATATAACACACAGTTAAAAACACTTAAAAAATTGTATTGCAAACATTAATCAACATAAGATTGTTTCACAAAATTTCTCATTAATATATAGCAAACCTTTTAACAGTTTCCAACAAATGCCCCAATTGCGTGTTTTAGTGTCTGTTTTTCAAGTATAAGCAAACATCGGTGTCTGATCAATAGCCCATAATGGACATTATGTATAACATAGACAGTATAAACATGAACTCTATAAACAATTGTAGTATACGAACTAAAAAAAAAAAAAATATATAAATATGCAGATTTTCAAAGCGAAAAGACTGCAAACACTTCCCTGGCCAGACTGGTGTATACATTACCACTATGCGTTTCAGGGTCAAGCCCCTTCTTCATACTATAATTGTTTATAAATAGTTTCAATTAGGTGACTCTGACATATGTTTTACTATCAACTAGATTATGAGTTGTGTGTTATGAGTGAAAAAGCATCGTTATGGCTCATTTTCACTACCGCTAGTATTACAGGTGTTGTAGGTATAGGTGTACCGCACATTGTGCACACCTTTTTGGCCGCTACCGCACTTTTTAAAAAGTCCTTTTTCAATGGGACTTCCACAGCGCCGGTATTACGAGTTTGCCCGGCAGGCTAAAAAGTGAGCTATAACTACAAAATCTGTACCGCCACCTGAAAGTCAGTAGTTATGAGTTTTATGTTACAAAGCTGTACCATAAAACTCATAACTAAAGTGTTACAAAATACACTAACACCCATAAACTACCTAAACTGAGGCCCTCCCATATCGCAAACACTAAAATAAAAATTATTAACCCCTAATCTGCCACTCCGGACATCACCGCCACTATAATAAACCTATTAACCCCTAAACCGCCGCACTCCCGCATCGCAAATACTAGTTAAATATTATTAACCCCTAAACAGCTGCCCCCAATGTCTTCGCCATCTACATACACTTATTAACCCCTAATCTTCTGTCCCTAACATCGTCGCAACCTACATTACTGTTATTAACCCCTAATCTGCTGCCCCCAAAATCGCCGCCACCTAACTACACTTATTAACCCCTAATCTACTGCCCTCAATGTCGCCGCCACTATACTAAAGTTATTATCCAAGATGGTGTCCCTTGAATTCCAATTAACTGATAGAATTCTATCAGCCAATCAGTATTCAAGGGATGCCATCTTGGATGACGTCCCATAAAGGAAACCTTCAGTGTACAGCTGGAACTGTATGAAGAGGATGCTCTGCACCGGATGTCTTGAAGATAAACCCGCTCCGCGCCAGATGGAAGAAGATAGAAGATGCCGTCTGGATGAAGACTTCTGCCCGCCTGGATGATGAATTCTTGTCGCTTGGATGAAGACTTCTCCTGGCTTCGTTGAGGACTTCTTGCCTCTTGGATAAGAACTTTGCCGGCTGGATGAGGATGGATGTCCGGTCTTCCAAAACTGTAAGTGGATCTTCGGGGGTTAGTGTTAGGTTGTATTAAGGGTTTATTGGGTGGGTTTTATTTTTAGCTTAGGGTTAGGGCAATGTAAAAGAGCTGAATGCCCTTTTAAGGGCAATGCCCATTCAAATGCCCTTTTCAGGGCAATGGGAAGCTTAGGTTTTTTAGATAGAATTTTATTTGTGGGGGTTGGTTGTGTGGGTGGTGGGTTTTACTGTTGGGGGCATGTTTGTATTTTTATTTGCCAGGTAAAAACTTTTAAATAAATTCCCAACATGATTCCTATACTGAAACTGTTTAGACTTCAAAGGGAAATATACATAGACCTGACTCATGGCAAATATAAGTAAAATACATATATTTAAAACTTTATATTAATACATAAAGCACCAAACCATAGTTGAGAGTGTCTTAAATAATGATATATATTTACCGAAAGACACCCATCCACATATAGCAGACAGCCAAACCAGTACTGAAAACTATCAGCAGAGGTAATGGTATATAAGAGTATATATCGTCGATCTGAAAAGGGAGGTAGGAGATGAATCCCTATGACCGATAACAGAGAACCCTTGAAAAGATTTCCCGTGAGAGAAACCACAAAATCAATAGGTGATATTCTCTTTACATCCCTCTGAAAAACATTGTACTCTGAGAGGAATTGGGCTTCAGAATGCTTAGACATGCTTATCATAGAAGAAATCTTAAAAATCAAGCACAAACTTACTTCACCAATCACCACCTCCATAGGTGGCAAAGTTTGTAAAACTGAGTTGTGGGTGTGGTGGGAGGTGTATTTATAGACATTTGAGGTTTGGGAAACTGTGCCCCCTCCTGGTAGGAATGTATATCACATACATCACTAGCTCATGGATTCTTGCCAATTACATGAAAGAAACCCTAGTTTTTAAAATATTGCCGATGTATGTGAACTATTCCTATCTAATGAAAGTAATTGGGTATCTAAAAAAAATAATATTAGGTGCGGGTGCTCATGTTCCATAAAAAAACGGTTTTAGAGGTTAACTTAATTAAATTGAAAGCTAATAGCAAGTAGAAGAAATTAGATATTTGATTTTTCTATTTTAGACCCTCATATAGGTCAAAGCTAGTAAAGTAGGTTTACTTGATATCTCATCGGTGAATTTATCACCTCTGTCAATGTCACATCAATTAATCGTTTTCTATTTGAAGATAAGCTTTTTTTGGTTTGGAAAATTCAAACTTACAATGGAGACAATAATTGTTATACAAAATGTGTATACTTATCAGGGATACCACCATCAGGGGTACATTATCAGGGATACCACCATAAATATGTTTAACATGTTAACTTGTTGATTAATGTTATAAGAATGAATCTGTTAGGATATAATTAAGGAATTTAAAAAAAAAAAAAAATTTGCATAAATAAAAAATATATTTAAATGACCAACATTAAAGAATGGTAAAAAATACCAGAACGTGAGAGAGGAAAATAAAAAAAAGCAAAAGCTGTCAATCATGATAAACTAACAACTTCACTTAGCTTAGTTCTTTATCTCGTTGAGCTGAAAATTATATTACATGAGAAGAAAGTTTACAGTGAAAAATGTATAGATGAGGTTGTACTGGAAACAATCAACAAAGCTACATAATTAGAAAGGGTATACCTGTATAGGGCACTTACTATTGCCCTAAGAGCCATATAATTATAAATATCTAAACTATGTTACAAAATTGGTACTTGAGGGCCAATTCACTACTTTCATGTTTGTCATTGGTCCGACTTACATACGGTCTGAGGCCTAAGGAAGCATTTTCTCATTCTATTTTAACAATCATCTGATTATTATTTTCAGAATGCCTTATGGCCCAACCTTGTTGTCACTTTTTGTTTTCTTTTTTACTTGAATATTTATTTATTAGTCCTTATTAGTCCTTAAAAATTTGGTAGCTCACAAAATTCGTTATCCACTAAAAATAAATCAATACAAGTCACAAGCTCCCCCCCCAAAAAAAAAAAAAAACAAGCAGGCCTCCAAAGTAGAGCTTTTAGTATATTGTTTTGTATATAATTAGACCATGAACTATCACTTGAGACTGTATCAAACCAAATTTATTGAATACAATTTATATAATTTTGGAGACATTTTTGGAGACTTTGTTGTAAGATGTCAAAACAAAGACTCATTATTTTAAAATATTTTCGATAAAACGTTAATACTACGTGTAATTTTTCTGATTAGGATGTTGGCCACATCCTTTTTACATTTATGTTAATGAAATAAGCATTTACTGTTTTAAGGTCCTAATAGTTCTACTTTTGAGCGGTGCTTGTTTTTTAAGGATAGTTATGGATATTGTTACACTGAAGTATATCTTGCTCCAATTATACTATGTAACACTGTTACAGCAAATGATAGAATTAAATCTTGCACTTACTGCATATAACCATGGAGATAGATACACTATCAAATGTATCAAAGGTAATTTTAACTATATATATTTTAGTATAGTGTGCAATGTTTGCATATATTACTAATATTGCATTGAAAACAGGCTTTAAAGAATTGCAGTTTCAATTGGTTTTGTAGGAGAGTGACAACAAAGGGATTTATATTTGAAACAGGAATAAAATAAAAATACTGAAGGCTTCTTGCTGTTATAATAAAATAACATTTACATACATCATTGAGCACTACTGACTGAATAAACTGAGATAGCAAAGATATGAAATATCAGAAAATGATTATCATTTTCGATACCAGTGATACCCCCCACCCCAATTTTTTTTTTAATTCTTACCTTCTTCTCGCCACAGTATATTTGCTACTGTATGATCCAAGGATTTATGAAGCCAAATAATAAAAAAAGAGAGAAAAAGACATATTGTCAGCAACAGAATGAGAACATTAAATATTAAAGAGCTTAATTTTGACATTTACATTATTTTATATGCAATGTAGTGATGCACAGTACTCATATTAGAACTTGTGGTGTTTACCATGAGTCAGATTTGCAGATTTACTTTATGTAAGTACAGCAATTAAATTGTTTCTAGACATTTAGAGCTAAATTACAAGTGGAGCACTTATTTATTGTGTGCCGTAAACCGGCTAATTCGCCCATTTACGGGCATGCAATAAATAACCAGCCATTACAAGTGGCTGAAAATTTATACCACAAGCTCGCCATAGCAATTAGCAAAATAACCCCCATATTAACACATAAATATATATGTATATATTGATATACATTTACAATCTGCTGGCCAATGCTATGTGACTTACCTCTTTCGCTGCTCTAGTTCTCATGCCGTGTCTGATAGCACGAGAAAGAGACTATTTGGAGCCTATGGAAGCACGCTCTCATGAGTGCAAAGCTTCTGTGCAATGCCAATGCAACCTCATGTTCGACTCGCAACTAATGTGTAATACCTGCACACATTTGCGTGCATTGGTATTACTAAGTGGAGTGTAAATATCGCTTTTGCGAAAACTATATTTTGCGCTCCACTTATAATCTGGCCCTTAGTTGTAAAATAATCATATTTTTAGTTGTCTATTTTTAAAAAATAGTTTTTATCATGAATTTATAAACCTACAATAAAATTTTTTATTAACTTATTTAATTCTTAGTGTACAGGTACAGATGACATCAAAAGAATATCAATATACGTCTGCAAAGTTAATTTTATATGTCAAACAATGCCCTCATCTGAATACTGTATATATTAACAACAAAATGCTATACATGTCTTGTAATAATATAGTGTATCTACCATTAAAAAACGGTTTTCTGTATTACTTTATTACATTTCATGCTAAATCACTAAACAAAAGGTGCACCGGCAGTAGAGTAAAACTTAAAAGGATATCACGGCTAGCAGATCATCTCAGATTATGCGTTTCAGCGATAGCCGTTCTAATAGCTGTGAGAGAACCTACCATTCCTTACAAATTAAAGCCATACATCCAAAGCTATTGGATAAAAGCAATTCATTCTAGCCAATGAGATTTAGTTGTGTATAACAATTAAGGGAATTACACTTTGCAATAACTCATCTGATTGTGAGAACTTGTTGCATTTTTATATAGCATCGTAGACATTCATTACCTTCTATTGGTATGTTATAATGAAGGTTGTATTAACTTACAAAAATGCACTACAAAAAAAGATAATTAAAATTTTACTAAGCATATAAATTTTGTAGGCTAATGTCTCCATCAATTCATTAATTGCATGATCTATCCCTAATTAGATCTCTATACTTTAGTTGCTCAAATATAATCTAATATGAAGTTATGATTATCAAAAAATACAATTAGTATTTTCACAACTAGTATACAGAGAAACTTTTAAGGGATTAGTAAATATTAAGAGTGTGTATTTAAGAGTGTGCCAGCTGAAAGTTTTATAAGTGATACCTCTGACACGGTACCTATGTAGATGTTCCCGTACTGCTGGAGGAAATCTCAGAGTTCTGCTGACTTTCTTCACTATAAATTCATCTTGAATTCTTACTATTCTGTCTTTAATCTATATAAGCAACATTACTTCTCCACTCTTATCTCTACTCTCTCTTCAAACCCAAAACGTCTGTTCTCCACATTCAATACTCTTCTCCGCCCACCCCCACCACAGTTTTCTCCCAGCTCAAGATTTTGCAAGCTACTTCAACAACAAAATCGACTCCATCAGAAATTACATCAGCTCTCAACACACTACCGGTCTCCCACCCCCTCAAAAGCTCACAATCATTCAAAACTCACATAGCCATAAATTTATCTCTTTTGCCCCTGTTACAGAGGAAGACATTTTTGCCCTTATACTATCCTCTCACCTCACTACCTGTCCCCTCGACCCCATCCCCTCACAACTATTCCCTTCCCTCTCTTCTACCCTTACCCCTATACACACACACACATCTTCAACCTCTCCCTCAGCACTGGTATAGTTCTCACATCTCTTAAACATGCATTAGTCACACCTATCCTCAAAAAAACTTCTCTCGATCCAACCTCCCCCCCATCCAACTACTGCCCTATTTCCCTACTCCCTCTTGCCTCAAAGCTTCTTGAAAAACTAGTATATGCTCCTTATTTTCCACCCTTCTTCCAAAATCTCCACCCCATGTCTCTATAACTGTTGATAACTCCTTCATTACCCCAACCTCACATGCCCGATGTCTTGGGGGTCACACTTGACTCAGATCTTTCTTTCACTCCTCACATTCAGTCCTTGGCTAAAGCCTTCCGCTTCCACCTTAAAAACATCGCTAAATTCAGACATTTCCTTACACAAGACACAACTAAGATTTTAATCCACTCTCTCATCCTTTCCGCCTTGACTACTGCAACTCCATCCTCTGCCTAGCCCCTTTACAATCGATAATGAATGCCTCTGCCAGGCTCATCTTCCTTAAACATTGCTCTTCATCTGACGCACCTCTCTACCAATCCCTTCACTGGCTTCCTCTTGCCGCCAGGATTAAATGCAAAATTCTCACTCTGACTTATAAAGCCCTCAACTGCATTGCTCCCCCTACATCTCAGAGGTTGTCTCCAGATACTCTCCCTCCCGACCCCTTCGCTCTGCTCATGATCTCCTACTCTCCTCCTCTCTTGTTACCTCCTCACATTCCCGTTTACAAGATTTCTCCAGACTGGCTCCCATCTTATGGAACTCTCTGCCTTGCTCCACAAGACTCTCCCCTAGTTTTAAAAGCTTCAAGTGCTCCCTGAAGACTCTACTATTCAGGGACGCATACAGCCTACATTAACTTTCCTATCTCTATTGCTATCCCCTTAACCCAATAGCATGTAAGCCTATAAGCCCAGCTGTTTGTAGTCCATCTTCATAAGAGCCGACTGCAACAGTGCAACTCTCGTCAGGACCCTCTACCCATTTGATCCCTGTAATTGTTTTTATATACCACCTATGACTCTTCATATGTCAAAAATTACGAATCCAGCTTCCTCCAATAACGGGGTTGCCTCAGGCAATGATTCCCCTTGGGGGATGTCATATTCGTCATTGCTGACATATGAAGTGACAAGTGGCAGGAGGGGGAATTGCTGGATCGGCTTTCAAGATTAAAAGATAAGTATTTTAACAAAACAAGTGAAATGTAAAGTTTTTGATGAATGAAAGTGCACCTGTATTTATTGGGGTTTTTAAAAACTAGTTTGGAGTTTGTGTATCCAATATACTTCCCTTTTCTCCAAGATTTTTATTTTAAACACCCCTTTTTTAATCTCTGATTGCTTCATTTATATACCATCTTAAAGAGCCAGTATACACCAATTTTCATATAACTGCATGTAATAGACACTACTATAAAGAATAATATGCACAAATTCTGATCTAAAAATCCAGTATCAAACCATTTAAAAACGTATTTAGAAGCTCCCAGTTTAGCTCTTTTAAAAAGGTAGCTGGAAAACCCACTGCAAGTGGGAAATAGCAGACACTCCCCTCCCCCTTCCTTTGCATATGAAAAGACCCTTTACACAAACAGCTGGAGTAGTTATACATCAGTATTCTCCTAAACCTTTGGGGCTTGGTTAGGAGTCTGAATCAGAGCTATGTTATTTAAAAATAAGCAAAACTATACATTAAAAAAAACTTGTATAGGCTATATAAATGGATCATCTACAAAACATTTATTCGAAGAAAAATCTAGTGTATAATGTCCCTTTAATGAGGATGCATCCTTGTCTTGTTTAAAATGTTGGATTAGTGTTGTGGAGAGAGTCCCACTTTTAATATTTGATAAAGGTTCATGTATCCTTGATCTTACTTCATGTGTTGTGAGTCCAACACATTGTTTTTCCCATTCTATGCAAGTTAACAAATAAACTGCATACACAGATCTACCATTTGGGCAATGTTTTTGTTTGAAAGCTTCTCTAGTGGTCATGCTCATGAAATTGTCCCATATTGAGAGGTAATCACATGCTTTACATTGAGGGTAACCATCTGAAAGTTCCCTTGCACTGTAACCACGATTTTAGAGTTTTTTGTTTCAACTTAGTGGGAGCCACTCAATTGCCTATATATCCTTTTTTGGCCACATCTGTTAAACCGTCATCTGCCGTAAGCATAGAAAAATGTTTGCAAACTAATTTCACAAATCTGATTAAACTGACTACTAAATTGTGTCACAAAGGTAACTTTTGGTATTTTGTTTGTTGATTTTACATTCTCATTCATTTCATTTTTGTTATTTATTTTTAAAATATTTTATCTAATTTTAGAGTCAATTTCTGCTCTCTTTTGTGAAACTAATAATTTAGAGTACCCTAAAGCCAGAAGCCTATCTTGTAGCAGGTCTGCTTGATGTTCATAGGTATTACCCTTGGTGCAATTTGCATGAAACAGGGTATTACCTGCAATTAGTTTTCTATATACATTTAAGATTATTTTCCTTTCTGATGTTCCCTTTAAGGCAATATATAAATCATTGATAAATTTCAAATGTCAATTCTATGCCTACTTCATTGGCATTCATCACATTTACAAACTCTTTGGACTCCATTCCATATAAAAAGAAGGTCGTCAATATAGCAACAAAAGAAAATTATTTATTTCTTGTGAGTGTGTACACATCCTTAGCTAACCTGCGCACGTTAAAAGTTTACTGCTGGCGGTGTTTGTGTGTGAGAGAAAGTGCTAAATGGCTTGCCACTTGTAATCTAGTCCAATGTGTTTGAAATGTATGTTCTTATAAAATATTTTTAAACGTGCATTTGTTCCTTAAAGGGACATAATACTCATATGCTAAATCACTTGAAACTGATGCAGTATAACTGTAAAAAGCTGACAGGAAAATATCACCTGATCATCTCTATGTAAAAAAGGAAGATATTTTATCTCACAATTTCCTCAGCTCAGCAGAGGAAGTTCTGTGTAAAAAAATATACTTCTTTATTGCTTAGCTGCAGGTAAAAAAAAAAAAAATGAAGAAATGAACAGCAGCCAATCAGCATCAACAGTGCTGAGGTCATGAACTCTTTTACTGTGATCTCATGAGATTTCACTTAACTCTCATGAGATTTCATAGTAAACTTCCTTAAACTGAATAGGGAAATAAGATGAGTGTGCACGTAAGCTCACTCCCTTAGCTGTCCCGGGACAGACAAACTGATTTGCTGCTTAGAGGTCCTTTACAATGGGATGTGGCTACTGAGGAATTTTTGAGGTAAAATATCTTTCTTTTTTACATAGAGATGTTCAAGTGATATTTTCTAGTCCGCTTTTTACAGCTATGCTGCATCACTTTATTATCGGTTATTTGTAGAGCGCCAACAGATTCCGCAGTGCTATTAACAAAGGCGGAGTACAACAAAACAATGATAGGGATCAAATGGGTAGAGGGCCCTGTCAAGAGTTGAACTGCTGTAGTCAGCTCTTGAGAAGGTGATCAACAAACAGCTGGACTCTTAAGCTTATGCTAAGGGGGTTCAGGGGATAGCAATGGAGGAGAGGAACTGGTATAAAGAAAGGTTAGCGTAGGTTGTATGCATCCTTGAACAGTAGAGTCTTTAGGGAGCACTTTCAAGTGTTTCAACATTTGGGTATCATGGCACTTTAATACTGCCTTGAAGTACACATATCGCTTTGATCTCAATACTGTACTGTAAGAAAAAATCCAAATCTTAAAAGGATATGAAAACAAGAGACGTCTTTTGTGATTCAGACAGAGCATACCATTTTAAGAGATTTCTAATGTACTTCTATTATCAAATATGCTTTATTCCCATTATATTTTTGTTGAAGAGATACCTATGTAGGTGTCTGGAGCACTACATGGCAGGAAATAGAGCTGCCATCTAGTGCTCTTGCAAATGGAAAACATTCTTGCAAAACTGCTGCCATATATTGCTTCAGACATGTGCAGGCTCCTGAGCTTACGTCCTTGATTTTCAACAAAAGATACAAAGAGAAAGAGAAAATTTGATAATAGGAGTAATGTAATTAGTTGTTTAAAATAGTATGCTCTAAATCATGAAAGAAAAATGTTGGGCTTTATGTCCCTTTAAGATTTTTTTTTTTACATAAGTTACAAGAATGTAAAATTGTTTTTAAAATTACTTTGTACATTGTACTTATTAAATAAAGACTTCCAAACCTTAAATACCTATACAAAAATACATATGTAAATATGTAAAAATATATGTGTATACCCAGAACCATAAGACTTCATATATATATATATAAACCCTGATTATTTGCAGATGACTTAAAATGTGTCAGAAATTTGGAATCATGGTGGCCCTCACTCATATCAGTTCAATGGATAAGGGGTCTGCTGTATGGCTTGGTCAATTCCCACCCACTATTGTGAGTAGACCCTTTCATTTGGTCAGTAAGTGACTTCTGTCATGAAGGTTCATTACTACACTTTCCTAAACTACTGAGATGGAATCCTTTCCCCATAAAGCTTTGAATACTTGATATTGCATTTTCTACTTTATACATTGGGCTTCCACATCAGTATTCACCAGAGACTTTTCCTTGTGGGATGCTTAATGTAGAATCAGTAGCCAACATTACAAACTATAATTGAGCTGTTGCCAAAGTCTTCTCAACTGAAAAAAATTAATTAAGACTCAGCACATTACATACTGATAATAAGACATGGAGATAGATATGAATGATCAAAACTGGCAGTTGTTTATTGTCCTCATCAAATTAGCTATTTACTATCAGCTAGATTGCAAGTTTGGCGTTATGAGTGAAAAAGCAGCGTTATGGCCCATACCGCTTCATTTTCCCTAACGCTGCTATTACGAGCCTTGCCGGTATAGGTGTACCACACACCTTTTAGCCTGTCATGCAATGTCAGTACCGCACTTTTTAAAAAGTCCTTTTTCAATGGGACTCCCATAGCGCCGGTATTAACAGTTTGCCTGGGAGGCCAAAAAGTGAGCGGTACACTCTATAACCACAAGATCGCCATCTAAAGTCAGTAGTTATGAGTTGTACATTACAGAGCTGTACCATAAAACTCATAACTAAAGTGTTAAAAAGTACACTAACACCCATAAACTACCTATTAACCCCTAAACCGAGGCCCTCCCGCATCGCAAACACTATAATAAAGTTATTAACCCCTAATCTTCCGCTCCGGACATCGCCGCCACTTTTAAAATGTATTAACCCCTATTCCGCAGCTCCCTAATATTGTCGCCACTATAATAAACCTATTAACCCCTAAACCGCCGCCCTCCCACATCGCAAACACTATTTAAATATAATTAACCCCTAATCTGCCGTCCGCCCATACCGTCGCTATAATAAATCTAGTAACCCCTAAACCGCAAGTCCCCCACAATGAGATATACTAAAATAAACTATTAACCCCTAAACCAAAAGCCCCCCCACAACAGAAAATACTAAAATAAACTATTAACTCCTAAACCTATTGCCCCCCTAACTTTATATTAAAATTACAATTTCCCTATCTTAAATTTAATTAAAACTTACCTGTCAAATTAAATAAATTAATTTTAAACTAACAATTAAACTAAGATAATTATTAAACTACAATTAAACTAACTACCAATTAAATTAAACTTAAATACTAACACTACTACAAAAAGTATCTAATTACAAAAAAAAACTAAATTACAAAAAACCCCACTAAATTACGAAAAATAAGAAACAAATGATCAAAAATAAAAAAAAGAATTACACCTAATCTAATAGCCCTATCAAAAATAAAAAAGCACCGCCAAAATAAAAAAAACCTAGCCTACAATAAACTACCAATGGCCCTTAATAGGGCCTTTTGTGGGGCATTGCCCCAAAGATAACAGCTCTTTTACCGGTAAAAAAACACAAACACCCCCCCCAACAGTAAAACCCACCACCCCCACAACCAACCCCCCAAATAAAATAACTATCTAAAAAAAACTAAGCTCCTTATTGCCCTGAAAAGGGCATTTGTATGGGCATTGCCCTTAAAAGGGCATTTAGCTCTTTTACATGCCCAGACCCTAGACTAAAAAATAAAACCCACCCAAAAAAAACTTAAAGGGACACTGAACCCATTTTTTTCTATCATGATTCAGATAGAGTATGCACTTTTAAGCAACTTTCTAATTTACTCCTATTATCAAATTATTTTCATTCTCTTGGTATCTTTATTTGAAATGTAAGAATGTAAGTTTAGATGCCGGCCCATTTTTGGTGAACACACTGTGTTGTTCTTGCTGATTTGTGGGTAAATTCACCTACCAATAAAAAAGTGCTTTCCATGGTCCTAAACCAAAAAAATAGTTTAGATGCCTTCTTTTTCAAATAAAGAAAGCAAGAGAATGAACAAAAATTGATAATAGGAGTAAATTACAAAGTTGCTTAAAATTGCATGCTAGGTTAGGGTTAGGTTTAGGGGTTAATGGATTTATTTAGTGGTAGTGATGTGGGAGGCCAGAGGTTTAGGGGTTAATAACTTTAGTATAGTGGTGGTGACATCAGGAGCAGCAGATTAGGGGTTAATAGTTTTATGTAGGTGGCGGCGATGTTGGGGGTGGCAGATTAGGGGTTAATAACTGTATGTAGGTGGCGGCGATATCGGGGGCAGCAGATTAGGGGTGAATAACTGTATGTAGGTGAAGGCGATATTGGGGGCGGCAGATAAGTGATTAATAACTGTATGTAGGTGGCAGAATGTCGGAGGCAGCAGATTAGGGATGTTTAGACTCAGGGTTTGTGTTAGGTTTAAACTTAACTTTTTATTTCCCCATAGACATGGAGCTTTTGTTTCCGCAATCGCAGGTGTTAGGCTTTTTTTGCCGGCTATACCCATTGATGGGTAAATCGTGTATGGAGCTCAACACAACCATTTAGCCCGCACAAGCCTGCTTTTTTAAAACTCGTAATACCAGCGCTATAGGGAGGTGAAATAACACCACTTTTGTTAAAATCCCTATAGTGTTCAAAACTCGTAATCTAGCTGAATGATCTTCTATGAAGTCCACTACAAGCATCTGCTGTGCTGGTATATAGTTCCGAGCAAATTTTTTTAAAAAAAAATTCTTACTGTTTTGTGCTGGTTTTATGACTTGAAAGTAAAAGTTATCGCTCTTGCATTAACCCAACAGGCGCAAAAAGCCAAACTTGCAATAAAGCGCGGGTGATAAGTCAATGGAGCAAAAAAAAGTAAAAAAAAAAATAATAACTCACAGATTGTCTGCAAACCCGATCAAATAATCTCATGTGCGCTAGCCCGACATGAGAATATGTTATATTTATGCATACATACAAATGTCTACATATATATAATGGTATTTTGGTACAATATATATCTATACCTATACATACATATATACACTGTATATATATATATATATATATATATATATATATATATATATATATATATATATATATTTGTATATATATATATGAGCATATATATAAATATATATATATACATACATGTATAGATATATACATGATTATATATAGGTATATATATATATATATATATGTTAATATATATTTATAAATAAATAGACATATACTGCTATGTGCAGAACATTGGATTGTGATATATTTATAGTAAATGCAGAGTATAACACTTTACTAAAAATAAATATTGCATAAATATGTTTTTATATGTTTGTATCTACTTAACTGTAAAGGGCTCTACTCTAATACACTTCTATATATGTCTATATATGTGTACGTAAAATATACTTTTGTGTTTATATGTGTATATATATATCTGTAAATACATATATACACATATAAATACATATGTACACATATACAGACATATATATATATATATATATATATATATATATATATAGATATAGATATACTGTATATATATATATATATATATATATATATATATATATATATATATATATATCCATATTCATCTTTAGACATGTACATGTTTGTATCTTAATGTTAAAGCCCTTTGCTTGCCTTTTTGTTAACACCTGAGACCTCATATCTTTGAGCCTTTATAACTTTGTGCAATTTTTGTAAATAAATATATTAGTGTTATTATGAGTATAACTGTATTTTGTAATGTATTTTTTATGTTTTGTGGCACTTTTTTGTTTTGCAAAGCAGTTAACCGCAGCTCTGAGGTCGCGATAATCATTCTAGCTTAAATAGCGATTGAGCTCATGCGTTTGCATTTACTTTTAACTTGTATTACGAGCGCAATTTAACCTGCATGCAAACTATTGCGAAAACACGATATCTGGAAGCATTTTTGCTAATACATGTAGATTATAAAAATGTTTCTATTCAAAACTGAGATGCATCCATGGATTGTAAATTTGGCTGGAATGTCCCTTCAATACTACTATTAAATAATGTTCAACTTTATTTTTCACTTTGTATTTCACTTGAGCTTGATATTTAATTTCATTTGGTTTTCTGATGAAGGGTTGCAGTGCCCCCCAAAATGTTTAGTCACTGTCATGCTTAATAACAATGTTCTGTGATCAATTCAACTTATACAATAGATTATCTTTGCCACACAACAGCTAATATCTATGTGATATTAATTTATTTACTGGTTACTTTTTATAAATACACCAGAAAATCTCACATATATACAAAGCTTGATTTAAATTAATATATAAATGCATACTTTAAAAATATATTTAAATGGTTTGAATATCCATAGTAAATAGTCAAACTACATCTAACATTTTTAAATTAAAAACATGGAAATGTTTAATTATTTGTGGCTAGATAATTAGATATAGTTAATATTTCAGCTTATACAGTGTTCACATATAAAATTAAAATGCTCTATTTTATAAGAGAATAGCATTTGTAAAAAATAAATAAATACCTATTTATTACACATTTATGTCATAAAAAGAGCTAAATACAAGTCAAAACATGCGTGTTTTATGACACCAGATAAGGATGCAGAAGGTGCTTAGATTATACATACGTCTATATGTATCTTCTATATACACATAACCTAATTAGCTCACTAGCATAATTGTTACCAGAGGTGGCATTGCAGTTCGCCAAGGACAAAGTTGTTATGTTTTAACCTTTTATGGGGGTTAAAGATATAGGGCTCATAATTGCAAAGGGCCTTGCATATCTTTTCCCAAGGTTTTCAAACTTGCAGCCATTGTAATATGAGTGATAACAGCACCCCCTGTTTTATCCATTCAAATTAAAATGTGAACAAAAAAAAATGCTGTCATATGAAGATTCTCTGATAAACCTTTTATTTACCATCCACTTGTAATACTAACTATTCTTGTGCAAGGTCGCGCTAAGGATAACGCACCCTGCACAGATAACGGTTGTGAGCAACGTGATCAAGCTCAATGTTTTTTACATGACAAACTCTTATGCATTAGGATTTGTAAGATCATTTGCTTAAAACTAAAATGCACATAAGAAATACAGCATTCTATTTATAAACCAAAATGTCCCTTTAAGATACTGAATTAGCTAATGTGTGAGCGATTTTATAGTGTGGCTGCAGCTACTTATATAACTATTAAATTAATAAAGGTAATTATGAACTACAATGTTTTTATTACGGAAAATATTAATTGCTGAGTTGGCTGATGTGAATCATAATATGCACATTAGTCATTAAGCAAATCTTTCATATTTGATTTAGAGAAAATATACGAGTCTGCCAGCTTTCAAAACATTATTTATTAATCCATCATCTATGTTTAATGTGCCATCTATTAAATCCAAAATGATTCCTCCTGAATGATACTAGTAAGCTCTATTCCAACAATAAACGCTGACACTGTATGGATTTCAAGAATGTTCTGTTTATAACTGAATAATCCTATATTATAAAAGGCCAAGTGTTTGTCTGAAGCCGTCATGCGCAGTAGAGACAAACACTTGGCCTTAGATCCCTGCACGCGCACCTCCGACAGCTGAGCATAGACCTTCGCACGCGCACCCATCCGACCTCACGCGCAGCCCCGCAATTGCAACAGCAGTGCGAGGATCAGATACAACCCGATTGACAATACAGCAGCGCGAGGCTCAGGTACAGGGGGGGAGGAGGAGAAGAGAGAGAGAGAGACCGCTGTACTGCACAGCATGGCCCGTGTGAACGGGCTTTAGGACTAGTTATTTATAAATTATCATTTATATTTTTTTATGTTATGGAAGCATTCAATAACATTTGTCTTCAACTGTGCCATAAAAATGATATGCTGCCATTTTTTTCACCTGAATGAAGCTACTTTACCAACCATCTATGATAATTTAATTAAGTCAGATAAAATGGTGATGTTTTCTTATCTTTATTGCTTTGAAATAATTGAATTGGATTTTTTATTTCTTTAAGTCAAAGGTGACATCTTCTTGTCATCTGGCCTGCCCATGAATATCTGATCACCAGAGCATCATCACTCAATTCTTTCATTTGTTTTGTTACAAGAACCTTATATCAGAGCTCATCAAAAATAAATGTAAATACCATGAAATGTTTATAAAGCTGAAATTGCCTCTGGTGATGGATTCCTATTATAGACTGACATTAGGTCAAATCAACTAATGAACTTGCCAAATTGAGTACATTATTAGGCAATCAAATTCTAGGAAGCTGTTCAGAACATATAGTGATGTAAAATTAATGGACAATCCACTTGATTAAAAGATGAACCTGTCACAGTTTATAAATTGCATATAATAAAGAATGTTTTTTTTACATTTTACTGTATAAATTGAATAGATTCAATAAATATTTGTAATATTCAAATGTGGCATTTTTATTAAAATATTGTTTTGTTCAAATCTTTTATTAAATATAATAGATTTTACATCATAAAATATAATATGGAAAACTAGACATATTACAGGGGTAAATTCACTTTTAAAGGGTTCAGAATGTCTTTATACCTCAGTCTTTCATACAGAGTATCTGTTTTATTTGCATGTCTCTCTATTCTCTAACAACACAAGACACCTTGTATACTAAACAATCCAGGCCAGAGTGATAGGCAGTTACACGTGTTTACGCACATCGAATATATCAGTCGTATTACAACTTGAACGTAAATGCGAACGCGTGATGCTCTGAATAACTTTTTAACAAAACAAAAAAAAACACCAAAAATACAGTACAAAGTACAGTTACACTCATAATAACATGATCTAATAAAATTATTTTAAAACAATTTTACAAAAAGTTATAAAAGTGTTCAAAGATATGAGGTCTGATGTGTTAGAAAAAGAAGGCAGCAAAGGGCTTTAACAGAGATATATACATATCAGAAGAGAGAGAACAGCACTCCTGAGATAGAACACACGCTAGAATAACTTCCATACCTGTTCATTTCCATTGCAACTCAGGGTGCACGCTCTTTTAGCACACCATGAGGGGTAGTTATCAAGCCGTCAACCTCAAATACGCTGGAATTCCGCAGCGTATTTGTGGCGAGGCTGATTCACATTAGTTATCAAAGGCTAGAGACCGGCAAAAGTAGAATTTTGTGACGTAAGCTTCGATCCGCCGGACTCAGTCCCTACTACAGATGTTCCGCAATCTGACTACTTTTGCTAGTTATCAAAAAACTAGCAGGTACGCTCGGCACTTTTCCGGCCCAGCGTACCTGGTTTTCAATCCGCCGCCCTGGAGGCGGCGGATCCCATAGGAATCAATGGGAGTCTGACCATAGCGAAAGTACAAGTTCGCTGCTGCCAGACACCCATTGATTCCTATGGGAGTTATCTACACCTAACACTCTAACATGTACCCCGAGTCTAAACACCCCTAAGCTGTCCCCCCCTACACCGCCGCAACTAAATAATGTTATTACCCCCTAAACCGCCGCTCCCGGAGCCCACCGCAAGCTATATTAAAATGATTAACCCCTAAACCGCTGCTCCCGGAGCCCACCACAAGCTACTCTATACATATTAACCCCTAAACTGCCGCTCCCTGACCCCGCCGCAACTATAATAAATGTATTACCGCCTAAACCGCTGCTCCCGGACACCGCCGCAACCTACATTATACCTAGAAACCCCTATCCTGCCCTCCCTATACCGCCGCCCTCTATAATAAAGTTATTAACCCCTGTCCTGCTGATCCCACACCTCGCCGCAACTAAATAAATAGTTTAACCCCTAAACCGCTGCTCCCGGACCCCGCCGCAACCTATATTAAACTTATTAACCCCTAATCTGCCCCCCCTACACCTATAATACATTTATTAACCCCTATCCTGCCCCCCCTACACCGCCACCACTGTAATAAATTTATTAACCCCTAAACCTAAGTCTAACCCTAACACCCCCCTAACTTAAATATTAATTAAATAAATCTAAATAATATTTCTATTATTAACTAAATTAATCCTATTTAAAACTGAATACTTACCTTTAAAATAAACCCTAATATAGCTACAATATAAATAATAATTATATTGTAACTATCTTAGGATTTATTTTTATTTTACAGGTAACTTTCAATTTATTTTAACTAGGTACAATAGCTATTAAATAGTTATTAACTATTTAATAGCTACCTAGCTAAAATAAAGAGAAATTTACCTGTAAAATAAAAACTAACCTAAGTTACAATTACACCTAACACTACACTATACTTTAATAAATTATTCCTATTTAAAACTAAATACTTACCTTTAAAATAAACCCTAATATAGCTACAATATAAATAATAATTATATTGTAGCTATCTTAGGATTTATTTTTATTTTACAGGCAAATTTCAATTTATTTTAACTAGGTACAATAGCTATTAAATAGTTATTAACTATTTAATAGCTTACCTAGCTAAAATAAACTGAAATTTACCTGTAAAATAAATCCTAACCTAAGTTACAATTAAACCTAACACTACACTATCATTAAATTAATTAAATAAATTAACTACAAATAACTACAATTAAATACAATTACATAAACTAACTAAAGTACAAAAAATAAAAAAATAAGTTAAAAAACATTTAAAAAAATATTACAACAATTTTAAGCTAATTACACCTAATCTAAGACCCCTAATAAAATAACAAAGCCCCCCAAAATAAAAAAATTCCCTACCCTATTCTACATTAAAAAAGTTCAAAGCTCTTTTACCTTACCAGCCCTTAAAAGGGTTTTTTTGTGGGGCATGCCCCAAAGAAAACTGCTCTTTTGCCTGTAAAAGAAAAATACAACCCCCCCAACATTAAAACCCACCACCCACATACCCCTAATCTAACCCAAACCCCCCTTAAAAAAACCTAACACTACCCCCCTGAAGATCATCCTACCTTGAGTCGTCTTCACTCAGCCGAGCCACCGATGGAACCGAAGAGGAGATCCGGAGCGCAGAAGTGATCCTCCAAGGGGCGCTGAAGAAGTTTTCCATCCGATGAAGTGATCCTCTAGGTGGCGCTGAAGAAGTCTTCTATCCGGGCGATGTCATCTTCCAAGCGGCGCTGAAGAAGTCTTCCATCCGGGCGATGTCATCTTCCAAGGGGGGTCTTCAATCTTCTTTCTTCAGGATCCATCTTCATCCCGCCGACGCGGAACATCCTTCTTTCCCAACGAACTACCGACGAATGAAGGCTCCTTTAAGAGACGTCATCCAAGATGGCGTCCCTTCAATTCCAATTGGCTGATAGGATTCTATCAGCCAATCGGAATTAAGGTAGGAAAAATCTGATTGGCTGATTGAATCAGCCAATCAGATTGAAGTTCAATCCGATTGGCTGATCCAATCAGCCAATCAGATTGAGCTCGCATTCTATTGGCTGTTCCGATCAGCCAATAGAATGCAAGCTCAATCTGATTGGCTGATTGGATCAGCCAATCGGATTGAACTTCATTCTGATTGGCTGATTCAATCAGCCAATCAGATTTTTCCTACTTTAATTCCAATTGGCTGATAGAATCCGTCTTGGATGACGTCCCTTAAAGGAGCCTTCATTCGTTGGTAGTCCGTCGGGAAAGAAGGATGTTCCGTGTCGGCGGGATGAAGATGGATCCTGAAGAAAGAAGATTGAAGACCCCGCTTGGAAGATGACATCGCCCGGATGGAAGACTTCTTCAGCGCCGCTTGGAAGATGACATCGCCCGGATGGAAGACTTCTTCAGCGCCGCCTGGAGGATCACTTCATCGGATGGAAGACTTCTTCAGCGCCCCTTGGAGGATCACTTCTGCCGCTCTGGATCTCCTCTTCGGTTCCATCGGTGGCTCGGCTGAGTGAAGACGACTCAAGGTAGGATGATCTTCAGGGGGGTTGTGTTAGTTTTTTTTAAGGGGATTTGGGTTAGATTAGGGGTATGTGGGTGATGGGTTTTAATGTTGGGGGTTGTATTTTTCTTTTACAGGCAAAAGAGCAGTTTTCTTTGGGGCATGCCCCACAAAAGGCCCTTTTAAGGGCTGGTAAGGTAAAAGAGCTTTGAACTTTTTTAATGTAGAATAGGGTAGGGAATTTTTTTATTTTGGGGGGCTTTGTTATTTTATTAGGGGGCTTAGATTAGGTGTAATTAGCTTAAAATTGTTGTAATATTTTTTAAATGTTTGTAACTTATTTTTTTATTTTTTGTAACTTAGCTTTTTTATTTTTTGTACTTTAGTTAGTTTATTTAATTGTATTTAATTGTAGTTATTTGTATTTAATTTATTTATTTAATGTAATGATAGTGTAGTGTTAGGTTTAATTGTAACTTAGGTTAGGATTTATTTTACAGGTAAATTTGTATTTCTTTTAGCTAGGTAGTTATTAAATAGTTAATAACTATTTAATAACTATTCTAAATAGCTAAAATAAATACAAAGCTACCTGTAAAATAAATATAAATCCTAAAATAGCTACAATGTAATTATTAATTACATTGTAGCTATCTTAGGGTTTATTTTACAGGTAAGTATTTAGTTTTAAATAGGAATAATTTATTAAAGTATAGTGTAGTGTTAGGTGTAATTGTAACTTAGGTTAGTTTTTATTTTACAGGTAAATTTCTCTTTATTTTAGCTAGGTAGCTATTAAATAGTTAATAACTATTTAATAGCTATTGTACCTAGTTAAAATAAATTGAAAGTTACCTGTAAAATAAAAATAAATCCTAAGATAGCTACAATATAATTATTATTTATATTGTAGCTATATTAGGGTTTATTTTAAAGGTAAGTATTCAGTTTTAAATAGGATTAATTTAGTTAATAATAGAAATATTATTTAGATTTATTTAATTAATATTTAAGTTAGGGGGGTGTTAGGGTTAGTGTTAGACTTAGGTTTAGGGGTTAATAAATTTATTACAGTGGCGGCAGTGTAGGGGGGGCAGGATAGGGGTTAATAAATGTATTATAGGTGGTGACGGTGTGGGGGGGCAGATTAGGGGTTAATAAGTTTAATATAGGTTGCGGCGGGGTCCGGGAGTGGCGGTTTAGGGGTTAAACTATTTATTTAGTTGCGGCGAGGTGCGGGATCAGCAGGATAGGGGTTAATAACTTTATTATAGGGGGCGGCGGTATAGGGGGGGCAGGATAGGGGTTACTAGGTATAATGTAGGTTGCGGCGGTGTCCGGGAGTGGCGGTTTAGGTTTTAATACATTTATAAGAGTTGCGGCGGGGTCTAGGATCAGCGGTTTAGGGGTTACTAACTTTATTGAGTTGCGGGAGGCTCCGGGGGCGCTGGTATAGGGGGTAGAACAGTGTAGTTAGTGTGGGTGCTTAGTGACAGGCTAGCAATAAAGCTGTGAAAAAGTCGAAGAGCAGCGAGATCGGATGAGTGATAACTATCACAATCCGCTGCTCATCGCCCCGTACTTGGTGCACGGCTTTTTGACAGCTTTATTGATAACTTAGGCAAATTTTTTTCAGGTCCGCGGCGGCGAAGGTAGGCGAGCTTAGGCGGGCGTATTGGGCCGGCGAAGGCAGGAAAGTTGACACGTTGATAACTAGGCCTCCATGCCTTTTCACAGAGAAAAAAATATCCTGTAGCATATGAGTCTGACCCTGCCCAATGACAGTCCAGCACCTAAATACCAGGCAATTCTTCTCTGAACAAGAGAAACAACAACCCCAGATGATCGTTTTGGCCTTCTGTGGGCCTCGTCAGTGAGGTGCAGTTGTATCTCTCTAAGGGCATGTGTGCAAGGAGTCCACATCTGGTTTCCCCCATTACTTTTAGGGAAACCCAAGATTAATTTGCATAAATATCAGAAGAGAGAGAACAGCACTCCTGAGATAGAACAAAAGCTAGAATAACTTCCATGCCTGTTCACTTCCATTGCAACTCAGGGTGCACGCTCTTTTAGCACCCTATGCTTTTTTTCACAGAGAAAAAATATCCTGTAGCATATCAGTCTGACGCTGCCCAATGACAGTCCAGCACAGAAATACCAGGCAATTCTTCTCTGAACAAGAAAAACAACAACCCCAGACAATCGTTTAAGCCTTCTGTGGGCCTTGTCAGTGAGGTGCAGTTGTATCTCTCTAAGGGCATGTGTGCAAGGAGTCTACGTCTGGTTTCCCCATTACTCTTAGGGAGACCCAAGAGTAATTTGCATACATATCAGAAGAGAGAGAACAGCACTCCTGAGAACAAAAGCTAGAATAACTTCCATGTTCATTTCCATTGCAACTCAGGGTGCACACTCTTTTAGCACACTATGCCTTTTAACAGAGAAAAAATATCATGTAGCATATCAGTCTGACCCTGCCCAATGACAGTCCAGTGCCAAAATACCAGGCAATTCTTCTCTGAACAAGAGAAACAACAACCCCAGACGAGGCCCATAATAGGCCGAAACATACTTCCGGGGTTTGCTGTTTCTCTCTTTCAGAGAGGGGTTGCCTGGTATTTTGGGGCTGGACTGTACTGTTAAGTCAGGATCAGACTGATATGCTTCAGGAAATTTCTTCTCTGTGAAAGGCACATGTTGAGCAAAAAGAGGCTGCTTCTTGGGTGGTAACTAGCCATAGAACAAGCTATTATGCTATTGTTCGATCCCAGGTTGAGCGCTTCTCTCTTTTTATTTATGCAAGTTATGACACTTAGGGAAGTCTCCATAAGTGTGATGCAGGAATTCAGACGTGGACCCGTTGCTCAGTGTGCCTAGAGGGATATGGCTGCACCTCACTGAGGAGGCCCACAATAGGCCGAAACGTACGTCTGGGGTTTTGCTGTTTTTCTCGTTCAGAGAGGGATTGCCTGGTATTTCGGGGCTTGACTGTACTGTTAAGTCAGGATCAGACTGATATGCTTCAGGAAAGTTCTCTGTGAAAGGCACATGTTGAGCAAAAAGAGGCTGCTTCTTGGGTGGTAACTAGCCATAGAACAAGCTATTATGCTATTGTTCGTTCCCAGGTTGAGTGCTTCTCTCTTTTTATTTATACAAGTTATGACACTTAGGGAAGTCTCCATAAGTGTGATGCAGGAATTCAGACATGGACCCGTTGCTCAGTTTGCCTAGAGGGATATGGCTGCACCTCACTGACGAGGCCCACAATAGGCCAAAACGTACATCTGGGGTTTTGCTGTTTCTCTCGTTCAGAGACGGATTGCCTGGTATTTCGGGGCTGGACTGTACTGTTAAGTCAGGATAAAACTGATATGCTTCAGGAAAGTTCTTCTCTGTGAAAAGAACATGTTGAGCAAAAAGAGGCTGCTTCTTGGGTGGTAACTAGCCACAGAACAAGCTATTATGCTATTGTTCGTTCCCAGGTTGAGCAATTCTCTCTTTTTATTTATAAACCCATACTGTACATGGCTAAAGATGTATATGTATGTATATATATATATATATATATACTGTATGTTTATATATGTATACATATGTATTCATATGTGCATATATGTATTTACAGACAAATATACACATCTAAAAAAATCATAAATACGGATGTACACATATATAGGCATACATGTACAGGTAGCCCTCAGTTTACGCCGGGGTTAGGTTCCAGAAGGAATGGTTGTAAATCGAAACCGTTGTAAATTGAAATCCAGTTTATAATGTAAGTCAATGGGAAGCGAGGGAGATAGGTTCCAGGCCCCTCTCAAAATTGTCAAAAGTAACAACTAATACATTATTTTTAAAGCTTTGAAATGAAGACTTTTAATGCTTAACAGCATTATAAACCTAATAAAATAATCACACAACACAGAATAAATAATTAAACTAAGTTAAATGAATAAAAACATTTCCTAAACAGCATTATAAACCGAATAAAATAATCACACAACACAGACTTCACTTGCATTTTTCTGCAAACAGTTCTTTCTATGCATTCCAATCTGGACTGATTTATAGACAGGGAGATCTTTTTCCTTTGAAATCTGCTCAATAGCTCAGGTCTGGTTAAACTGATTAATTTCAGCTTGCTTGGCTTTGCTGCAACACAAGTGGACAGCTCCACCTACTGTCTATTTTAATAAATGCATATATATATATATATATACATACAACAAAGAATATGAGATGGCGCAAGAAATCAGCTAGTATATATACATCAATACAATATAAAATAATATATCATTAAAAGGTGCCTGAAAGGAGAGGAGTATTCCCCCAACAATGTAACTCTAAGCACTGCAGTTAAAAAAGAAAATCAATAGCACAGAATACAAAAGAAAAAATGGGTGGGAGGTTAAAATAAATAAAATCAAATAACAAGTAAGTGTCACAGTTCCAGATGAATTGAAGTCAGAATAAATGTATATATATGTGATTACACATATATATATATATATATATAAACAATGGAAAAAATCAGCAGTTCTTCATCGCTGTCTCCCCTAATGGATGTGCTAGGTACCCTCAGCTAGTGCGAAGTATATAGGGGTCCTGCAGTAATTTCAGGGCGGTATTACATCTGTATAATTGCGCCATAGGGTGAATTGGGGACCTCTGTCCTCAACTCATATCTCCTTTATATATATATATATATATATATATATATATACATGTGTGTTTGTGTGTGTGTATAGATATATATTTTACCAAAATACCACCAGATATATGTAGAACTATGTATTTGTGAATAAATAGAACATGTGAAGAACATTAGACAAATCCTCCTCTTGGTTTGCTCCCCGTATATCCAACTGCTAATTTAGAGCCTCTGTCAACAGCATATCTGATCCTGTGAGAAAATCAAGGGACCCAGTGCCTTGCAGTACCCATATTGACTTAGGCAATTTATACATCTTCCCTTGGAAAACTTCTTTTGGGTTCCAGTGTCACATATATGCTGACACCTAAATCCATCTTTCTTTTTATGTTATTTCTTTCTGTTTACACAACTCACCAAATTTTTCCATGCAATTTCTTCCTGGAAGTCTTCAGACTACTGTCAACCCTCAAAAATTGATCTTCTTGTTTCACTATCTCATAATTCACTAATTTTGTCTCAACTGACTACTGCAACATATTCTTAAGTGGACTTCTCAACTCCTGCATCTTCCCCTAAAGCTATCATGAATAGAAAGTCCTATCCATCTAAAGCAATGATCCACATTGGCTGTCCAACTCTTCCAGTCCCTACACTAGCTTCTCACATGCATACAAAGCTCTCAACAAACTCACACCCAATTATGGGCTAGATTACAAGTGTAATGCAAAGGGTGCATGTTTTTCATGACATTGCGCAAAGAATAATATTTAGCCATAATATTATTACAAATGAATGGATATTTATTTTAAAAAATTATCTTAATGCAGCCAAAACTTTTTTTTTAAAAAAGCTCTATGCTGTTAATTGATCATGCAGGGACTGCTACTATCATGGTCATTGTGCTCATATGCAAGTGGTATAATCTTGTATAGCTTGAAGTGTTCTTTGAAAACTGCCCTATTTAGAGAGGCTTACCACCTCTCTTGTGAAAAGCCCTCTTTACCTAACAACAAATATAAATCTTGAACTGACTTTTATCACTGCTACAACTACAATCCACAAGCTACCTCACACCTTAGGTCTTCCCAGCCTGTAGACCATAAGTCCTTCACAACACGGATCTTCTTCTTCTTCTGCTTTGATTTATTTGTTTAGTTTGTTTTAGTTACCTGTATTCTTTTATCATATATCAGTTGTACCCAACACTACAGAATCTAGTCACACACAAATAAATAATAATAATCTAATTTTGCTACCTTCCCAGCACAGATGTGCAAGTAAGCTAAGTCAGACCTGCTATAATGGCAAACATAGAGAAACATATCATCTAAACTATATGTAACAAATAAACACAAATCTTCTCACATAGAAACATAGGCAAGTCCATGCTAGAAGATCTTTGATTCTTCCTAGCTAGGCTGATTGTAGGAATATTCCCTCCCCCATAAGTATACACCTAAAATAGAGAATTTTGCTGCCATTTGCTCATAAAATTGTGTAACAAGCTTGCCTAAACAACTGTATAAAATTATTATATATTAGTATAATATTAAGATTTATGTATAAAAAATCTACTTACATGTTTTCTTTGCAGAATCTTCAATAAATAAGGAGGAAATATCTTCATCAACACCAACTTCATTCCTAGCAATGCATGTGTAGGCCCCGGTATCTTCATAACGAACACTAGAAATATGAAGTTCACTTCCATTGGCTGTAATAAAAACATGTTTAGCATGTTGTTTCAGATGTAAACATTACCCACCTATAATTAAGTTCTCATTTAAAATGAAAAATAAATACATGTAAACTGTGATTTTAGGTCTAGGAACCAATAAAGTTCAAAGCTCAATTAAACATTTTTTTTTTAAATCACAATACAGTACAGTTTAATTGTATTAGGTACATCAGATTTATGCATGCATTGTAAAAAATATAACTTGCATAACAAAAAAAAAAGTTTTTAATCTTTTTGAATAAGAGATGAAACTCAAAAAGATATTGATAGAGAGTTGAATGAAGTCAAACAAAAAGGTTATCCCTGCATAATTTAACACTGTGTTACTTCCCCACCTGACTTTTTGGTGTAACATAGCTGATACCCTCTACTTATAGAATAACATTGATAAATTATATATCCACTTACCTATGATTGCTATTTGTGTGGATAACCTTGGTATTATATCAAGACCATTTTTAAGCCATGTGATTTTTGGATTAGGAATACCCTCAGCATGACATTTTAGACTTGCAGAAACTCCTGGTTCTTGAGCCTGTGTCTCAGGATATACTCTTATTACTGGAGGCACTATGAAAAACAAGAAAAAAAAACAAATTTACTAATTACCCCTGAGCAAAGCATGGATTAAGTTGATTTTATGACATTTAGAGGAGAACAGACATTTTACACCTTACTAAAATGTCAGTATGTCTGGACACTATATTTTAAATACAGCTTATTATTAAAACAATTAGAAAGTGAAATATGAACAATGGAACCACTAATTACTTATGAATTAATTAATGCATTTATATTAAATTCATAATCTATTGTAATATAATAAAACAGAGAAATAATGGAGAGACATTTTACTGGTAGACAGCAACAACTCCTAAATGGAAAAGAAAAACATTTTAAAGGGGCAGTGAAGTCAAAATTAAATTTGAATAGATTGGACAGAGCATGACATTTTAAACAACTTTCCAAATTACTTTTATTATTGATTTTTCTTAGTTCACTTTGTATGCTTTGTTAAAAAGTAATCCGAGCTGAGCTGAGGATGCATGCTCCTAAGCTTCTATCAGCCTTAGTAGATTTACTCTTCAACAAAGGAACAAAGCCAATTTTATAATAGAAGTAAATTGGAAATTTGTTTTAAATGACATGCTCTATCTGAATTGTGAAAGTTTAATTTTTAATTTACTGTCGCCTTAAATCTCATATCCCTTTTAACCCATTAACAACCAGGAATTTCAAAGAAAACATGCACAAAATACCTAAGCATTTTAGCATTTATGCTAGCTAGCACTCTATTTAAACAGAAATAGGCCTTGTTTTTTTATTTACCTTTCAAAACCCCAATTTTGGTAAATGTATGCCATTGTTTCACCACCAATCATATTAAATACTTTTTCAGAAATTTTGGGATTCTCACGGAAATCATTTACACACAACTACTGCAGTCATAAAACAAATGGTTGTAAAAGGTTCTCTGGGGGGTCCCTTTTGTTCAGAAATTGCAGGCATGCATGGCTTTGCAATTAGTTTTTGGTAATTAGAAAGCGGATAATTACAACTGTGCACCACACTTCTGAAATTCCCGGCTGTGAAGGGGTTAATTACTTAGTTGGTTAGGGTAATAAGGTGATTTCTGTAGTGTAGCAGTTCTCCCACATGCCCCCCTCCCTGTAATCACTACTGTAGGGTCCATCCCACCCTGATACCCCATTTTTTCTGTAGTACAGCATCTCTTCCCTCCCTCTTCCATCCACAATATTTTCTGTAGCGTAGGGTCCTGTCCCTCTCACTAACCCCCTCCCCCCTCTGCTGATGTGCCCTCCACCTGCTTCCCTCTCAAACCTCTCACTGGCACGAACAGAGATCGTTACAGACAGTGACAGAGATTGCGTCAATGTCTGTAACGATCGTGCAATCTGCCTTTATTTTGTAATGGCGCACCGATCATGCTCTGTTACCATATGAAAGCAGAGGCCTGTAGCCCAGGAAGAGCTGGAGCTTCCTGAAGGTTGGACATATATCTACATTATGTGGTAAGATTGGCTATGTACCGCATGATGCAGTTTACGTCCGATTGGCGCAAGCGGTTAAGAGTATTTATAATGTGAGCAAACAGGCAAGGGCATATATTTTAAAATAAAATGATTATGAAAAGTTTAAATAATATATTTCAAGAATAGAAATTCTCTTTTGTCAGCTGGAAAGCTTTTTGCTTAGTAAGAACTTGCCATGGGGAGATATCAACGGATGATATTTTAAATTGCTTTTAATGTACACTTTTATTTGTATAATGTCTTTATGTAATCCAGAATATCTGTTAAACAGCAACACCTACACTAAACTTTATTACATTACTATGAGTAGGTTCAGAATTTACAGTCAAAAGGGACCTTTTTTTTGGAGCTGTCCCCAACATGCAGGCACCATTTGGGCCTTTAAATTTGTTACCAACACATTAACATTAAATACAAGAATTGTGCAAAAAAGAGCACATTTTTTCTTTAACAATTCTCTGCTAAAATATCATTTTGATTAATAAACTTGTCCAGTAGGGTACATTTTTATAATTGCTCCATTATATTTATATTTACCAGTGCAGGTCTAATCAATCAGAAATTAGGATGTTTTATGTGATTTACAAATTTGATAACAATCTGAATAAAAATAAATAAATCAAAATACACAATATAATCATTTAAGTAATTTATTTTTTAGAGTTTAAACTGTATTTTAATTCACAGAGAAACTAATTTAAAGTGTCTAAAAAAAAATTAAAAACAAGTTTCACACATTCTCTGTCTAAAACTATGGGGTTATTTTATTGAGATTGTTGAACCAAGCGAAGCAAAACAAAATTATACAATGTTGAATAATTGCGCATTCATAGCACTGAAAAGCTTAATTGTTTACAATATATCTTCCAAAATGAATGAAATGCAAATGAAGGATTCAGATTTATTGGAAAACAGTCAAAATTTCAGTTAATTTTCAAACACAACTCCCTAATGAAACACTCCTTGTTGAGTTTGGCAGAATTACTAATTATATCACATTTTCAAAGAGGTCCATTGATTTTGAGTCATGTTGTTTTTATTGCTGAATGTCCTTTTTTTTTTAAAACAAAAATCAATAACGATATGGTGGTGAAGGTGCTACATTCTGACTTCTGTGTGCTCTGTATATATTTACAATTTATATGTTTCTATAATGCAGAGTTCTGCTTGGTATAGTTTGTGTAGAATTGTTTCATCATTGACTTTGCCATTGTATTGAAGCACAAACTCTTTATAAATTTAAAAAATTATACAAATTTTAAAATGTATATAAAACATAATAAAAACAAACATTGTCTTCATAGTTTGCTGCAAGTTAGATAGGATTGGTAAATGTCATTATGTTTTTACAGAGTACTAAGGTATTAGCATAAATTATAGATAATTTTGTATAAATATACTTATTTTAAAATTCTACATAATCCATAATTTAGAAATATATAAACATACATGTTGACAATATTAAAAAACAAATACATTTGGGGGGCATGGCCAGCAGCAAAATTGAATGCTGTGCTTAAGAATCTGACCATCCGTTGTGGATCAGGCTCATTTTTATTCATCTAAGCATTTTTTTATGAAGACCCTCATTAAGGACTCTCTCCTGTTTAGATTGCTACTGTTTTTTCTAAATTTTGCCAGCCCTATCAATCTGGGCCATGGAATACCGCTGCGGCCATATGTGGAAGGCCTTAAACACCCCCCCTCGCTAATCGAGGTAAGCAGCTAGAAAGAGTAAAAGCTGCCTTCTCACTCATTCATCATGTCAAGTTCCACACGCTTCAGTGAAGAGATCGATATGGAGGAGAAATATAATTGCATGGTTGGTGAACTTAACAGTTTGCTAACGACCTATCGGAAGCATGAATGACATGAGGGCAACATTCCTTCCAGAGACACTGGTTAAAATATCTATGACATCTACTCTACCAGCAATAGCTCTTTCACCAAATCTACTGCAGACCAGATAGTTTCCTTTCACATCTACCCTAAAACTAATGTTGTGCAGTGAAGATCCAGAGACCTGTCGCAGGATGGGGTAGCATTGGCTCCATGGCCTCTATTTATCAAAGGTCTTGCGGACCTGATCCGACAGTGCGGATCAGGTCCGCAAGACCTCGCTAAATGTCGGAGAGCAATACGCTCTCCGTATTTAACATTGCACCAGCAGCTCACAAGAGCTGCTGTTGCAACGCTGCCCCCTGGCATTGTCTTTGTGACCGCTGCTTCATAACTGCTGTTTCTGGTGAGCCTACAGGCTCGCCAGAAACACGGGGCATCAAGCTCCATTTGGAGCTTGATAGATAGGCCCCCATGTCTTTCTCTGGGCAGCGGGATCACTATGGAACAGGACAGGATGATTGCACTATCTACAACAACTGAGGCTCCTAAAGTGAAGTATCTACGCCCTGCCCTGCTGGAGCTGTCGGATGACCAACAGTCCCCAGGATTTACATTATCCTGTCTACTGGAGGGGAAGACCTTTGAGGACCACATCTAGTACTTGGCTTTTTTTATCATGGCATCAACAGAAATGGTCATCTCCTGCCTATCATTTTGAGAGCCTGCAATACAATCTTGGCTTGCAAAATGAACTGAAATTCTGTTGTATAAAGCTACCTTTCTCACTGCTTTCTATCATGGCCTGGTATTGGTTAAATCACACATCTCTTGAGGGAATTGTGGAGGATGATAGATAATAATGATGACTATCAGTCTGAAACTCACAGATTTTGATGCTTGGTAAACAGACAGATTATTTAGTTATGTTTTAAAACGTTTACATATATATTGAAGCCCTCTTATCTATTTGCTCAAATATTTGTTCTTGTAGTTTATATTTCCAGCTTATTTCTTTAGTTTCACTAAGTCTCATATTCATTATTTGATTTTGTACTAAAGCTCTTATTTACTACTAGATGTAGAATTTGCCCCATCTACTATCAATGCTCATATCTGTTATTACTGAATGTGATAACTTAGTGTATTCATGGGTCCAAAAGGGACCCTTAGACCTATGCCACTACCCTTAATTTCCTTGTTTGACATGGGCTCAAACATGACTCCCTGTTTCATAGGAGGACAAATAGCACTATTTTATTCTAATTCTACTTTATAGAATATTGGGGACATTTCTTTTTCTAACTTTATAGCTGAAATCTACACAGGTGATAAATAACCAGAAGATAAATTGCTGATTTGTATTGGCGTTAGCTTTGTATTAAACATTTACATTTTGATCATTATGCAGGTATCTCAGTTTCAGAGTTCTCACTTAACTCAAATGGTCATGTGTCTCCGAGAACTGCTCCAAGGCCTCCTTCGTTTTAAACTTATTTTTCTGTGTAGGTCCATGCATGACCTTCTTCTTCATAGGAGTTAAATTAACTAATTCTAAATTATTTATTTTCTCTTAGCACGTTTTTTTTTTTTAGCTTTTCTTGTATTTCCTTTATCATAAAACCTTTAGCATGTCTTAAATTCATAGCTTGTTATCTCAATGCTATAAGTTTAGGTTACAGAGGTGCCAATTGTGTTTATGACATTTTCATATTCTAATTATAAGTAAAATGAGGTAACATATATGTAATGTTTTATATGAATACAGGTCTTAAACTATGCTTTATTATTGTATATGCTGGATGTCACGACTGCAATGACACTTTTATGTACCTTTTGAAGTTTCTTTGTGTTTGCATTCAATGAACATTTTTTTTCTGTAAGAATGTTTTGCTGACCTCAAAAAAATAAAATATAAAAAAAATAAATGTAAATATATTATTATGGTACTTCAATTTATATGTTTACATATTTATCATTTTTCTTCTGCTGACATTTGATTGCATAGTCTTTTGGTTAAACTGGCTTTATCATGAAAAATTTTCATTTAGGAGAAACCAAGAAGATGCCAGCTTGTGCAGTAAAGTAGGTATAGCTGGGTGTACCATTTGTATGCAAGCACACTTTGAATGATCACTTTTTTCTCTTCTGAAATAAATCCCTCTATTATTTGTTATGTTTATAAGCACAAGTCATTGGGATTCACTTATCAAGCTGTAATAGCAGCTGCTACTTAACCTCTCCACTACCTAAAGTGTGGTGGATTTCAATCATCTCAATCAGATTTGATTGGTATGATTAACAGGCCTTGCGTGAACAGGGGGCAGCATCGCACAAGCAGTGGCTTGTGCAATGTTAAATGTTGGCAGTGTATTGCTGCCGTTCGCCGCTAGGCTGAGTGGACAAAGTTAATGGCAGTGAACCTTGTTAACCTGCCTAATAAATGTCTATGAGTAAGGCTATCCCATAAGCCGAAACGCGTAAGACACTTTGTCTTGGAGCTGTCAGGTTCGTCTATGATGGATTTTAATGTTTCCTAAATAAAGCACTAGATTGATTTCACGTAAGTGCCTTGCAGTCCTGCCTGTTTTTTTGCTGACTTTTAATAATAAATAGAGTAAATTAACTCAATACTGTTCTCTAGGAAATGTACACAATAGTTAATTTCATCTGAACTGGTCCTCAAAAAAAATTAAAAAAATAATGCAACAAATAACACTTAAAAATGTGTAGAAAACATTCCCCTAATTGGAAGTGGAAAATCCTTTTTTCAAAAGAGAGGTAAAAAATTCTTGTAGATGTTACATACTTGTTCTAAAATGTGATACTTAGCTATGTGACAAATGACATTTAAAAAATATACCCATTATTGTAAGAGAAATCCTGTACTTAATACGGTGTATATGGACCACACTCAATTGATAGCTGCATGAAGACAACAATACAGGATGCAAAGGGCTACACAAGTAATAGTAACTTATTACGTCCATGTTAAAAACACTGGCAACAGAGAGAGAAGAGTGGTTGTAGATTAAACCTCCTGAGGAAAAGGTATAGAACAAAAACGCAAAATGTAAAATGTTAGGTGGAAGAGTTTCTGAGGTGTAAAACAATTATGAATTTATGTTGGTCAGTTCTAATACAATATAAATATTACTTCTCTATTACTTCTCTCTTAATACAGGACCAATAAAATATTGTAGTGGTACTCACAAAAGAAGATTCACAACAATCTGCTATTATAGGGCTCCAAGCTTTTAAGTTCAAATTTGTGTAAAATCATTTTCAATTTCTAAAGTCATTAAGCAGTCAAATGCAGCTAAAAAAAGCAACTGATTTTGCAGTGATTGAGTCATACTCACCAAGGCTCAATTTCACTCATCTCCGCTCAACTTTCACCCCAGCCCCAATTGTCTATCTGACAGATTTTTAAATTAACAAGCAGTCTATTTTATCATTCGCATGGCATATGATGCCACAGACATGCTTTTAAATTTGTGAGATTAGAGCTCACAAACACCATAGAAATCAATGGGCAATAAGACACTACCTTTAAGTAAACAAAGTAAGTGTCACCTATAAAAGGGCAATTACATCTGAGTTTTTTTTTTCTAAAGTGTACTTTTATACATGAGTATATTTATGCTCATGTTTTGTTACTGCATTCTTCTTAGACCCAAGAGAAGAAAAATTCACCTACATAACCAGGAGTGGACAGTAATACAACCATAAAGAAAGTGTAATAGGGGTCAATTTACTAATGTGTGAGCAGACATGATACAATGTAGCATAGGCTGTCGGCATTTATCATTGCACCAGCAGTTCTTGTGAACTGCTGGTGCAATGCCGCCCCTGCAGATTCACGGCCAATTAGCCACTAGCAGGGGGTGTCCAATAAACCCGATCATATCCAATCGGGTTGATTTCTGTCTGCCGCCTCAGAGCATATATAAAAGAAGGTACAAGAGCTCTAGTTATTTGTAGTCAGAAAAAGTGAATGGGTACCCGCAACTCTATAGAGTGATGTCATGCAATATTAAAGTGATGGTAAACTTCAAAAGTCAATTTTCTGTGAGCTAATGGTTTGAATTGTTGTCTTATCAGTGCTCTAGCTACAATTTACTTTTGAAGTGGAGGGCGGAGAGCGGTGAATTTGAATTTCATATCTTCATTTAAAAGTAAGTTATAGTGCATCTTCATTACAACTGATGGATTAAACTCCTATAAAATATCACTAACATTCCAGATCTGTTTTTATAAGGGGAGAGTTTACCATCACTTAAAGCTTTTTTTTTATTTTTCCTATATAACACACAAATTCTTGCAATTGCAAGGATTTCAAGCATAAATCCATTGCAAAAACATCTGTAATACCCTATTGTATTTTTTGTGCTATTCCAATCAATTAGAAAATGTATTCAGTTAGATGTTTAGGAAATGTGAGAAAACAGAAATTATGAGAGCATCATCTAGAAATGGCATTTAGCCATTGCTTTCTTAAATTTTTTCCTTTTATTTCATATCCACATTTTGTAGATTATAGCTTGCAATTGTTAGATTTGATATACAGTCTTCTTGTTAGTGACCAATCGTTTGCATGGTTTTTAAAAAAAAAAATCTGAAGTTACAGTGAGATTTGGGACTTTTGGCAATATTTTAAACCTTAAACCTGGTAAATTATTGGTTTTATGATTTACTGTATGAAAACTGTTAAAATCTCATTATAGAAACTGACATATAAGTTTAAAAACTGACTAGAGCACTAGAGTAAACTATGTTTACTAATCAGCTGATTATTTTACGTGTGCTCCAGTTCAGATATCCTCAAAATGTGGCCTGTTATGGATTGCCTGGTATTTCAGGGTTTGACTGACCATGTTAGGTGGGATCAGACTGATGTACAGCTACTGAGCTGCTGTTCGAATATAGACCGATAAAATTAAAATTAAAAACACCCCCCCTCACTTGTGCACTCTGGAACTCTCGCTCTGTTTGCAACAAACTCCTTTCTTTCTATGATCTCTTCCTCAACCATTCTCTCAACCTTCTGGTTGTCACAGAAACCTGCTCTTTCCTTCAGACACAGCTTCCTCTGCTGCACTTGTTACATGGGGGTCTCCACTTCTTCCACATCCCTAGATCTGGAAACAGACAAGTAGGTGGTGTAGATATTTTCCTATCCTCTCATTGCACCTTTCAGCAAATACAGCCCATCTCTTCCCTCAAATTTTCTTCCTTTGAAATCCATATGATTTGCTTATTCCCTCACCCTCCCTTTAGGTGTTTAGGTGTTATGTAGTTGCCTCCCTGGTTCTTCAACTCAATTTATTGATCTTTTTGCAGCCTGTCTACTTTATTTCCTCTCCTTATACATCCCTGCCTTCATTCTTGGCAATTCAACCTCCTTATTGACAATCCCACTGCACCTGGTTGAAACAAATTGCCCAGCTCACTTCATTTTTACACATATAACATTACAGCACTTCCTACTACTCTCCCTCATTGAAACTTTACAACCAAAACTTCACAGAAAGCATTAAGTCACTAGATCAGCAAAATCTTTCAAACTCTCACAAACCTCTGAACTCTTCCATCTCCTCCTTTTCCTACCCTGACTATTCTATCTGTCACTACAACTTCCACTCAATTAGTCCTTGACAACTTGGCACCTTCTACCATAGCTTGAAAATCATGCACTCATCCTCAGCACTGGCACTCTTTTCTGACATGCTTCTTACGCAGATGTTCCCACGCTGGTGAGCGACAATGAAGAAAATCTCTATGTTCAACTGACGTTCTTCACTACAAATTTATCTTGAACTCCTATTTCTCTGCCCTACATCTCTCTAGCAGGATCACTTCTTTTCTCTTATGTCTACTCTTTTTTCAAACCAAAAACACCTGTGTTTACTTTTAATACCCTTTTTAGGCCCATTCACACTTCCTATTACACGTCTCTCTTAGCTCAAGATTTTGCCAGCCTTTTCAACAACAAAATCGACTCCATCAGAAATGAAATCTGCTCTCAACCAACTACCAGTTTCCAACCCCCTCAACCGTTTGCAAATGCCTAAAACCCAGAAAGTCACAAACTGAGCTCTTTTTGACCCTTTTACTGCGGAACAAGCCAAGTTTCTGACTTTATATCTTCCTCTCACCTCACTCGCCTTCCCCCATTGATCTCATCCCTTCACAACTAATGCTCTCCCTCTTTTCAGCTCTTACTCCAATCCTCACAAAAATGTAAATATCTCTCTCAGCACTGGTGTATTTCCCTCATCCCTTAAACATGCTCTAGTCACACCTATCCTCAAAAAAACCTTCTCTCCATCCAATTTCCCCATCCAAATACTACACTATATCCCCCTTGTATATACACTTCACAGAGACAGCAATCATTAAGGCTACTAATGACCTAATAACAGCAAAATCCAAATTGGCCTCTCTTGCTCCAAAAACTCCAATCTTTTGGCAAATGCAACAAAGCCCTCTTGTGGTTCTCCTCCTACCTGTCTAACCATACCTTTAGCATAGCCTTGTCTGATGCATCCTCTGCCCCTTTACAACTTTCTGTTGGTCTCTGTCCTTAGTACACTTCTCTTCTCAGTTTATACATCATCTTTAAGTTTCTTAATAAAATCCCACAGGTTTCAATATCATTTGTATGCTGATGATTCTCAAATCTACCTCTTTGTACCAGACCTATCCTTTTCCTTTCTAACTTGTGTCACTGTCTCTCTCACTGTCTTAAGCCAAATCTCTCCAAAACTGAGCTCCTTACTTTCCCCCTTTGACCAAAACCCCTATCCCTGAACCTTCTATAACTGTTGATAATAACATCATTACCCCAACCCTGCATGCTTGACGTTTTGGGGTCACACTCAACTCAGATCTCTCTTTCACTCCCCACATCCAGTATTTGGCTAATTCCTGCTGTTTCCACCTTAAAAACCACTTCAGAATTCACTACTTCCTCACAAAAGACACAACTAAATTTTAATCCAGTCTTTTATAATCTCCCATCTAGACTATTGCAACTCCATCCTCTCTGATCTTCTTAGCAGGAACTCTCTGCCTTGCTCCGCAAGACTCTCCCCTAGTTTTCACAGTTTTAAGTGCTCCTTAAAGACTCTACTCAAGAAAGCTGATTTACAACAGTGCAAATCTTGGTAAGGCCCTCCACCATTTGTCTCCCATAAATGCTACCTTGCATGTTAGACCTATGTGTCCAGATAGCTTTTGCTCAAGCGCAAACCTTTTTACTTTCAATTTGTGATAAGAGCTCAATAGGAGTGCTGTTGATTTAACGTGTGCTGTGTTAGTGCTCAACAGCGCTTGTAATCTAAGCCTAAAATTTTTAATAAAATCATTTAGCAAACATGCCAGTATACCAATCATGTTTTGATTCCCAGTTTTAATCCCAATACTAACCAAAAACATGTTTTCATGAGGTTTTGAAGTAACAATCTCTTTTGGCTGAAGCCTTTATTGGTTGAATCCATTTGGGATTGTGATTACTCTAACAACATGCTGCTAATATCAGCTGAAATGTAAACCGTAATATCAAGAGATGATATCAGAACAATTTTGATTAGGTCTTTATTTACAAAGGTATCATTAGTGAAACCAATCTCTATAAGTATAATATTTAGAAACAGTGCATATGTACTATGTTTTGAGAGATCAATCATGATTTACATAAGAACTTGAAAGTTAGTCTCATAGGAAAAATAAGGTAACTGTTACAAGAAGCATTTAAGACCACATTCTTAATAGCATTCATTAGAAGTAATGATTACCCTGTGACATTCGAACATTTTCTTTTTTCATGTTAGAACCAAATGCTCACCTAGTCCACCTATGACCCCCTTTTATAGTGAATGTTTAATTAATTCATAATATAGACTTATGCATTAGCACAAGTTTCAATTTGTATTTCTACATAAGAATTAGTTCTGAACTTGCTACAATTTGCCCTTGCCCTTGCATTTTTCCTAATTTATAGAAATCATCAAATTATCCCACTTCATTCTTTCTACCAAGCTAAACGTATTAAGGTCATAACCCTGTTTCTTAAGGTTTTGGGGGGGGGGGGGGGGTAGGTTGTTTTGTTTTTTTTCAAAGGATAATTTTATTAGCTATTGTGGTAATTTTAGTGGGGGGGGGGGGGGGGTTCTAAACACTATGAGCCCGAGTTACATTTGGAAGCCCAAAATATCGCTTTTGCTAAAGCAATATTTGCACTCCACTTTTTAATACCATTACATGCACATGTGCACTGGTATTACAAGTTAGGTGCAATGCAAACCTGACATAGCGTTCGCATTGCACTAAAGCTTAGCGCTCCTGAGAGCGCTCTTCCATAGGCTTCAATGGGAGCCTCGTTCTCATGCCATCAGACCATCATGCCATCATGCACAGCAATGGGCAGCAAAATAAAAAAAAAACTATATATATGATTATATACATATATATTTACAGGGAATACACAGTTTCCCATAGACCGCAGCGTAAAGGCACATTTCAGAGCGGTTTATTTTTCTAACACCCCACAACCTCCACTTTTGACCCCTAAAAACTGCTTTGTGCAATTTTTTTTAATTTTTTTAAATGCTACTTTTTTAAATATAAAACAAAAGACTCTTTCATTTGGGGCAAATTGTGGTAACATTTAGAAAATCTGACCTGTTTACAGGGGAGCAATACATTTGCACACATATGTAATCTGGCCCTTTACTTTACAGGATCACTGTCTTTCCCACATCATGGGATCACATGTTGGAAGGCAGTGAAAAAGCAGTGGTACCCCTAGTACTTTCAAATGAAATACTAAAAGATTTACTTAAATCTTTTATATTTTTTAAGATAAACCTTTTAAAGGGACACTGTACCCAAAAAAATTCTTTCGTGATTCAGATTGAGCATGAAATTTTAAGCAACTTTCTAATTTACTCCCTATTATCAAATTTTCTTCATTCTCTTGGTATCTTAATTTGAAATGCAAAAATGTAAGTTTAGATGCCGGCCCATTTTCTGGTGAACAACCTGGGTTGTCCTTGCAGATTGTGGATGAATTCATCCACCAATAAAAAGTGCTGTCCAGAGTACTGAACAAAAAAAAAAGCTTAGATGCCTTCTTTTTCAAATAATGATAGCAAGAGAACGAAGAAAAAATTGATAATAGGAGTAAATTAGAAAGTTGCTTAAAATTGCATGCGCTTCTCTGAATTACAAAAGAAAAAAATTGGGTTCAGTGTCCCTTTAAGTAGAATGTGTAAAAATCTCATTTGGTATACAGTTTGCTATATGTTTACATCACTGGAGCAGCCACTTTAGGGATCATATGTCTGTTAAAAATGTGAGGCATATTGTCTCTTTAGAAAACTGTTAGACATACAAACAGAGGGCTCTTCACTGTGCAAATCAGTAACATAATAACCATCAGGAAGTGAAAATACACAGATTTAATATCAAACATAGAAGTAACAGTACATTTGGTTAACAGTGATCATACCATAGTCACATTTGAAACCACTTTCCATAAGCAGTGTCTTAAAGGTCCTACTAATACTTTTAAGTTTAGGAAAGCAAAATTAAATGATTTAATAACATAATTGGGACAAACTATTCTTCAATAAAAATACAGAAGATAAATAGATAACACTTAAAAAACGTTGTTAAATAAATATACAGATCAAACACATACCAACATGGTTACAAAAGGTAAAAGAAATAAATCCAAGCCAATGTGGCTAAATAAATATGGTAAAAATGTAGGGCATTTAAATTATTCAAACAAAATATTACAGCTTGATGACACCAATTGTATAAGGACTGTAACAAAGCATGCAAAAAGCAATCAAATTAGCCAAATTGAAAATGAAAGATTTATTGCAAAGGATCCTTAACTCGTCCGCCACCCTCTGAGGCAGCAGACAGGAATTAGCCCCGATCGAATACGATCAGATTGATTGATACCCTCCTGCTAGCAGCCATGTGCAGGGGGCGGCGTTGCACAAGCATTCACTAGAAATGCTTGTTGCAATGATAAATGCTGTCAGCGTATGCTTCCGGGATTTATCGATGTCCGCCAGCACATTGATAAATCTAACCCATAGTCTGTATAACATTTTTTTTTTTTTAAATGATATAAGTATAATAATCTTTTGAACAAGTATTGTCTTTATAAAGCTCTAATAGGAATTAGTTGCCATAGTGGTATGAATCATATGTCCCTTTAATCGAGCTTTAATACATATGCTAATGTGCTGCAGATTAAACTAAGCTTGACAAAGATTGTTACTAAGGACTTCCATAGTGGAACACACCTGAGGTTACTCGGACTAGCCCAGAATCATTTGGGACTGTTTTGGTCAGAAATATTCTTGAATACCTGAATCCGCAAAGCTAATAATGACCGACAGCCTAAGACAACACTAAAAGTACAAGAAGTGGTTAACGAAAGGTTCAAGAGACGCTCAACCATTTACTCCAAACATCGACATCGGATTCTTATAATCCATATGTGAGTACGATTATGTTTTATCTGCTTTTTTTACGAATACACATAAGGAGTTTTCTCTTTCACTCCCACAGGATCTATACGACTCCTACTGTGAATTATATTATCAGTCCTGCCAAAACTGTTTGCTACTACTGCAAGTTATACCTAGTGTTCATATTGGTTTCTGGCTGTGACCCCACTCTCACGTGCAAGTAGCGGACCTACTCAACAGAGGGCCCTGGTGCAACATTTTTTGGGGAACCCCAAAGCTAACTCAGTTGTAATAGTAATAATATACATGCTGCTCCTGTTAATGATTTTGAGGATAGATAGATAGATAGATAGATAGATAGATAGATAGATAGATAGATAGATAGACCTGCAATCTACCTGCATTAGGATTGTATACATTCTGCACAAACCTATGTAGTAGACTGGCTACTATGGGCCCCCCCAGGCAGTTGGGCCTGGTGCCACAGCACCTGCTGCACCCAATGGTAGTTCCATCCCTGCTCACGTGCCAGCGGGCACAGTGATGATGTAATCAGACACTAATGACAGCACAGCATCAAACCATGAGCAACAGGCAGGCTGCAAGTAACTAACATGGATGGATTAAAGGTATGAAACAGACAGTTCATGTAAGCAATTTCAGAAAATGAATTACAGTAAGTGTGTACCTTATCATGTGAGTCTGCTATTGGCAGTAAGATAATGTTGATGCTTGTGCAATCTGGCTGCTAACTCAGGCATTGGGGTAGATTTAACAAGGGCTGAATGGCCCTTGTTCCCCTTGTTTCTGAGCGAGCCTTCAAGGCTCGCCGGAAACAGTTATGAAGCAGCGGTCGTAAAGACAGCCTGCCCTGCTCCATAACTGGTCGCTGCCTCTGAGGCTGCGGTCTTCAATCCGCCCAATCCTATATGATTGGGCTGACTGACACCCCCTGCTAGCAGCCCGATGGCCGAAAATCTGCAGGGGGCCGCATTGCACAAGCAGTTCTGGTTAACTGCTTGTGCAATGATAAATTTCCGGCATTCAGCGATGTCTGTTGGACATAATACGCTACAGCGTATCATGATCATGTAGGACAGACATGGTAAATCTTACCCCATAGTCTGAAACAGACATTGTGGTAAGTTTGATGCTTGTGTTCTCCAGCTGCTACACAGACAAAGTCTGTATTTTAAGGAGCATATGCGGAAATATAAATTTTGGGATCAATAAATGATTTAGATGTTATAACAGAAGGATTGCATAGCTATATCTCTATTTTTCTATATTTTAATAAGATACTAGCATGCTAAAAGAGGCCATTGATGTACAGGAGGAAAGCATAATTCGGTCACTATATAAATCCCTGGTAAGACTAAGGACCTGATTTAAAAAAAAGACATTACAGACTGAAACAAAAAGTTCAGAGAAGGGCCACAAGTTGATAAGGGAATGGCTAATTTAAGCTATGAGGAGAGGTTAACCAACACTGGGTCTCCTTTTCCTCTAGAAAAAAGGTGTTTGTGAGGTGACATGATTACTTTATAGAAATATATTTAATGCCCATATGCAGAGATGTCAGAAGCTCTGGTTATTCAATAAAATTGTGACAAGAGGTCACAAATTAAGGCAGGAGAAAAGGAGATTTAATCTCCTGCAACATAAATGTTTTTTCACTGCAATACAATAGTGAAACTCATTACCTGAGGAGGTAGTAAATGCCAATACCTTAGATACATTTAAAAATGGTTTAGATACATTTCTGGCTAGAAACAGAATTCAGGGATATATTTTTTTGTGTTAAATGGGTCACCTTTTTTAATGGGATTAATTTAAACTCAACTGGAGCATTTTTGTAAGTATATTAAAATGTATATAGGTTAAACTCAACGGACTTCTGCCATTTTTCAACTTGATCTACTATTTTACTATTTACTATTTTACTTAAGATATTTAAACTACTGGTCAAAAGTTTTAGAACACCTGCATTTTTAAATAAATTTTATAATTTATGCAGTCCAGTGAATAACCTGAATTGTTACAAAGGATTAACAGACACTGCCAGAGATTAACAAAACAAGCTTTTAAAAAAGCTGAAAAATATAATTATGCTTACCTGATAAATTAATTTATTTCATGATGGTGAGAATCACAATCCATTACTACTGGGAATTATACTGCTGACCACTAGGAGGAGCAAAGGTTAACAATATCCTAAGATCCCTTAAAACCCCTCCCACTTTACTGGAAACTGGTCCGACATACTAGCTAAGACAGAAAAAGAAGACAATGGTAGGAAAAGAAATAAGAACAAAAAGTGCATACTTGAACTGATGCCAGAAAAAACCTAATCAAAACCAGGAAATTAATGGGCATTGTCTCATGGACTCTCACCACCATGAAAAAAAATATTTTATCAGGTAAGACAGAGAGTATTCTAGGAATTCCAAAAATGTTTCCAACTGAACCCATGTTCCACACACCAAGTAATAAAAGCCTTCCAACCCTTGTGATATTTTTTCCTTGTCACAGGTTTATGGGCCTGAACCAAAGTTTCAATGACATAATCAGAAAAACCTCTCTGCCTTAAAATGAATTGTTTAATCTCCAAGCAGTCAATGGACCTTGAGACATAAGCTCGCAATGCAGAGGACAAATGGACATCTGCAAAAGATCTGCAAACCAAGTCCTTTGAGGCCAAGTTGGAGCAATCAGAATTACTTGATTCTGGCTATCACCCTTTGTTACAGAATCCCTGGATCCCTGGACCTCGCAAAGTATCTGAGGAGCTTGTTGCTCAAATGAAAAGCCATTAGATCTACTTCTGGAAGACCCCACAGTTCTACAATCTGACTAAAGACTTCCACATAAAGAGACCATTCCCCTGAGTGAAGGGATTGGCGACTGAGGAAATCTGCTTCCCAATTGCTCACCCCTGGAATATGTACTGCAGAAAATATACAGGAATTGCTCTCTGCCCAAGTCAGAATTCGTGAAACCTCACTCATTGCCAGGAAACTGTTAGTTCCCTCATGATGATTGATGTAAGATACTGCTATTAAATTGTCTGACTGGAAACACACATAAGTCTCTTTTCAGGAGAGGGCCAGAAGGAAGGAAGGAGGCACCAATATACCATTAGGCCAAATAGGCGATTACTTAAGGACTCACTCCATGATGGGACTTCATACAAAAACATAAAAAAATGCCCTTTCTTCAGATCAAATGGGTTTGGGTGGCATAGTAGCCAAGTCAAACTGGCTTCCTCCAACCACAGTTCATATGGGATAATATTCAAAGACATGAGCAGGGGGTGGAACAGAAGTGTCCAGGCGCAATGTAGGGATTTCTGCTGCAGTAATCCCTGTTTTCAATGATTGTCTATTCTGTTTAGTGCTCTCCCTTTGTTTTGCTGAGTTGTGTGGTGAGAGGAACTGCAGACATTAGCAGAGCAACTATAGTCTCTGTCTCCCACCTTCAGCTGGATGCACAGTCACTCACTTGGATTTATCTATCTAGCTGATATATTTGGTATTTAAGGTGAGTAGAATTTTTGCATACTTCTCTCCCCTGCAGCAAGAGAGTACTGAACTGGGGGGCAATGTGACACGTTGGTCCCCTCCTCAGTCACTGACTTTAGCTGAGCTGCCAGCATTCCTGTGTGAGTTGAGCCCCTTCCCTTGCTCAGGGACTTGTTATTGACAGCAATACTGTAAACAGTTGCAAGCTGTGTTTGTACATCTTAACACTATAGATACCAGAAAACAGTGTGAAGAAATTGTATATGATGCTTGTATTGGCTGGAAGATTCAAGTGGCCTGTATGTGTATATAAGTTTAAAGCATTTTATAGCTATAGTTTGCATTAAATGCACTTTTAAGAAAATTGGTTTTATGACTTTCCCTGTATTTGTATATACATTTTAAAGACGAACAGATTGAATTCACCATTTAGGAGTCAGTAAAATAGTGAGCCAGTCCTTATACTACTTTATATAGGACTCAGGCGGTGTTTATATATAGATACATGTAGAATAATTCAAAAAGTTACCAGCTAGGCTTGGGTTTGATGACGCTTACATGAAAAAACAAAATGTATGATTACCTGATAAATTATTTTCTTTCCTGACATGGAGATTCCACAAATCCATTCTAGTTACTAGTGGGAATTCAACTCCTGGCCACAAGGAGGATGCAAAGAACACCCCAGCAAAGCTTTAAGTATCCCTCCCACTTCCCATAATCCCCAGTCATTCAGTCGAGGGAATATGGAAAGAGAAGAGGAACACCAAGTGTGCCTGAAGTTTTAAGAAGATAATAAGCCATCTTGAATTTAGACAAGGGCTAGTTGTGGGATCTCCATGCCAGGGAAGAAAAGAATTTAATCAGCTAAGCATAAATTTTGTTTTCTTTCCAATGGCATGGAGAGTCCTCAAATCCATACTAATTATAGTGAGAACCAATACCAAAGCTAGAGGACACAGAATGGAAAGGGAGGGAGAAACAAGACAGGCGTACCTAAACTAAAGGCTCCACCGCTTGAAGAACCTTTCTCCCAAGGAAGCCTCAGCTGAGGCAAAAAACATTGAATTTGTAAAATGTTGATAATGTATGTAATGAGGACCAAGTGGCCGCCATTGCAAGTTTGCTCCACAGAAGCCTAGTTTTTAAAGGCCCAGGAAGAAGAAACAGCCCTAGTTGAATGAGCTGTAATCCTCTCAGGAGGCTGTTGTCCAGCTGTCTCATTAACCAACCGAATGACACTCCCTCAACCAAAAGAAAGAGCAGTTGACGTAGCCTTCTGACCCTTACGTTTGCCAGCAAATATTACAAAAAGAGCAGAATATTGACGAAAATCCTTAGTAGCCCTGGAGATAGAATTTTGGAGCTAGAACTACATTCATGTTATGTAACAGACATTCTTTCTGAGAAGAAGGATTAGGAAACAAAGAAAGGAACGACAATTTCCTGATTGATATTGCAGTCCGAAACCACCATAGGAAGAAAACACAATTTTGTACGAAGGACTGCCTTATCCACATGAAAAAACTTTCCAAGATAATTTAATATCACAGAATGCATAGGCACAAAAGGAGTCTGCTGCAAAACCCAAAGAACAAGATATTGGGGGGTAGTTATCAAGCCGTCTACTTTTCTGGCTTCACCGGCCCAATATGCCCCGCCTAAGCTCGCCCTACCCTTCGCCGCCGCGGACCTGAAAAAAACGCACTAGTTATCAAATAAAGCTGTCAAAAAGCCGCGGGGCGATGAGCAGCGGACTGTGACAGTTATCACTCATCCGATCTCGCTGCTCTTCGGCTTTTTTCCAGCTTTATTGCTAGCCTGTCACTAAGCACTCACACTAAACTACATGTTCTATCCTTATCCGGCACCCCCGGAGCCTCTGCAACTCAATAAAGTTACTAACCCCCCTAAACCGCCGCTCCTAGACCCCGCCGCAACTCTTATAAATGTATTAACCCCCTAAACCGCCGCACCTAGACCCTGCCGCAACTCTTATAAATGTATTAACCCCTAAACCACCGCTCCCGGACACCGCTGCCACCTACAGTATACCTAGTAACCCCTATCCTGCCCCCCTACACCGTCGCCCTCTATTATAAAGTTTATTAACCCCAATCCTGCTGATCCCGCACCTCTCCGCAACTAAATAAATAGTTTAACCCCTAAACCGCCGCTCCCTGAACCCGCCACCACCTATATTAAACCTATTAACCCTATCACTGCCCCCCCCTACACCGTCATCACCTATAATAAATTTAATTAACCCCTAATCTGCCTCCCCTACACCGTCGCCCCTATAATATATTTATTAACCCCTATCCTGCCCCCCACTACGCCGCTGCCACTGTAATAAAATTATTAACCCCTAAACCTAAGTCTAACCCTAACCCTAATGCCCCCCTAACTTAAATATTAATTAAATAAATCTAAATAATATTTCTCTTATTAACTAAGTTAATCCTATTTAAAACTAAATACTTACCTATAAAATAAAACCTTAATATAGCTACAATATAAATAATAATTATATTCTAGCTATCTTAGGATTTATTTTTATTTTACAGGTACCTTTCAATTTATTTTTAACTAGGACAATAGCTATTAAATAGTTATTAACTATTTAATAGTCTTACCTAGCTAATAATAAACTGAAATTTACCTTTAAAATAAATCCTAACCTAAGTTACATTACACCTAACACTACACTATACTTTAATAAAGTATTCCTATTTAAAAATAAATACTTACCTGTAAAATAAACACTAAGATAGGCTACACATATATAATTAATAATTATATTGTAGCTATCTTAGGATTTACATATCTTTATTTTACAGGTAACTTTGTATTTATTTTAGCTAGTTAGAATAGTTATTAAATAGTTATTAACTATTTAATAACTACCTAGCTAAAAGAAATACAAAATTACCTGTAAAATAAATCCTAACCTAAGTTACAATTAAACCTAACACTACACTATCATTAAATAAATTAATAAACTACCTACAAATAACTACAATTAAATACAATTACATAAACTAACTAAAGTACACAAAATAAAAAAAGCTAAGTTACAAAAAAAAAAAAAAGTTATAAACATGTTAAAAATATTACAACAATTTTAAGCTACTTACACCTAATCTAAGCCCCCTAATAAAATAACAAACCCCCCCAAAATAAAAAAATGCCCTACCCTATTCTAAATTAAATAAAGTTCAAAGCTCTTTTACCTTACCAGCCCTTAAAAGGGCCATTTGTGGGGGCATGCCCCAAAGAAAACAGCTCTTTTGCCTATAAAAGAAAAATACAACCACCCCCCCAACATTAACACCCACCACCCACATACCCCTAATCTAACCCAAACCCCCCTTACAAAAACCTACCACTAATCCCCTGAAGATCATCCTACCTTGTCTTCACTCAGCCGAGCAGCGATGGAACCGACGTGGACATCCGGAGCGGAAGAAGGTTAATCCTCCAAGCGGCGCTGAGAAATCTTCCATCCGATGAAGTCATCATCCAGGCGGCGCTGAAGAAAAGTCTTTGATCCGGCCGATGTCATCTTCAAAGAGGCGCTGAAGAGGTCTTCTATCCGGGCGAAGTCATCTTCCAAGCCGGGTCTTGAATCTTCCTTCCGCCGACGCGGAACCTCCTTCTTCACCGACGGACTACGACGAATGAAGGCTCCTTTAAGGGACGTCATCCAAGATGGCGTCCCCTCAATTCCGATTGGCTGATAGGATTCTATCAGCCAATCGGAATTAAGGTAGGAAAAATCTGATTGGCTGATGGAATCAGCCAATCAGATTGAGCTCGCATTCTATTGGCTGTTCCGATCAGCCAATAGAATGCGAGCTCAATCTGATTGGCTGATTGGATCAGCCAATCGGATTGAACTTGAATCTGATTGGCTGATTCCATCAGCCAATCAGAATTTTCCTACCTTAATTCCGATTGGCTGATAGAATCCTATCAGCCAATTGAATTGAGGGGACGCCATCTTGGATGACGTCCCTTAAAGGAGCCTTCATTCGTCGTAGTCCGTCAGTGAAGAAGGAGGCTTCCGCGTCGGCGGGAAGATTCAAGACCCGGCTTGGAAGATGACTTTGCCCCGGATAGAAGACCTCTTCAGCGCCTCTTTGAAGATGAATTGGCGGATCGAAGACTTTTCTTCAGCGCCCGCCTGGATGATGACTTCATCGGATGGAAGATTCTTCAGCGCCGCTTGGAGGATTAACTTTTTCCGCTCCGGATGTCACTTCGGTTCCATCGGTGGCTCGGCTGAGTGAAGACGACTAAAGGTAGGATGATCTTCAGGGGATTAGTGTTAGGTTTTTGTTAAGGGGGGTTTGGGTTAGATTAGGGGTATGTGGGTGGTGGGTTTTAATGTTGGGGGGGTTGTATTTTCTTTTCAGGCAAAAGAGCTGTTTTCTTTGGGGCATGCCCCACAAATGGCCCTTTTAAGGGCTGGTAAGGTAAAAGAGCTATGAACTTTATTTAATTTAGAATAGGGTAGGGATTTTTTTATTTTGGGGGGTTTGTTATTTTATTAGGGGGCTTAGATTAGGTGTAAGTAGCTTATAATTGTTGTAAATTTTTTTAACTGTTTGTAACTTATTTTTTTTATTTTTTGTAACTTAGCTTTTTTTATTTTTTGTACTTTAGTTAGTTTATGTAATTGTATTTAATTGTAGTTATTTGTAGGTAGTTTATTTAATTAATTTAATGATAGTGTAGTGTTAGGTTTAATAGTAAATTAGGTTAGGATTTATTTTAAGGTAATTTTGTATTTCTTTTAGCTAGGTAGTTATTAAATAGTTAATAACTATTTAATAACTATTCTAACTAGCTAAAATAAATACAAAGTTACCTGTAAAAAAATATAAATCCTAAGATAGCTACACTATAATTATTAATTATATTGTAGCTATCTTAGGATTTATATTTATTTTACAGGTAAGTATTTATTTTTAAATAGTATTAATTTATTAAAGTATAGTGTAGTGTTAGGTGTAATTGTAACTTAGGTTAGGATTTATTTAAAAGGTAAATTTCAGTTCTATTTTAGCTAGGTAAGCTATTAAATAGTTAATAACTATTTAATAGCTATTGTACCTAGTTAAAATAAATTGAAAGGTACCTGTAAAATAAAAATAAATCCTAAGATAGCTAGAATATAATTATCTATTTATATTGTAAGCTATATTAGGGTTTAATTTTAAAGGTAAGTATTTAGTTTTAAATAGGATTCATTTTAGTTAATAAGCGGTTAATTTATTTAGATTTATTTAATTAATATTTAAGTTAGGGGGGACGTAAGGGTTAAGGGTTAGACTTAGGGTTGTCTAGGACTATCCTTTGAGAGAGGTCGAGTGGTCACCATTACATTGTTTGCCTCCTAGATATATGAAGGCAAAGAATGACTGGGGATTATGGGAAGTGGGAGGGATACCTTAAAGATTTACTGGGGTGTTCTCTGTCTCCTCCTGGTGGCCAGGTGTTGAATTCCCACTAGTAATTAGAATGGATTTGTGGACTCTCCATTCCACTGGAAAGAAATATTCATTTTATACAAACTAATATATTGGGATAACATTTTGCATTTATTCTTTTGTGTGTTAGAGATATAAAACACAACATTTCTCTTTTACGATTCGATATAGCATGCAATTGTAAAATAATATTTGAATTTACTTCTATTATCTGTTTTCCTTTGCTCTGTTTGTATCCTGTTGTATCTTTTGTTAAAAAAACATACCTAGGTAAACTCAGGAGCAGCAATGCACTACTGGGAATTATCTGCTGATTGGTGGTTGCTTATATACAACTCTCATTATTGACTCACCCCCATGTGTTCAGCAAGCTCCCAGTAGTGCTTTGCAGCTTCTCTTAACAAAAAGATACCAAGATAATGAAGGAAGTAAATTTCAAAGTTGTATCTGGATCTTGACATTAAAGTTTTATATCCCTTTAAGAGGTGCCTCATAATTAAATTTTGTCTAAGGCCTCCCTTAGTCTAGAGCCACCTCTGACTGAATGGCCCTGAAAATTGCATGGAGTTACATAATATTTATGGGCAACTTCACCTCCGAAGAAACCAAACCCTGTGCTCCCTGGCACCTGCATCGCAACCCTGAAAAACTTGCATCTGTCAAGATCACTTTCCAATTTGGATGGACAATGGATTAATGATTGATCACCAGAAAAGGGATTGAGTTGTTTTGGCATCCAGAAAAAATCTACTGAGCCATTTGATTGTAATCCTTGCATTCACTAATGAAGCATACAAAGCTGAAGAGGCCTTATGTGAAACTGAGCAAAAAGGAATAGCATCCTGAGGTTGCTATCACTTAGACATAAAACATTCATACAAAGTGCTACAGAAGCAAAATTAACTTACTGATGATTTACACAAGCTGAGTAAACTTCAGCCTTTTCAGTTTTGTCAAAGAAAGTGTCATGGAGGACTGAATAATATATTACACCCAAAAAAAGTAATCCTGGACTGAGGGGACAGAGAACTTTTTGGAAAGATTACTTTCCAACTATGCTCTTGAAGAAACAACAAATTCTATTGGTATGATAAACTGCTAAATGTAAAGTTGGAACCTTGTCCAGGTAAGGAAACATCAAAACACTGAGCGCTTATTATAGATAAAGAGGCATAAGAACTTTTGTAAAGATTCTGGAGTGGTAGCCAGACCAAACAGAAAAGTAACAAATTGAAAATGCTTGTCCAGGAAAGCAAACCTTAGAATTGATGATGATCCCTGTGAATGGGGATATGAGATAAGCATGCTTCAGATCTATAGAGGACAGGAACTGCTCTCTTTGGAACAAGATGAATAATAGCCCTGATAAACTTGTTTAAAGTTTTCAAATTCCAGCACAGTTCTGTACGTTCCTTCTTTTTTGGAAACAATAAGAGGTTGGAGAAAAATTCCTGACCCTGTTCCGATTCTGCAAACTAGAGGTATTACACCCATATGTTCAGATCTAAAATTGACTGAAAAAGGCTCTTGACTTCATAGGATTATTTGGACAGAAGACACTTTACCCCTAGGAGGTTTTGATCTGAAACCTATTCTATATCCTTGGGAAATATAAAAAATTACTGTTCAGAAACATGAATTTTGAATAGAATAAAACCAAGGCACCTGAAAAAGGTGTATCTGCTTCCAACGAAGATCTGGATCAAAATCTACCACCTTCATGACAGACTTGGTAGTGGAGACAGGCTATTTAGACTGTTTGTACCTGTTTCAATTATGATTTGGCTTAAAGGAAAAAAATGGAAGAACCCTGTTTCCTGAATAAAGAGGATGACTTCAGATTCTTTGATTGTGCAAGGTGTCTGGAACTCAGTATGCAGGAATAACAACCAGAAACAAGAAAGTCTTTCTAGAGTAATCTTTACTGAAGAAATGATATGCAGAAACAGATTAATCAAATACAGAAACAGAAATGTAGCAGAACCAATCTTACAATGCAATATAGAACACAAGTCTCAAACAAGCACAGAACTCAGCGAGTTACTGTTAGTAAGATATTTTATGAAATGTCCAGAAAAAGATAGCATATGCAAGTAGGTACAAGTTCTCAACAAGCACAGGACTCATCGAGTACTGTTGATAAGATATTTTATGAATGTCCAGGAACAAGATAGCATATTAGAGTAGCACAAAATAGTTGTAGAATAAGCATATAACAAGGATCTTTGGTCTCATCGGCAGTTATAGCATACCCAAGTATGTCAGCAGAAGGTCTCTGGTCTCAGTAGGAGTATAGGATACCCAAGTATGTCAGCAGAACTCTTTTGTCTCAGCAGAAGCATACATCAGCATTAGAACAGGGGTCCTTTGGTCCCCAGCGGCCAGTATAGCATACCCAAGTATGTCAGCAGAGATCTTTGGACTCAGCAGAAGCATTAAATCAGCATTACAAACAGGAGTCTTTGGTCACAGCGGCAGTATAGCATACCAAGTATGTCTGCAGAGGTCTTTGGTCACAGCAGAAGCAGATCCATACATTATGTATTACAACAGGGGTCTTTGGCCCAAGCAACAGTATTGCATTCCCAAGTATGTTAGCAGAGGTCTTTGGTCTCAGCAGAAGCTGAGGAGCAGGAAACAGGAAAGCACACTTCCAAGGCAATAACTCAGTGCAGAGTGAAGCACTAAGTATCATTTTATAGGAACTCCCACACCCGTGCCTTTCATGTGGGAGATCCAACAATCAGTTACTGGCCCTTTAAATCTAGGTAGTTTGTGCCGTGAGCGCCTAGATATTCGCAGCTGCTGCTGCTAACAGACTGGTCTTTGCGTTTCTCCACATGGGATGCCGAGATGGCATCACTGGGGCCTGTCTAACCACAACGGCGGCACGGAGAGAGGTCAGAGAACCAGTGTTAGCCGTGACGGTGGCCGGGTAAGTCAGGGCTCCTGATAGATTAACAAAAGGAATGAAAATTATTAGATACTCTTAGACTTTTTATACTGGGTGAGAAAGGCTCATTTCCCCCCAGTCACCATAGAAATTATTTCACCCAGACCAGATCCAAACAATGACTTCCCCTTCCCTTTAAAAGGAAGAGACATAAATCTAGGTTTAGATTCAGGACTGCTAGTGCCACATTATTAGCATTGATCTTAATAATATCAACAAACAGCATCACAAATGAAAGTATTAAAAGCAATACTAATTGCTGTTCTAAAAAGAAAACCTGCTTGCAAAAAAAGCTTTTTATAAAAAAAAAAACTAATTTCCTTTCCATGTGATCTCTAAGAGAGGTACTATACTCAAATTGAATAGTATTACGTTTAGCAAAAGTAGAAACAGCCCTATCCACCTTAGGAATAGTTTCCCAAAGCTCCTAAAGCTCTAAATTGGAAGAAGGCAAAGGAGACATCCTTTTAATCTTTGAGCAGGATAAAAATGAATACCAGACTTAGACCACTCTTTAGAATGATCTCAGAGATAGTATCAGGAAACTGGAAATACTTCAGATGACTTAACAGAGGGTTTAAATATTAAACTCTAGCTGTTTAACTGACATCCTCAGAAACCTTAAATCTAAAGTACATTACACTTCTCTTTAAAGAGATCAAAGGAGTTTAAGCTTAAATAAAAAGAGGAAGATCAGTTACCTAATCAGAGATTGACTCCTGATCATCTGAAACATTTCACCCTCAGAGGATAAATCAGAAGAACCAGGGCTTGAAAACATTTAGTTAACAGACTTAGACTTGCCCAAATAATAAAAGCTAGTTGATGGATTATCAGCAACCACATTCTTACGGCTTCCTTGGACGAGTTATGGCCGCCAACATCTCAGATATAGTAGAGTGTACAAAATCTTAAAATCCTGGAGCAAAATCTGAGGAACTCCCCTATGTACATCAAACAGAGGAAGGGACAGATAACTTTAGAAGCAAGAGCAACATTGGGCTGTATGTTAGAATGTATGCATGATTTACAAATCTGAGCAGGACGGATTTAATATCAACCAGCTTGCAAAAAAAATACACTTAATATTGGAAGGATATGTTCAGAAGATCTAGCTTCTAAAATAGTAGTATTAACAGACTAGAGGAAGGATCTGTATTAAAAGATATAACAGGCAGGTAATGAGTAGATCAAAAGACAAACATTTATTTAAACATCACAATACTAATAAGGTAGGATAAGCAATTAACCTTACACCAAAGCCAACCACACTAAAGAATATACATTTTTTTTTTACCAAAAGGCACATAAAGCCTGCATAGAGTGAAGTAAGGTATTGTATACCCATGCCATATATAATGCCTGACATAATGGTCCCCAGGCTATGATATACCAATAAGAGAGTACCTAATAATAGCCTACAGGCTAATCAGGGGCCAAACAACACCATCCACATTTTACCGAATAGGCACCCACACTACTGGACTTACCATGGTAGATAAGAACTGCTTCCAGCAAGTAGCAATCCAGTGGTGTACACATGACAGCAGAGGATCTAAACACGTGGAGTAAAATGTTGAACCAACAGGAGGTGGCTTTGGAACAGTCCCTGCAACACTGTGGCGCCCTGTGACTAACTGCCTATACTTTTTTTTTGTACCACTACTAATACTCCCAAATACTCTTCTTCTATCTAAACAGTAGCTCTCTGAGGGGAAACTGGACCCCAATTCAGTCTAAGAACCCTTCTCACAGGTACCTCATTTCTTCACCTTCCTCCTGTGAAGGCAAAGACAAGACTAAAAGGTGGGAGGGGTTTTAAGGGCTTTAGAGTTTTGGGGAAACTTTGCCTCCACCTAGTGGTCAGGAATATAATTACCATGAGAAATGGATCATTTGAAAAGAAGGCATCTAAGCTTTTTTTTTTATTCAGAACTCTGCACAGCACTTTTTATTGGTGGATGAATGTATCCACCCAATCAGTAAGGACAACCCTGGTTGCTCACCAAAAAATGGGCCGGCATCTAACATTTTTGCATTTCAAATAAAGATACCAAGAGAATGAAGAAAATTTGATAATAGGAGTAAATTAGAAAGTTTGTCAGGGTGCAGGAATCAGACTGAGACGAGAGTGCAAAAATAATCACACCTTTATTAATAGCAAAAAATAATAAAAAGTCCACAAGTCAAATAACAAGCCAGGAGTCAAAACCAGAGCTGGTAGTAGACGAGCCGAGTCAGGAGGCCAAAGCGTATAGTCAGACGAGCCGGAATCAGGAACAAGGAAAACAGCAAAGTCAGGAACAAGTCAGGGATCAGGAACCAGGAAGGACGTCAGGCAGCAGGTAATACACAGGAACTCTCACAAACAGGTCTGAGACAACGCAAAGCAAAGCATACTGAACAGAGGCCCTTTAAATAAAAGTGATGACATCACAATTCTGAGACTGCATCCTGTTCTCACATGGATGATGCACACCAGTCTGGCCATAAAAGGAAGTGCAGGAAGTGAGCAGCATCCCCACAATGCACCAAGTCAGGAAGAGAGGTGAGTAAAATGGCTACCAGCAGCACATGGCAAACACAACAGGGAAAAAACCCTGACAATGTCATGCTCTATCTGAATCCCAAAAGAAAAAAATTGGGTTCAGTGTCCCTTTAAGCATTATTTAGACAGTAGGTACTGCATGAAGTAATATATTGCTATCACAATGGACAAAAAACGGGTAAGCAAAGGACACATACAGATCATTATAACCCTTAAAATTGTAGGGCTTTCCTTTAGAGAAAATGCAAAGCTAGCCAAGGTGACAGTGAGTACATCTTCCTTCACCATCAAAAGGCCTCTTGGAAACTGGAGGAAACTCTGACAAGTAGAGGTCTAGCAGACCCAAAGCCACAAAAGAATCAGAAAATATGTTTCTGAGAGTCAACAGCTTTGTGTTATAGGGGTTCACAGGACAAACATATCATCACAGCATATCAAAATACAGGCTTAACACTATTTGAAGTAAGCATGTCTTATTTCAACTGTGTAGAGGAGTCTTTAAAGCTGCAGATTTGACAGTTGAGTGGCAGAAAAAAAGCTGTTTCTAAGATATCAGACTAAGAAAAAGAGGGGGTGCATCGCTAGTGGACTGCTGAAGATTTGAAATCTTTAAGTCATCATTATAGACGTTTTTATAGGGAGTGGTACTCTGAACCAACTTTTTGCAGTGCCATGCAATATCCTGTGGTTTATGCCTAGTTGGTCAGGGGTTTATCCTACAGCAAAATAATGACCCAAAACATACCTCCAGACTATGTCAGAAACTACCTTAGAAGAAATAAGATGGTAGGCTCCAAATTATGAAATGACTAGCACAGTCTCCAGCTTTAAATCACATTGAGCTGGTTAGCATGAAATTCTAAAAAGGCAAATTTTCTTATTCTTATCTAAGGGCATTCCCTGAAATTTCTATATGTGAAGAAAAGACAAGTCCAGTGCAGTATAGCACTGCGTGAAATTAGGTTTTTATTACATTTACACTTTGTGCTTTGTATTTCATATTACTTTACAATTTAGATTATGCTCTTTAAGTGTTATTGCCTTAAAGCTTTGCACTTTCTAATTGTGTATTTTAATGCATTTAGATTCTGTAAACAGCAGTGCATTTAGGATTGTGATTTTACAAATTGTGATTATGCATTGATAGTTTATGTGAAATTTTAAAAAATGATGCCCATAATTTGTATATTTATGTGTATCGTTTACAAATTACATTGATTACTTTCTATATGCCTAATGATTAAATAGATAATATAAAGTAATAAGCCCCCCCCGGAGGAGATCAAAGTTAACAAGAAAGCACCTGCAACTAATATGTCTCAGTTTAAAGCAAATACAAATTAAACTGAAATGTTTTCACAAAAAATAATTTGCTTTTGTCTCTAGTGTAGTTTTTATGTATTTTCTGTCAGTTAAATAAGTGTTTTGAGAATTTTGATCAAACTTCACAGCTGGCGAGAAAAATCAGTGAGACCGGCTTGTGTAAAATTCTCTACATCATTTCATGAGAATTGTTAGAGAGCTTTAGAAATACCCTTTGGACTCCCCAGTCATCCCAGGGAACTCCCCTGTCTTTCCAACTTTCTGAAGTTGTCAGTTTTATTTTACAATAGATCAAATATAAACAAATAAAAAGTGCAATGTATTTGTAAAAGATACACATAAATATACAAGGACCAGGCCCCCTATCCACTTTCTATGTTCCTGAGTCCTAACTAGCTGCAGCCAGCATTGCATTTACACCCGCCGGGCCACTTCCTCCACAGGGAGCCAGGAGAGAACAGGCTGAGGTGCAACCTTTTATTTCCAGCATCTCGATGGATGCTCAAATCTTGCTGATACTGTGTGGCCAGAGAAGAGGTATTGTACGCTACCAGAGAAGTGTTCTGGTGCTTCTCATCACATTCTTTTTCCATGGAACTTTCCCTGCCAGGCCTCACAAAGATCTGAGAAGTGCGCCAGACCTCTATGAAGAGGAGGTGCTCAGGTGAACGATCTGTCCATCTGGATGCAGGAAATAAAATTGTGCACTTGTAATAGGCTTCTCTTCTAGCTCCCACTGGTGTAGCATGGCTAACTAGGGACATCCATGCATGTTTTAGAAGGTCAAACCTAGGGCACCAGGGTGTAAACTTAGTGCCCCAGTCATAGCTGATAATTTATCAGGTCCATGACACTATGCAAATTTGCACGTAACCCCCACCTGATGGTGTCAGGCCTAAGCCAATGAAAGGTTAGGATCAATTATTTTTTTTAGGATGTCTGTGCCCTAAATGGTCATATGGAAACTCAATAGGTGACCGAAATGTCTTCTAGGGGCAGACTAGGCATTTGTGAGTACTCAGAGCAGAGCAAGAATTAAAAAACATCATTAGATCTTAATATTTTATAACCATTCTTAGATCCTAATAATTTATAAAATGTTTGCTTTATATAATCTTTTATTTTGTATTATTATTTTAAATCAAACCCCCTCCCTTCTTAAAAAATAGTATCCTGAGAAAAAAAATAGTAAACTCACTTTGTAATAGCATTCCCCCCCCCCCCACACACACAAAAAACTGAAATGCTGCCCCTACTACACATATAGAGGAATGCTTCCCCTACTACACATATAAAGGAATGCTTCCCCTACTACACATATAGAGGAATGCGTCCCCTACTACACATATAGAGGAATGCTTCCCTACTACACATATAGAGGAATGCCTTCCCCTACTACACATATAAAGGAATGCTTCCCCTACTACACATATAGAGGAATGCTTCCCCTACTACACATATAGAAGAATGCTTCCCCTACTACACATATAGAGGAATGCTTCCCCTACTACACATATAGAGGAATGCTTCCCCTACTACACATATAAAGGAATGCTTCCCCTACTACACATATAGAGGAATGCTTCCCCTACTACACATATAGAGGAATGCTTCCCCTACTACACATATAGAGGAATGCTTCCCCTACTACACATATAGAGGAATGCTTCCCCTACTACACATATAGAGGAATGCTTCCCCTACTACACATATAGAGGAATGCTTCCCCTACTAAACATATAGAGGAATGCTGCCCCTACTACACATATAGAGGAATGCTTCCCCTACTACACATATAGAGGAATGCTTCCCCTACTACACATATAGAGGAATGCTGCCCCTACTACACATATAGAGGAATGCTTCCCCTACTACACATATAGAGGAATGCTTCCCCTACTACACATATAGAGGAATGCTGCCCCTACTACACATATAGAGGAATGCTTCCCCTACTACACATATAGAGGAATGCTTCCCCTACTACACATATAGAGGAATGCTTCCCCTACTACACATATAGAGGAATGTTTCCCCTACTACACATATAAAGGAATGCTTCCCCTACTACACATATAAAGGAGCCCCCACTGACACCTCTCTGGGGCTTCAACCTTTTTTCTAATGGCATTCTGTACTACAATTTTTCTCCAAGCATGCTTGTGCCGCACAGTCAGTCCTTAAAGGGATATGCAAAAAAAAAATGTGTGATGCAGACAGAGCATACAATTTGAAAAAAAACGTTCCAGTTTACTTCTATTATCAAATTTGCTTAGGTCTCATGATATTCTGTGTTGAAGAGATACCTAGGTAGGCATCTGGAGCACTACATGTTAAGAAATAGTGCTGCCATCTAGTGAGCTTGCAAACAGATAATATTTTTGCAAAACTGCTGCCATATAGTGCTGCAAAAATGGGCGGGCTCCAAAGCTTGTGCCCCTGCTTTTCATTAGAAGATAACAAGAAAACAAAGTAAATGTAATAATAGAAATAAATAAGAAAGTTGTTAAAAATTGCATGCTCTGTCTGAACCCTGAAAGAAAGCTTTTGGGCTTCATATCACTTTAAAGTCCAGATGTATTGTTATGAGTTCCAAATAACTGAAATACATAAACGCTAGAATTGTGCATCACAAAGCCATAGTTCCTTTAATTGAGAATACTAATTTGTTCTGAGCTGTGAACCTTTTTTCAAGTTTAAAACATTTTAGTCTATGCTCTGTTACATTAATAGTTGCAAATGTAAACTGCCTTTAGGGCTTGTTTAACTTGTGAAGTTCAGTTTAATAGCAATATACGCTGGACCCTACACTATTTCAATTCTATCTATATGTTTGCCAGTTTTACATTGTATAAAGAAAAATGATAAAAAGCTCTCCATAATCAAGATTTTCAGTAGTTTTTATACATAAACAACACAGAAAAATAAAGTCCTAATAATCTCTTATTGATTAATAATACAATTGTAATACATTACTATTAGCATTTAAAAATATCTTAGGATCAATCTAGTGTAAATAAACCCTTTTGGGGGCACAGTATATACTTTAATCTTGCACTGTCAGCCTGGGCGCTCTCTTACTGTCTGTCTGGAATAGTCAAGCCAGTAACCAAAACTATTCATCTTAAATATACTAACTGAGAATGAATAGAAGGTTCACATAACTTCCAAAATCAATAGAAACTCCAGGTCACTATAACTTGAAATTTTTCACATGAAAAGTTATTTTGATTTGATATTGAAAACGTCATTTAGCAAATTCAGGTTTTGGCTGCTTTTTTTACTGCAACATAAAAAAACACCATCCTCGAAGATTTATAAATCCAAGCCTTCTGCTTGTGTTTGAATCAACTAAATCGAGAATTATAATTCTCCATAAGATCTATCTCAATTGAGATAGGTAAAATGTTATTTTTATTGATGCTTTGTCCAAATATCCTCATATAACCATTGAAACAAATATCATTATTACATGTACAGTACATCAAGTAGCTAACATTAGAAAGAGCTTAGCAGCAGAATGTGTTGTGAATTGTCATGGATTGCCATTTACTAACCATTCACCTGAAGAATGTGTGTCTGGTACAGGTCTTCATAGCCATAAGCATAGCATGTGTAATTGCCCATGTGAATTGTTGTTACCTTGGTTATATATAATGAATTGTCTTCTCCAAAATCCCTGTAAGTAAAAAAAAAGCACAGAATAGATAAATTACTCTCTAACTCTTTATAGATTTAGCTTGATTTCAATATAATTCAGCCAAGTGTTATACTAAAGGGACAGTCTACTCCATTTTTTTTGTTTAAAAAATATATAATCACTTTATTACCCATTCCCAGTTTTGCACAACTAACATGTTACATTAATACACTTTTTACCTCTGTGATTCCCTTGTCTCTAAGATTTCTCAGACTGTCTCCTTGTCTCAGTTTTATTTACAGACTTGCATTTTAGACAATTAGTGTAGACTCATGAATAACTCCACGAGAGTTAACACAATGGTATCTATGTGGCACACATGAACTAGTACTGTCTTGCTGTGATCAGCCATAAAAATGCCCTGAAATAAAAGTGGCAGGGTCTTAGAAACAGTCAGAAATGTAGGTGTTTAAAGGTTATAAAGCATATTAATATAACAATGTTGGTTGTGCAAAAATGGGGAATGAGTAGTAAAGGCTTTATCTATCTTTTTAAACAATATCGATTTTGGAGTAGACTGTCCCTTTAATGATACTAACTGAACATTTTTTATAATGCAAATTAAATTTGAAAAAAAAAAACACTTTAAAATGACTTTATTAGAATTTCCTCTTCATCCAACAGAACTGGGATGTTGATTTTTGTACACTTATTGAAATGTTATATGTACCATTTTTATGACAGTTCTACTACTCAAATTACAGATTCAACTTGATTAATCAAGGCTTCTTCTGAAAAATATATGGGTTTTGTTAGTAATTTAACATAATTCCAAATATGTTTACAGCTTTTGCACAAGATGCAAATCTATTTTTGATAATTGATAATGTTAAACATTTATACATTTTTCCTGTAATGTATGTACTTGAGTATAAATTACATTCATTATCATACATTACATTAATTTTAATTTGTTTTAAATGTATATTATATACAGTATATATATATATATATATATATATATATATATATATATATATATATATATATATATATACACACACACACACACAAATACAATACACATACACACACACACATATATACATACATATGCACACACAGACACACACACATATATATATATATCAAAGAGACAAAGTAAAGCACTCACTGGACTTTGGATATCAGTGTAAAAAAGTATTTATTTGTGACGTTTCGGAACCTCAAACGTCCCTTCTTCTGACAACACAAATGTGTGAATGAACAAACTTATAAAGGCCTGTAGGCCCCTCCCTCATTCTGGTCACCAATCTTTGGAGACCGTGTGCAAATATCAGAGGGCTATACCATATAGGTAGCCCAACTGTGCATTAACAACGTCATTGCTATATAACAAAAACGCCATATAAAACAAAATGGCCTGTGTGTGTATCAAATAAAGTGTTAATCCAAAAACAATCACCTAGATTATGAGTTTTGTGTTAACAGGGGTGCGGTGCTAACGAGCAGTTTATGCTCACCACTCACTTGCAGACAGTGCTGGTATTACGGGTTTTTAGAAACCCGGCGTTAACCGCAAAAAAAGTGAGCGAAGAGCAAAATTTAGCTCCACATCTCACCTCAATACCAGCGCTTCTTAAGTCAGCGGTGAGCTGGTGTAACGTTCTTGTGCACGATTTCCCCACAGGAATCAATGGGGGAGAGCCGGCGGAAAAAAAACAAAAAAGCAGCGTTCAGCTTCTAAGGCAGCCCCATTGATTCCTATGGGGAAACACTTTTTATGTCTACACCTAACACCCTAACATGAACCCTGAGTCTAAACACCCCTAATCTTACACTTATTAACCCCTAATCTGCCGCCCCCAACATCGCCGACACCTGCATTATATTATTAACCCCTAATCTTCCGCCCCCAATGTCGCCACAACCTAACTACATTTATTAACCCCTAATCTGCCGCCCACGTCGCCAACACTATAATAAAGTTGTTAACACCTAAACCTGTCTAACCCTAACACCCCCTAACTTAAATATAATTAAAATAAATCTAAATAAAATTAATACAATTCACTAAATTATTCCTATTTAAAACTAAATACTTACCTATAAAATAAACTCTAAGCTAGCTACAATATAACTAATAGTTACATTGTATCTATCTTAGGGTTTATTTTTATTTTACAGGCAAGTTTGTATTTATTTTAACTAGGTACAATAGTTATTAAATAGCTATTAACTATTTAATAACTTCCTAGTTAAAATAAAGACAAATTTACCTGTAAAATAAACACCTAACACTACACTATAATTAAATTAATTACCTAAACTAAATACAATTAATTACAATTAAAAAAAATGATCTAAAGTACGAAAACAAACAAGCAAACACTAAATTACAGAAAATGATAAAATAATTACAAGATTTTTAAACTAATTACACCTACTCTAATCCCCCTAACAAAATAAAAAAGCCCCCCAAAATAAAAAAAAAGCCCTACCCTACACTAAATTACAAATAGCCCTTAAAAGGGCCTTTTGTGGGGCATTGCCCCAAAGTAATCAGCTCTTTTACCTGTAAAAAAAAAATTACAAATACCCCCCCAACAAGGGGGGATTAGGTGGGGTTTAGAGTAGGGTTGGTTGTGTGGGTGGTGGGTATTAATGTTGGGGGGTATTTGTATTTATTTTTTTACAGGTAAAAGAGCTGATTACTTTGGGGCAATGCCACGCAAAAGGCCCTTTTATTTTAAGGCCTATTTGTAATTTAGTGTAGGATAGGGCTTTTTTTTTATTTTTGGGGGCTTTTTTTATTTTGTTAGGGGGATTAGAGTAGGTGTAATTAGTTAAAAAATCTTGTAATTATTTTATTATTTTCTGTAATTTAGAGGGTTTTTTTTCGTACTTTAGATAATTTTTTTAAATTGTAATTAATTGTATTTAGTTTAGATAATTAATTTAATTATAGTGTAGTGTTAGGTGTAATTGTAACTTAGTTTAGGTTTTATTTTACAGGTAAATTTGTCTATATTTTAACTAGTAAGTTATTAAATAGTTAATAACTATTTAATAACTATTGTACCTAGTTAAAATAAATACAAACTTGCCTGTAAAATAAAAAGAAACCCTAAGATAGCTACAATGTAACTATTAGTTATATTGTAGCTAGCTTAGGGTTTATTTTACAGGTAAGTATTTAGTTTTAAATAGGAATAATTTATTAAATTGTATTCATTTTATTTAGATTTATTTTAATTATATTTAAGTTAGGGGGTGTTAGGGTTAGGGTTAGACTTAGGTTTAGGGGTTAATAACTTTATTATAGGGGCGGCAGATTAGGGGTTAATAATATTTAAATAGTGTTTGTGATGCGGTTGTGCAGCGGTTTAGGGGTTAATATGTTTATTATAGTGGCGGCGATGTCCGGTTCGGCAGATTAGGGGTTAAACAATTTATTTTAGTGTTTGCAATGTGGGAGGGCCTCAGTTTAGGGGTTAATAGGTTGTTTATGGGTGGTAGTGTACTTTTTAGCATTTTAGTTAAGAGTTTTATGCTACGGCGTTGTAGTGTAAAACTCTTAACTACTGACTTTAAAATGCGGTACCAGGCTTGACAGGAGAGGGTCTACCGCTCACTTTTTGGAAGACTCGTAATACCGGCGCTATGCAAGTCCCATTGAAAAAAGAGGATACGCAATTAACGTAAGTGGATTTGCGGTATTTCCGAGTCTGGCCAAAAAAGTGAGCGGTACACCTGTACCTGCAAGACTCGTAATACCAGCGGGCGTTAAAAAGCAGCGTTGGGACTGGCCAACGCTGCTTTTTAACCCTAACGCAGAACTCGTAATCTAGCCGAAAGTGTTTCTATATATCATATATATATATGATATGTATTTATATATATATATATATATATATATATATATATATATATATATATATATATATATATATATATATATATATATATATATATAGCAATAAACATGCACATATGTATATATACCAATGTACACACCAGAGTGACAGCATACTAAACTAGTTGTAGTAATGAATTTTCCCACAAGGGATTTATTTTCTATTCATTATCCAAACAAAGGGACAAAAGAAATAAAAGGAAGAACCAAAAATAAGATCTAGAACTTGCATGAACAAACACACGCAAATTATATTGTACTTTATGGTTTAAAAAGAAAATTATAAAACAAATTATATTTTGGTGCTCACTAATGGAAATAATATGATGATAAAAATTAGATTTCTAATTTACTAAATACTTATTTTAATGATGCAAATACAGTTCATTAACCCCTTAATGACCACAACACTTTTCCATTTTCTGTCCGTTTGGGACCAAGGCTATTTTTACATTTCTGCAGTGTTTGTGTTTAGCTGTAATTTTCCCCTTACTCATTTAATGTACCCACACATATTATATACCGTTTTTCTCGCCATTAAATGGACTTTCAAAATATACCATTATTTTCATCATATCTTATAATTTACAACAAAAAAAATTATAAAATATGAGGAAAAAATGGAAAAAAACACACTTTTTCTAACTTTGACCCCCAAAATCTGTTATACATCTACAACCACCAAAAAAAACATATGCTAAATAGTTTCTAAATTTTGTCCTGAGTTTAGAAATACCCAATGTTTACATGTTCTTTGCTTTTTTTGCAAGTTATAGGGCCATAAATACAAGTAGCACTTTGCTATTTCCAAACCACTATTTTTCAGAATTAGCGATAGTTATATTGGGACACTGATATCTTTCAGGAATCCCTGAATATCCATTGACATGTATATATTTTTTTTTAGAAGACATCCCAAAGTATTGATCTAGGCCCATTTTGGTATATTTCATGCCACCATTTCACAGCCAAATGCAATCAAATTAAAAAAAACGCTAAATTTTTCACAATTTTAGGTTTCTCACTAAAATTATTTACAAACAGCATGTGCAATTATGGCACAAATGGTTGTAAATGGTTCTCTGGGATCCCCTTTGTTCAGAAAAATGCGATCAAATAAAAAAAAATTGTTCACTTTTTCACAATTTTTTTCACAAACTTTAGGTTTCTCACTGAAATTATTTACAAAAAACTTATGCAATTATATCATACATGGTTGTAAATGCTTCTCTGGGATCCCCTTTGTTCATAAATAGCAGACATATATGGCTTTGGTTTTGCTTTTTACTAATTAGAAGGCTGCTAAATGCGACTGCGCACCACACGTGTATTATGCCCAGCAGTGAAGGGGTTAATTAGGGAGCATGTAGGGAGCTTCTAGGGTTAATTTTAGCTTCAGTGTAGTGTAGTAGACAACCCCAAGTATTGATCTAGGCCCATTTTGGTATATTTCATGCCACCATTTCACAGCCAAATGCAATCAAATTAAAAAAAAACGCTAAATTTTTCACAATTTTAGGTTTCTCACTAAAATTAATTAACAAACAGCATGTGCAATTATGGCACAAATGGTTGTAAATGGTTCTCTGGGATCCCCTTTGTTCAGAAATAACAGACATATATGACTTTGGTGTTGCTTTTTGGTAATTAGAAGGCCGCTAAGTGCTGCTGCGCATCACACGTGTATTATGGCTAGCAGTGAAGGGGTTAATTAGGTAGTTTGTAGGGAGCTTGCAGGGTTAATTTTAGCTTTAGTGTAGAGATCAGACTCCCACCTGACACATCAGACCCCCTGATCCCTCCCAAACAGCTCCCTTCCCTCCCCCACCCCACAATTGTCCCCGCCATCTTAAGTACTGGCAGAAAGTCTGCCAGTACTAAAATAAAAGTGTTTTTTTTTTAAAAAAATTTTTTTTAGCATATTTACATATGCTACTTTGTAGGATCCCCCCTTAGCCCCCAACCTCCCTGATCCCCCCCAAAACAGCTCTCTAACCTCCCCCCCTCTGCCTTATTGGGGGCCATCTTGGGTACTGGCAGCTGTCTGCCAGTACCAAGTTTGCAAGAAAAATGTTTTTTTTTTTTAATTATTATGTTATTTTTCTGTAGTGTAGCTTCCCCCCCCCCCCACAGACCAATCCCCCACCCCCTGACTAATGTATTTTATATATATAAATACTATTTTTTTTAACTTTTAATACACCTCTTTTCTGTAGTGTAGCGGTTTCCCACCCGCTCCCTCCCGTGCACGCGCCCCGCCCCGCTCCCTCCCCGTGCGCGCCTCCGATCACCCCCGCCCACGATCCCCGCCCCCCTACACATCATCAAGGCCATCGATGGCCGCCACCCCGCCTCCCGAACCGGCTCCCACCCACCAACGAATTTAGCCGGTGATGTCCGGTGCAGAGAGGGCCACAGAGTGGCTCTCTCTGCACCGGATTGCTAAAAAAGGTTATTGCAGGATGCCTCAATATCGAGGCATCACTGCAATAACCGGAAAGCAACTGGAAGCGAGCAGGATCGATTCCAGCTGCTTTCCAGACCAAGGACGTACGCCACATGTCCTCGGTCATTAACTGTATTTTTTTTGAGGACGTGTGGCGTACGTCCTTGGTCGTTAAGGGGTTAAAGGGATACAAAACCCAATTTTTTTTCATTTATGATTCAGATAGAGCATGAAATTTTAAGCAACTTTCTAATTTACTCCTTTTATCATTTTTTCTTTGTTCTCTTGCTATCTTTATTTAAAAAGCAGGAATACAAAGCTTAGGAGCCGGCCTATTTAGGTTCAGCACCCTGGATAGTGCTTGCTTATTGGTGCCTACATTTGGCCACAATAAGCAAGCATAACCCAGGTTCTGAGCCAAAAATGGGCCAGCTCCTAAGCTTTACATTTTAGTTTTTTTAAATGAAGATTGCAAGAGAACTAAGAAAAATTGATAATAGGAGTAAATTAGAAAGTTACTTAAAATTGCATGCTCTATCTTAATCATAAAAGAAAACAATTTGGGTTTAGAATCCATTTAAGCCTTTAGAATATACAAATGAAATATAATCTTTTTTTTAGATGTGTGTAAACAAAGGAATATCAATATATTCAATAATTATACTAGTGTTTCTTGACTTAGTTAAGAAACGTGTTGAATAATGAAATATAAACAAAGGTTGTGTACAAGATATATAAGGCCCCATGACAAAGTTCTCAATCTGGAGTGTGTAATGCTATATATGGGCCGCCACTTCTCACAATGCGGGAAGCAGGCTTGCATCTACGAACCTGCGCTGCAATCGTTGGGAAGCAGTTTATGCTACTTAGTACATGCAGCCCATAATAAATAACGACAAGAGGTGGCACAAATAACATTTTAAATGTGAATTTCAAAAAAATGAAAGAGTGTCTAATGTCTAGAAGATATTTTAGGGAAAAACAGAGTATATTTATATATCTAAGAGAAAGCAAGAATTTAGAAGTGCGCTTAGGAACTAATACCAAGCACCTCTCTAAGAGACACTATCCCTAAAAAGTGTCAAGATGTGATAAAAATGGTGTGTTAAGCTTTTTAGGGCTTATAGATAGAGAGGGCGCCAAGGGCTAAAGGTATCAGACACCAATATAGTGTTAAAAATTATTTAATAAAAATCAACATATAGACATAAGAATCAACATATAAACATAAAATCAACCAATCTAAATAGGGACGTCTCCCTAGGTATTTATAAAATCCTATGTAACAGCTTGTTGCTAGAATGTATTAAATATAAAAGTTCAGATAGACAAAAAATACATGTATGATCTGTAAAATTGCAAAAATCAGTAAATGGCTAAAACTAAAGATAGATAAAACAAACACCTTTATGCGTTAGGTTAGAAAAATTAGATATGCATATGCCCAAAGGATACAGCAGATATTCACTGTGTGATATAGATTAGCGTGTTATTTTCCAATAGAGGAGATTAGTCCTGTAAATGTCCAGTATATTTGAAAACGTAGTAAAGTGCTTAGTGTCAAAATTATAACAGTGTTGAAGCAGTATTATACTTTACTTTACCGCCTGTGAAGTCTTCAGTCACACCAGGGACCGCTGCGGGAGCCAAGACAGTCTCTCCCGAGTTGCAATCACAGATCTCACACGTGTGTATGGACGGCCGTTTACGGACGGCGTCTGACGTCACGCCTGGTCCGTATTGTTTCTTATGTAGGCTGTATAGTAGCGTGCTGATATTCAGTGTTACCAAATTGTAGATTTTTTCAGCTTCTTCGGTGCACAAGCCCCCTATTCATAGGTTTAGGCTTGCAGGTGCAGTTGGATATTCAGATTCATCCACACTGTCAGATGTTTGTAGTAAAGAAATTAACCTGGGTTAAAAATAGCGATGTTGTTCCTAGATAGGGTGAACTTTATTCACTCTTAGTATGCTGCTACAAAGTCACAAGGTAATCGACGCGTTTCACCCACCTGTGGGCTTTATCAAGATGATTGTGACTTGCAGTAAAGGCCTTTTAAATATTCCAAGGGTGTGTGATTGGCTGTGTGTCTAATTGGTGTTTCTCATTCACAGGAGAGTTTAAGGTGGTATATACTTCTTCCTCTATTTCAGGTTAAAGTATCTCAAAATAAAAACATATTGATAGTAAAACCGAATCCTCTGGTACATATCTTTACAAATACACAAAATCTCTATTACAGTGTGTTCCCTACAAGTTTTCCTATTTTAAGACATTGTATATTAAAATTGCAACATGCCAAAGTTGAATATAAATGAAGTTGGTTTATCCAATGTATATACAGATCTTATTGATATGGTACATCCTTCGTAGAAGACATACGAAACCTAATGTCATTCCGACATATATATACACATAGATAAAATATTTACATATGCCCTATTTTAAAAGGTAAGCAAACTTGTTCTAAATTTATGAAACAAGGTATACAGTTTAGTTAAATGACAGTGCTACCCATAAGTTAATGTGAAATTATGAAAAATAATAATAAAAAAAAATTAAAAAAATAAAAATAAAATGAAAAAAATAGATGAAAAGAGAGAAAGAGAATGAAGAAAGCAAGTGAGGTTTAATTTTAGATTTAAACGTGTTTCATTCAAATAAAAAAGGTGAAAGATCTAGTTCTGAATTAAGTCCTAGTGGATATAAAGTGCTATATTTATAAATTAATTCCGCTTCTTTAATTAATAGAGTTTTCTCTGTGTTACCCCCCCTCCAGTGTCCTTTAATTTTTTGTACCCCCCAATAGTTTAAATCTTTGGTATTCCCATGATGAGTGTCCTTAAAGTGCTTATATAATGAGGTGTCATCTCTTCCTTTTTCTATGTTTAACAAGTGTTCCCTTATTCTGTCTTTAAGACATCGGGTAGTTTCACCAAAATAGAACAGATTGCACGAGCATTTCAATACGTAAATAATATTTTTGTGTGTACATCTTATAACTTCTTTTATAATAAGAGTATTTTTGGAGTTATTAATTCTAAGAGCCTTTATTTTTGAGCTGTGTTTACATGATTTGCATGTATAGCAGGGAAAGAAACCAGTAGGTTTCTTTCCCATCATATCTGTCTGAGAGTTGATTGTTGTGCTTCTCCTAAGTTCACTTGGAGCTAGCATTGTTCTAAAATTCCTTGCTTTTTTAAAAATGAATGTGGGTTTATCTTCTAGTTGTGCACCAAATATGTTGTCTTCTTTCAGCAAGTACCAATTTTTTCTTATTATCTTTTTAATAATGGAATGATCAGCATTGTAATCAGTAATAAAAGGAACTTTGATTTTGTCAGTAGTATATTTAGTTCTAACTTTGTAATCCAAAAGATTTTCTCTATTTGTCTTTCTGGCTTTGTCAATAGCTATATTTACATTATTAGCTTCATAACCTCTGCTGTGGAATTTTTCTGCCAAGATTGTAACCTGGTTCTCAAAATCCTCTACTCTAGAGCAATTTTTTTTAATCCGTAAGGTCTGTCCATATGGGATATTATCTTTCCATATTTTCAAATGGCAGCTTTCTGCGTGTATTAGGTTATTGCACTCTACTTCTTTAAAGTGCGTTTTGGTTTCTATCTCGCCATTAATGACCATAATTTCAAGATCTAGAAAATTCACTTGCTCTCGGCTATATTGATTAGTGAATTTGAGACCATAATTATTTACATTCATTTTTTTAAAAAGCTCAATTAAATCTTTCTCTGGACCTCTCCAAACGATCAAGAGATCGTCTATGTACCGTTTATACAGTACGAGGCTCGCACCGAGTACGTCATCTTGGAAGAAATTCTCTTCCCAAAAACCCATAAAGAGATTGGCATAACTCGGTGCGAACCTCGTACCCATGGCGGTCCCTTCCACTTGTATATAAAATTGGTTATTAAAAGAAAAGAAATTATGTTCTAAAATGTATTTAATGCTATCAAGAATAAAATCTTTTTGTTGTTGTTCCATATTTTCGTCTTTATCTAAGTAATATTTTACTGCCTGTAGTCCTTGTGAATGATTTATCACAGTATACAGAGACGATACGTCACATGTAGCTATTAACATTTCTTTTTCCCATTTTAGTGAATTCAAAATATTCAGTACCTGAGTTGAATCTTTAAGATGTGATTTAAGTTTGGACACATGTGGCTGTAGGAACCTGTCGACATACTGGGAGAGGTTGGCTGAGATGGAATTAATGCCAGATATGATCGGCCTACCTGGTGGGTTTGTGAGGCTTTTATGGACCTTGGGTAGAAAATAAAAAAATGGTGTTTTAGAGTGTTTTGGAGTTAAATAATTAAATTCTTTTTCATTTAGTACACCTTTTTTACTTCCTTCACTTAAAATTTTGTTTAGAATGTTAGTAAACTTCAAAGTTGGATTTAGGGGTAATTTTTTATAAGTTTTCTCATCTCCCAAGAGACGATATGCTTCTACCAAATATTTTTCTGTATCCATTACAACAACCCCCCCACCCTTGTCCGCCGGTTTTATAGTTATTTCAAGATCTTTTTGAAGTCTATTTAATGCCTCTCTTTCTTTTTTGTTTATATTTTGTTGTCTTATTTTAGGTAGTTGACATTTCTTTACTTCATTAAGTACTATTTTTTCAAACGTATCAATGTAGTTCCCCTTAGCATATGTTGGATAAAACTTAGATTTTGTTTTTAAATTGGTATGTTGAAATTTATTTGTCTCAGTATTATGTGTGATACTCTGTTTCTCTAGTGGACTTTTCATAAAGAATCTTTTGAGTGTTATGTTCCTAACAAATTTTTTGATGTGAATATGGGTGTTAAACTTGCTCATCCTTACTGTTGGAGCGAATGAAAGTCCTAAGTTAAGTAATTTTTCTTGTTCTTGTGTTAATACTTTTTTACTTAAATTAAAGATTCCACTTTTATTTTTATTTATCTCCATCTTTTTGCATCTTTTGGTGTTTCTCCCTCCTCTCTTTCCTCTAAATTTCTTTTTCGTCTTTGTTGATGTTCTGAGTCGATTTGTTGTAATTTTATAGAGTTGCCCTCTTTTAGAGGGCTGGGACCTAAAAAAGAACTTTGTTCAACAGTGGACACTTTGTCAAAGGTTATGGACTCATCTCTTAAAGGTAGGAACCTATTTTGTGTAGGTGTATTGTATTCTCTTTGTTCTTGTCTATTATTTTTCCAACCATTACTGTTTCTATATTTGGGGTATTCCCATTCATTATCTCCGAATCTTTGTTCAGAATGAAAATGACTATTATAATTTTGATTATTATGATGATAATCATATTGTCTAGGTGTAAAGTTACGGCTATGATAATTGGGGTGATTATATTGATTTTGTCGGTTAGAGTAATAGTAATTTCTATTTTGACCATTATAGTTTTGTTTGTTATAATATGGTCTATTATAATTATTTTGACCATTGAAACCCTGTTTGTTATAATATGGTCTGTTATTATCATTATAGTGCATATTGTTGTGATTATAGTGATGGGGTTGGTTTTGGTAGTCATTACTTCTTACCACATTCTGAATGTTTTTATTGTGAGTATTATTAGATCTTTCAGTATCTTTTTGTTCTCTTTGTTCATTGGTGTTAGCTGTTGGCTCTATACTGTCTTTAATATCTCTCTCCATTTTGCCCCATTTGGATCTTAAACGATCTATATTTAGGTTATCTAACTTATTTATGATTACTCTTTGTTTTTCTTTAAATTCAGATTCATCTTTCATCCCTTTTAATTTTTCTTTTAAATCAGTGATATTACCTTCTATGACTGTTAGGGTTTCTTTCCGTGATTTTTTGAGTATTTCAATTAAACCTATAGATGCATTTTTTAAGGTGTTTTTCCATTCCAACTGTAATTCTTCACTTAAGGTGAAGGTGCAGTTTTTATTAAATTGTAGTCCCCTTGGAATAATTCCTTTATTAATGTATCTATTTAAAAACACTAACTCCATTTTTTGTTTAAGTTCTTTCGTCATAGCTGTTTCTAGATCTGTCATTAGATCTGATAAATTCATAAACTGTTTGTGGCTATGTGAACTAGGAATACTTTCATTGTCTAGCTCCAAATATATTTTATCTCTAAAATCAAAAAGGTCCTCCATAGAAAATATATGTATTGTATGGATATAGACAAAGGATTTGCCAAATGGTGGCCTATGCTGCACGACTAAGAAGGGATAAAACAAGTTAAGAGAAAGCAAGAATTTAGAAGTGCGCTTAGGAACTAATACCAAGCACCTCTCTAAGAGACACTATCCCTAAAAAGTGTCAAGATGTGATAAAAATGGTGTGTTAAGCTTTTTAGGGCTTATAGATAGAGAGGGCGCCAAGGGCTAAAGGTATCAGACACCAATATAGTGTTAAAAATTATTTAATAAAAATCAACATATAGACATAAGAATCAACATATAAACATAAAATCAACCAATCTAAATAGGGACGTCTCTCTAGGTATTTATAAAATCATATGTAACAGCTTGTTGCTAGAATGTATTAAATATAAAAGTTCAGATAGACAAAAAATACATGTATGATCTGTAAAATTGCAAAAATCAGTAAATGGCTAAAACTAAAGATAGATAAAACAAACACCTTTATGCGTTAGGTTAGAAAAATTAGATATGCATATGCCCAAAGGATACAGCAGATATTCACTGTGTGATATAGATTAGCGTGTTATTTTCCAATAGAGGAGATTAGTCCTGTAAATGTCCAGTATATTTGAAAACGTAGTTTTTTATCTGTTTTTTTTCTTTATTTTAGTACATGTAAAAAGCAGTCCTTGCAGATTATGTTTTTGTTATGGCCTTTAACTGGGAGCGTGTCCCATGGAAATAAGTTTCAAATTTATTTCACAAGAGATGTGAATACCATTATGGATAAATCAATTACTAAAAACAATACATAAACTGCCTTAAATTGAGTTTGAACCAGCAGCATCAATAAATGATATATATATATCAATGTAAATATTTGCATTGGAAATTAGCACATCTAGGCAAGTATCCCCGCTTGCTTTTCCCCAGAAATTCTTTTTTTTTTTTTTATATTGTTTTTTTATATTCCCCAGAAATTCTTAATATACAATGTTACCAATGCACAAGAGAATTGTGGGTAAGATATGCAAATTAGATATGCAAATTCTCAGTTTTTTTTTAATATATATTTTTAATATATATATATATATATATATATATATATATATATATATATATATATATATATATATATATATACAAAATCAGAAACAGACCTTGCACTCGCTGGATTTTTTACTTGGCAAAAATAGTGACGTTTCGGGGACAGTGTATCCCCTTCCTCAGACAGTGAATGCTTCAAACTTAGGTGAATTTATACAAACAAATAAATAACCCCTCCCCCCAATTAGCAAGCAAAAACCGCCAAAAGTGTTGCTATGGTGACCATATGTCACAAAGTGAACATCGTATATACATTATAATATAAGCAATCAAAGCTATGACAGTGAAGATGATCAAATTAAAAGACCTGTAGTAAAATGAACATGGTAAACAACTTAACATTTCAAGGACTGGTATTCTTAACAAATCCCTAATGTCCGTTATTGTCCGGTGGAGCCAGCCAATATTGGAAGCCGTATATGATGTAGCCTAGGTGGTCAGGCATAAAATACACACTCTAAACCTACCAAGATGGGAAAACAAAGTTCTAATGTAGATCGCCGTGTCCCACGCCACCGCAACTACGACCGCAGGATTAAATATCCAGTCTGTCCCATACTGTACACACTTCCCAAAATCCACAAGGTTTTGGAGAAGCCTCCCGGGAGGCCAATTGTCTCTGCCAGGAATTCCATCACCTCTAGGTTGGCTATATATGTGGACCATTTTCTTCAGCCCCTTGTGAGAAATATGAGGTCATACCTTAGGGATTCGTCACAGCTGATTGCAGAACTGAAAACTATCAAGTTCGATGAACCATACATCTTGGCCACAGCAGATGTAAATAGCTTATACACAATCATCCCACATGAGACTGGGAAACAGTATGTGGCTGATGCTTTGGACAAATACCCCTATATTGGTCCACCTAGATACTTCCTGATAAATCTGTTAGACCTGAGCCTACGTCTCAATTATTTCAGGTTCGAGGGAAAGTACCACCAACAAATATCAGGTACGGCCATGGGATCAAACGTGGCCCCCTCATTGGCCAATCTATACATGGAGCATCACGAACTACATGTGATGAAGATATACCAGAATCCAGGAATGATATATTACAAACGGTATATTGACGACCTGTTAATCATTTGGAGGGGTACAGCTACAGAGTTGGAAAGATGGTTTGAAGAATTGAATTCACTCAATCATCCAGTGAAACTTAAACTCAAACATGATTTGGAAAACATTGAGTTCCTGGACCTAAACATCTTTAAAACAGAGAGTGCTTATTTGGGTACCTCGTTGTTTAGGAAACCCATGGACAGGAACTCTATTCTACACGCCACAAGTAACCATCCGACTGCACTTCTCAGGGCCATTCCGAAAGCCCAACTACAGCGGGCCGCAAGAAATAATAGTGATGAGACCAGAAGACACCAGCAACTGGATGAGATGCAGCAACGATTTGTACAACGAGGATATAATCCGCACCTTGTTAAACAAAGTAGAATGGGAGTGGAAAGAGATACCACTATGTCTACCCGAACTGATCCTAAAGACGAGCAGCGGATGACCTTTACTACGGTATACAGTCCTTTGACTAGAGCCTTAGGCATAACACTAAGAGAACACTGGCACATCGTACAAGGTGACCCCTCTCTTCCATTTAACAAGTGGCAACCTCCGAGAGTGGGTTATAAACGTGACAAAAATTTAAAAGATCTGTTGATGCTCACGGACCCCACACATTGCTATAACCCTGAGACATGGCTGACACAGAGAAAGAAACCAGGATGCTATAGGTGTGTGGGATGTACCACCTGTAATGCCATGATTCCAGGACCAACGTTTGGACATCCCCATCGCAATCAGAGGTTCAAGATTAGGCATGTGCTAACGTGCACCACCTCTCATGTGGTATATCTATTAAACTGCAGCTGTGGGCGGTTCTATGTGGGAAAAACAACTGACGATGCCCGGACCAGGTTCGCTAACCACAGATCATCCATCAGAACGGCCCTTAAGAAGGGCTCTAGTGACCAACCTGTGGCCCGGCACTTTGTGGAGAAAGGCCATGGACTCCATGATCTGAGATTCACCTTAATTGATCATGTCCCCCCATTAAGGCGGGGTGGTGATAGGGATACATTTCTCCTGCAAGTTGAGGCCAAATGGATTTTTCGTTTGAATACCCTGCAACCACATGGACTCAAAACTATGTTTGACTGGCATTGTTTCTTGTAAATTAGACCCAGCTCTTAGGGAGATCTGCCTATTTACCATTTTATACTGTTAGGTAAGGTGGGGCAGACTTGCTGGGCCTATGGCTCTTATCTGCCGTCAATATCTATGTTTCTATGTTTCTATGTTTCATGGGAGTCCATGTTATCCAGAATTTTTCTACTTGAGAGTCCACACTCTATTCCCATTTTATTTATTTTTATTTTTATTTATTTATTATTAATTTTTATTCTATTCTATTTTACTTTATTTTTAGTATTATTTTTATTTATTTTTTTATATTTTTTAATATCTATATTTACTTTTAAATTTTAAATTTTTTATTTTTATTTTTATATTTGTTTATTTTTATTCGTCTGTTTCTCCCTTCCCTTTTTTTCACTAACATTCTTTTTTCTCATTTTTTTCCTATTTTTTATTCGGTTTCCTTGTATTTAAGTATTGGTGGGGTTATTTTGGTTCTTTTCTTTGGGGCGTTTGGTACTCTCTCATTGGTCATGCCATCCCAGTTCACCTTCTTTAATGGGTGATATTACCGTGTATAAATTTGTACACATTCTCCACCATGGTATACTGTGCATATTGGATAGTGAATGCACATTAGTGATATAGTCCCTGTAGCAGCGTCCACTATGATATATATGCGCTCTAGGGAGAATGTATGATATTATAATACCCCCATCAGAATACGGCAAGATGGCTCTATATATATGATTCACTAGTTATATTTACGGCAGTGGTATAGCCATTGTAGCAGCACTTATTACAAGTATCTATTGATGTGCACTATTACAATGTTATGCTTAGTAGCTGATTTGTCCGATATGCTTCTTTGTTGCTATTTGGATCGTTGTGACCCATTGCCATGACAGCCCCAACCGCAACCCGAGTGATTGGTGCATGGCCAGACACGTGATCGGCCGATGCACTTCCGGGTTTGTCTGTTCTACCTAGTGCGGTCGTAGTTGCGGTGGCGTGGGACACGGCGATCTACATTAGAACTTTGTTTTCCCATCTTGGTAGGTTTAGAGTGTGTATTTTATGCCTGACCACCTAGGCTACATCATATAGGGCTTCCAATATTGGCTGGCTCCACCGGACAATAACGGACATTAGGGATTTGTTAAGAATACCAGTACTTGAAATGTTAAGTTGTTACCATGTTCATTTTACTACAGGTCTTTTAATTTGATCATCTTCACTGTCATAGCTTTGATTGCTTATATTATAATGTATATACGATGTTCACTTTGTGACATATGGTCACCATAGCAACACTTTTGGCGGTTTTTGCTTGCTAATTGGGGGGAGGGGTTATTTATTTGTTTGTATAAATTCACCTAAGTTTGAAGCATTCACTGTCTGAGGAAGGGGATACACTGTCCCCGAAACGTCACTATTTTTGCCAAGTAAAAAGTTTGTTAAAAAATCCAGCGGGGGACGGAGCCGGCCGGGAAAGAACATGGCCGCAACTAACTGAAGCTCCGGCTACATCCACTTGATATAAGCATAGCTAAGGGGGCTAAAGCAAAGTAAACGGGCATGCAATAACGTGCCATAATCCCTGAATTAGGGGGCTAGGTGTGGAGACCGAAAACAGGCATATAAACGGCGGAGAAACCCAGGCTACAGCGGTCATTAGCAGAGGCCTCTCGGAATCACCCACGTGGCGAGCAGCGTCTCGCGGTTAGAGAAGGACCGACAACTTGGGACATACAGAGCTGTGCACTTACAAAGGTATCCTCAGACACCGGCTTCCAAGACACCGATTGCCACCTCCGGCCAGACGCTACAGAACCCGATACAGGGAACGAGCCTCTTGGAACCACAGACACAGAATCAACCCTATAACAAACAGGAGAGAGCAGCAGCATCACCAAACATTAAGTAAGTCGCACATCCCAACGTTATAACAGTTTATTAACCACATATATGAAGAGAGAGGCCCTACACACTGAACGATATACCAGCTAAAGGGACACAAACCAAAACCACATAACACAGACGGAGCTGGTTGCCACGCACATAAGAAACCAGGCCCTGGGGACATAACTCCGCAGAGACACATCACTACTTTATTCTGGGGGAAATACAGAGGAAAAGAACCCCCGATAGGGCCATCATTATTGTTACCTCTCTATGTTAATACTGCCATATGGCTACCAGAAAACAGAAACCTGACAAGCAACAGAAAACCACAACCCCAGGTGGGGGGAAATTAAATGCATTCTTTAAGCCATTTGACAATGTAAATGCGCTTTCTGTGGAAACTGCACAATTAGATATGTCGGATCTCACGGATCATGCATCTGATCACACACCTATAACGCGAGCAGACCTTAACCTGCTACCCACTAAAGATGACCTGAGCACATTTATGACCCATGTCAGCAAGGCAATAAAAGACGGTTTAGCTGAAGTTAAGAGAGATGTTAATGCACTGGGTCACAGAGTACTGCATTTGGAGGAACAAGCAGAGGAATACACCAGAACCACAGATGACATGACTATAACATTACAGCAACAGAACACGACAATATTGCAACTGCAATCCCAAGTCGAAGACCTTGATAATAGAGGCAGACGTCAAAACCTGAGAATCAGGGGGGTGCCAGAGGAAATTACACCACCACAAATTCCATCATACTTACAAAACCTATTCAAATTTTTACTAGGTCTTGGCAAAGACGACAGGATATCTTTAGACAGAGCACACCGTGCCCTTAGACCCAAACCATCGCCGTCGGCACCCCCTAGAGATATTATATTATGATGCCACAAGTTTGCAGATAAGGAGAGAATCATGCTGGCGGCAAGAAAAAGTTCCCCACTTAGATTCGGGGAGGACTCTCTACAGATCTTCTCAGACCTGAGCCCACTAACATTAGCAAAGAGGAAGGAGGCGAGATACCTTACATTGCATTTAACAGACTTAAATATACCCTACAGATGGGGTTTTCCCTTTGCTATAAAAGTCATTAAGGACAATAAAACATACACATATAAAGACCCCGAAGACATAGAAACATTCTGTCAACAGCTTGACATCCCACAACCCAAGTTGCCTTCAATAAAAGATCTCATCACAGATAAACCTTCACAAAAGAAAACTCCGAAAACTAATCAACAATCAAACTGGTCAACAGTACCGAAGAAAAGAAGAAACAACTCCACAACTTCACAGGCCCAATCGGAAGCGGACTCTGAACCACCATGAAGGGAGTACTTTATTTCCTTTTATATTTGTTCTGCACTTACTATAACTCCCTAAGAGAGTTCTGAACAAAGACTATTGCGGGAATGTCCGCCCAAATGGAAAGACTCTAGTATATAGTACAAAGCTATAATAGATTCCTCAGGGACCTACGGAAATTCCCCCCCCTCCACCCTCTCCACCCCATACCCCTTTAACTTAAAAGCTAGCCCCCATGACCACAACAAATATCTTGACATAATATCAAGAATGGATAGGCACAAAAGATGCCTTTTTCCCCCTACCACTCTTGCCTACCATCCCCTCTCAACGGAAGCAAGAAAATTCATTTCCCTAATTCCCCATTACCTTGCCCCCCCCCCTAATTGTACGATGATAGTACATCGTACTCTACGACAAATGGAATGTTATTGTTATTGTTGTTTGATACTTATACCATTTTTATTTTACTTACATGTTTTGCTTATTTATTTCAGTATTGGAACCACCATCCATCCTTTCTCCTTTTTCTGTGTAATTTCCGGAGAACTAATTACAGCCCTCTTATCTACAACTCTCTTCCACTCTTACCTAAGCTGTACCAGTAAAGTATTACAAACCAAGCTACAGATGATCCTCCTGAGGGTAAGACCACATTGCTCGCTAACACACACACTCCAACATGGCTAACCCAGCAGTAAACATTATATCCCAGAATGTGAAGGGCCTCAACTCCCCTACGAAGAGAGCGATTGCACTGCGCAGCTTAGCTAAGCATAAAAATGCAATAATATTCCTACAGGAGACACATTTCATAAGGGAGTCAGAACCTAATTTTCACTCAAAAGAATTCACAACAAGTTATTACAGCTCAGACAGAGTTAAAAAGAACGGGGTATGCACTTTAATACATAAAAACATACAATTCCAACTTAACAAACAGATTGTTGATACGGAAGGCAGAATACTGATCCTAACAGGTTTACTGTTCCACCAACCTGTGACGTTAGTAAATGCATATGCCCCCAACGGTAAGAAAGCCCAATTTTTCCAGACACTACAGAACCTAGTAGTAGAAAATAAAATTGGTACTCTCATTTTAGGAGGGGATTTAAACGTCGCTCTAAACCCAACACTGGATGCTTCCTCTCACAGACCAACAGCTCAGACACGACCTCCTAACATAGTATACAAATTCCTAACACATTTAGGCTTACTTGATACATGGAGACTAAAACATCCGTTACAGCGCAATTACACCTTTTTCTCCTTCCCCTGGTCAGTGTACACTAGAATCGACTATATCTTCATAGACAGAAACCACCTCTCTTTACTTAAAGACGCAGACATCCAGCCAACACCATGGTCAGACCACTCTCAAGTATGTGCCCAACTACTATGGCCCGACCACCCAACGACCCCCTATATTTGGAGAATGGACGACTCGTTATTACATCAACCAGACACAACTGACGCCTTGGCAACTTCACTAAAGGAATACTTTAGCATTAACGCTACTCCAGACACCTCTCCACACATGTTATGGGAGGCTCACAAAGCGGTACTCAGAGGCCACTGCATTAAACACACTTCATATAGGAAGAAAAGGTATAATCAGACAATAGACGCCCTGACCGCTCAATTAGCCGTCTTGGAACTCTCCCACAAAAATTCTCCGAAAGACAATACATTACTTAAAAGGGTGACAGACACCAGACAAGAACTTAATAAAATACTTTTGAAAGAAGCCCAGAGACGTGCATTAAATCTTAAAAAAATCTACTTTTTCGAGGGCAACAGAGCAGGTTCGCTCCTAGCTAGAGCCCTAAAAACCCAGACACTAAAAGCACAGATACATAAATTAACAACCCCTGACAAACGGGATATACTAGACAGTGAAGGTATTGCTAACCACTTTAAAGAATATTACGCCAAGTTATATAACCTTAGCAAAGACGACACACCAGAACACCTAACGCAGATGCGGGCATACATTAACGACGCAGACCTACCCTCTTTGCAACCAGAGCAACGCACTACACTAGAAAACCCAATAAGCTTGTTAGAGGTCTTGTCTGCAATAAAAGATTTACCCACAGGTAAAAGTCCGGGTCCAGACGGCTTCTCAAACACATACTATAAGACTTATAAACATATCCTAGCCCCACACCTACTTAAATTATTCCAAACATTGGAGAACGAGGGCTCTTTCTCGCAAGACATGCTGTCGGCACATATTTCTGTAATACCCAAACCCCAGAAAAGCCCAACAGACCCCAGTAGTTATAGGCCGATATCCCTCCTAAACACGGATATAAAAATTTTAGGCAAAATCTTAGCAAAAAGAATCAACGTAGTACTGCAGTCCCTAATACATACGGATCAAGTGGGATTTGTCCCGGGGCGGGAGGCAAGGGACAATACAATAAGAGCCCTGACTTTAATATCATACGCTAAACATAACAAAATTCCATCAGCCCTCTTGGCGGTAGACGCCGAGAAAGCGTTCGATCGCATAAATTGGAGATTTCTTGAAGAGACACTAAAGGCGATGGGATTTGGACCACACATGATCTCACGCATACTTAGCCTATACACCAGTCCCACAGCTAAAGTTAAGGCAAATGGAATGCTATCAAACCCCTTCCAAATCCAAAACGGCACACGGCAGGGTTGCCCCTTGTCGCCCATATTATTTATTCTAACGATGGAAGTCTTTGCTACACATATTAGAAATAACAATGAGATACATGGTATAAAGATAGGTCCTCACGATTTTAAAATTGCATTATATGCCGACGACGTACTATTCACAATAACTGATCCACTCCGCACAGTTCCTATAATCTTAAAAGAAATTAACACCTTCGGCCGGTTCTCGGGTTTCTCGATAAACCCGCAGAAATCGGAGATTCTAAATATTTCCATGGCCCAGACTGATTTTCTTAATGTTTCAAACACCTGCCCAATGACTGTCCGAGACAGGTCCATAAAATACTTAGGGATACATATCTCCCCTAACCACACACAACTATTTAAAGAAAATTACACCAAACTTTTATTAACAACGCAACAAGATCTTCGCACTTGGTCTTTAAAACCAATTTCATGGTGGGGACGCACACAATGCATTAAAATGACCACTTTGCCCAGGGTATTGTACCTACTTCAAGCGGTACCCATAACTCTTCCCAAATGGTACCTAGCTCAACTCCAAAGACATATAAATGCTTTTATTTGGGGAAAAGGAAAACCTAGGATTAACAAATCCAACATGTACAGAGCCACAATAAATGGAGGACTGGGGTTACCAGACTTAACAGTATATTATAACGCAGTCACCTTACAAAGAATTCTAGACTGGCATAGAGCAGGTGACTCGAAAGCCTGGGTATCCTTAGACTCTAACATCCTTAGAGTTCCTTCAGTGGGAGCTCTATGCTGGGTACCAAAATCTTTACGGCCCCCACAGTGTTATGATCTAATGATTCATAAACATGTTTTTGACTCCTGGGATAATATTAATCTCCACCAGACGCATCTCACTGGAGCTCGCTCCCCTCTTTTTCCCATACCACTGAACGCTGAGATGATAGGAGGGTTGGATAAAGGACAACAGAGACTAACTGAATGGGGATACACAGTGCCACTAAAAGAATTTACGCTTCATGGGAAGTTAGCAGGGAGAGAAAGTCTAAGTGCAGTGGCGGGAGGACGATACTCTAACTGGTTAAAATATTCTCAACTACACCATTTTATATACACTTCACCACACCAAAAAGACTTCCTTAGGGAACTGACACCGTTCGAATCTCTTTGCATAAATACAACTCCTCTGCGGCACTCACTGTCATTGACACGCAAACTTATACAAACAGAACACACACACACGCTCCCCTCATACACGACCAAATGGCACGAGGAGCTGGGACACGATATAAATGGGAAGGATTGGAAGAAAATCTTTCAAAACACAAAAAAGTCGTCTAGCTCACCCCAAATGTTAGAACTTAACTTTAAAGTGCTACTGAGATGGTACCTAACACCTTCACGCATCCACTCCATCTACCCGGAGGCAAGCAGTAACTGCTGGAGAGGTTGCCCTACTAGAGGCCAATACCTACATATGTGGTGGGAATGTGATGTAATCAAACCACTCTGGTGCGAAATAGAAACTTTTTATAGGCAAATACTGACTGAGGAATTTGAGCTGACACCCAGACTAGCGTTATTAAATGACCTCCCCCCGTTCCCTTGCAAACTGAGACTTAGACTTTTACAAATAGGCATCACAAGCGCCAAATCTCTAATAGCGTTTCATTGGAAAACACAACACAGGCCAACACTATTAGAATGGATCAATAAGGTCACGGACATACTAGCACTCGAGGAATATAGTTACTACAAAAGAAAACAGATCGGCACTTTTGCAGATATTAAATTTCTCTGGGAAGAACTAACTACACGGCAGGTCCCTTTACGTAGGCCAATAACATAAAGTCCCTTCTCTCCCTATTTACCTGTCTCTCTCTTCGTTTCCTCTTATATCTCTTGTTGACGCTGATCTCGGGGGCCCCCCCCCCCCCCTTGGAAGGAATGGTGGTTCCAAAGTTTATAGTTAAGTTTATCGTTACAAAGTTATGAGAATAATTTCACCAAGGAGCAATGAAACTACACACCTATGTGTTAACATCATCCAAATCGTTACATTGGGAGAAGACTGTAAAAGACTATATTTATGTAATTGTTGTCTCTTAATTTTCTATTTCTCTTCCATGCTCTGTACATTATTTTATTTTTGTGGATGACAATAAAGCTCTTTGAAAAAAAAAAAAAAAAAAAAAAAAAAAAAAAAAAAATCCAGCGAGTGCAAGGTCTGTTTCTGATTTTGTATCTAATTTCACTAGCACCCTGGTTGTTGCATATAAGTGAGAGTGCACATCTTTGCTAAACGTATATATATATATATATATATATATATATATATATATATATATATATATATATATATATATATATATATATATATATATATATATATATATATGATTCACATTTAAATAAATAAATTATACAATAATTTAATTTATCTACATAAAATAATATACAATTATTTCAAACAGGCTACCTAACCATGTTATACAAACAAATAATAGTTACATATTTTAAATTAATTAATAATTATTTATATGCAATAAGTAAGCTAAATTCTAATTACACAAAATAATTTATAAATTAACTAATGCGAGAAAAAAGCAGCACTAGAATAGTATTATTATTAATATTTAGAGCAAAAATATATTAAACAATAGAAAGAAAGAAATTTGAACATAATGAACAAGTTAAAAAAAGTAACTATCAAACCACATGTGATAAACAGTTCTATAAAATCATTTTTCTTTCTGTTTGAGAGTATATTTTTTCCATCACATTTTGCACAAAATGTCCTGCTTCCAAAAAAACAATCAAGCAATGCATATTTTAGCTTCTATTAATGGACTATTAAATACCGTAGAATTGCACAGTCAGCCGAGTACATAGTAAAAGGACAATATAAATGCACTTACTTTGGCCTGAATTAAAAGTCTTGTGCGAAGCTGTGGGAACATACCGCGCATTGTGGCTTTTTTGCAATTTGCCTTGCGCTGCCTTACAAGTTTCAGCCAATAGGAATGCAAGGGGTACCTTGCATTCAATCTTTAGTGTGCGGCTGGAGATTGCATGTAGAGGACCTTCGTATCGCCTGGCTGAAGAGGAGGGCCGACGTTGCCGATGACCTCCATGCCTTCGACAACGCCACTGGGATGAAGATAGAAGATGGACCGCGGCTTGGATGAAAATTGAAGAAGATGGTCCCCAGATGGATGAAGATGGGGCCCCACTGGGATGAAGATGGAGCGCTGCCCTTCATCAATGGTGAGTGCCAATTTTTTTGGTTAGTGTTAGTTTTTTTTGGGGGGGGGTATTTTTTTCTTAAGATTAGTTTTTTTTTAATAGGCACAAAAAGAACTGAATGGCCTTTTAAGGGAATGCCCATCCAAATGCCCTTTTCGGGGCAATGGGTAGATTAGGGATATTTTAGTTAGGATTTTTTTTATTTTGGGGGGTTGGGGGTGGGGGTTGTAATGTTAGAGTTTAAGTAGTGTATTTTATTATGTAAAAGAGCTGTTAGCCATTTTAAAGGCCATTTTAAGGGCTATTGGTAGTTTATTTATAGATTAGGTTTTTTTATTTTCGGTTGTTTTTTTGGGGTATTAGGATAGGAATTTTAATTTTTATTTTGGATAACTTCGTTTTAATATAGGTTTTTCAATTTTTTTTATTTTTTTTTTAAAGTAATTTTAGGGGTTTTTTTTAGTTTAAGCTTAGGTTTTAATTTTATTTTACAGGTAAGTTCCATTTTTTTTAAGGAAGTTAGTTTATTTTTACTTTAATTTAGGTGTATTTTAATAGGGGTTAAGTTAGGGGTGTTAGGTTAAGGGGTTTAGATATTAGTTTAATACTTTGAGATGTGGGGGGATGGAGGTTTAGGGTTATTAGGTTTATTTAGTGATGCGGAGGTGGTGACAGTTTAGTGGTTAATAGTTTTCCTTAGTGTTTGTGATGCAGAGGGGTGGCGGTTTAGTGGTTAATAGTGTAGTTTATGGGTGTAGGTGTACTTTGTAAGATATTTGTGATGTGTTTTTTGAAGCTTTTTTGTTTCTTAAAACACATAACTACAGGTCTTTGAGTGCTGAATGGATTGTTGCGGTAAAGGCCATATCACGTGCGGGAACTTGTAATATAAAATCAATTAACATTCCACACGAAAAGACCATATGGCGCACAGAAAAGCCATACAGCGTGACTTGTAATCTAGGCCGTAGAGTTTAATATGATTGAGTTTTTCTGACAAATTTCAAGATGTACTTTAATTTTCTGGCCCCCTGTATCACACGACAACCATTAGCCAATTACTGACTCATACACGTATAAACCATGTACTCTTGCACATAGTAAATAGTTGCTGGTGCCTTGGAGAATGTGCATAAAGAAAGAATGTGGAAATCCTATTCCAAAGCCAAGGGCATTAATATGGGGTTGTTGCTCCCCCCCCCCCTTTGCTTCTATAGAAACTGCAACTCTTCTGGGAAAGCTTTCCTCTAGATTTTGAAACGTGTCTATGGGAATTTGTAGCCATTCAGCCAAAAGTATTTTTGTGAAGTCAGGCACTGATGTTGGAAAAGAAGGTCTGGCTTTTAATTTGCATTCAAATTCATCTAAAAGTTCATCACTTTATGGCCAAAAGTTTGTTCATAACTGACCATCACATCTATATGGTCTTATTAAACATCCTATTCCAAAAACCATGAGTATTAATATGTAATTGTCACTCACCCCCTTTGCTGTTATAACAACTGCAACTCTTCAGGGAATTTTTTCCAAAAGATTTTGGAGTGCGTATGTGGGAATTTGTAGGGCTCTGTTTAAGCTACTTCCTCCACACCAAACATGTCAGGCAAATGTCACAGGGGCATAGACATGTTGGAACAAGAAAGGGCCTACCCCAAACTGTTACCACAAAGTTGTAAGCACCCAATTGTCTAAAATGTCTTTGTATCCTGTAGCAATAAAGAAACGTACTGTAACGTACTGTAAAATTGTCTATTTTACTTGCTGGTGTTTAATTATTTGCAAATAGCTCCTTTACATTTATGTGTTATTTGAAACACATAATGTTGCCTGTTGTATCCCCACCTATACTGATACTATGAGTATGTTATGTTCCTGTCCCTTTAAATCAGGATGTTCAGGTATTCACATTCCTATATAAGGCCCCTCCTCCAGTCTACCTATGCTTGGTAATTTGTATTCACTTAGCTATAAGCTGAGCAACAACGAAGACACCTTGCTGATATTCCTAACCAAGGAATTTACTCTTAGTAACTACAATTGCTGTGTGCTTTTCAACTTTGGATCGTCATATTTCAGGTTCCCTTGTTTTGACCGGAATCCTCAAAGTATCTTTTACTTGTTAATTCTGTTTCTCACGGCTTATACATTGAAGCCGTGTATCGGCGTCTGACGTCACCGTAAGTCTCTGGAGCACTCTCTCACTCTGGCTGCAAACAACCAACTCCTGTGCTTAATAGCAACTCACCTTGAAGCTGCGGTAACCGTTACTATTTCTTACTCTCTGAAGGTGGTAACGTATTATACCTTAATTCACTTACTACTTTAAAGGACTTTCCTGCATGTTTTACAGTGTGACGCTTATGCAAATACAGCTACCTTTAACTATCTGATTGCTTGTAATATCTATCGATTCAGCTTGACGAACTGTGCTTAAATATTCTATGTGCCTTATCAAATATCATACTGTTGGTTGTGAAGGACTGCCTGCTGTTTACATGAATACTAACAACGTTATAGACTAACTAAGGACTGCCTGTTAACTAAAAACAACATAACCTGTTATAGAGCTCTCCTGCTTAATTTATATAGAAACACCTCCTGGTTGCAACCTGTGTTAATTGAGGCTGACATTCACCTAGTAACACTTAATCTTATATTTATCTTTCTTTTATCTACTATCTCTATAATTATCTGCATATTGCAAACTGCTATTGCAATCGGGATAATATACCTTTAAATCTCATTTCCTCCTCTCTGCATAATTATCTGCATATTGCAAACTGCTATTGCAATCGGGATAATATACCTTTAAATCTCATTTCTTTCACTCTGCATCCATGCAGCAGTGACCCTCAGATCTATGAGCAAAAACTAGGTTCTTGATTACATCTAATGAACCTAAAGGTTTGGTGTGAGACTGAGTGGTCCTGCAGTTAAGGATATCAAATACTTGCACCTAACATAACAGAGTAACAAATGCTTTTTTGGGGGGGGGGGTAGGAGGGAAATTGTCTATCAGCTAGATTACAAGTCTGTGCGTTCGTCTTTTAACGCTGAAAATATGGTATTTTCATCGTTAAAACAGCAACGCAGTCATTATGAGTCTTGTTGGTATAGGTGTCCCGCAAGCCTTTTAGCCTGTAACGCAACGTCAGTACCGCACTCTTAAAAATGACGTTTTTTAATTGGATTCCCATAGCGCCGGTATTACAAGTTTTGCGTTCTGGCTAAAAAAAACGGCGTTACAGCCTAAAATTACAAGATCTGTACCGCCATCTAAAAGCAGTAGTTATGAGTTATATGCTACAAATCTGTAACATAAAACGCATAACTAAACTGCACAAAGTAGACTAAACACCCATAAACTACCTATTAACCCCTAAACCGAGGCCCTCCCGCATCGCAAACACTATATTAAATTTATTAACCCCTTATCTGCCGCTCCCCAACATCGCCACCACTATAATAAACTTATTAACCCCTAAACTGCCACCCTCCCGCATCGCAAACACTATTTAAATATTATTAACCCCCTAATCTGCCACCCGCCTACATCGCCCCCACTATACTAAAGTTATTAAGCCCTACACCACTGCTACTATAATAAACCTATTAACCCCTAAACCCCAAGACCCACAACGAAATATACAAAAGTAAACTATTAACCCCTAACTGAAAGCCCCCTCTAATCTGCCGCTCCCCGACATCGCCACCACTATAATAAACTTATTAACCCCTAAACCGCCGCCCTCCCACATCGCAAACACTATTTAAATATTTTTAACCCCCTAATCTGCCACCCGCCTACATCGCCCCCACTATACTAAAGTTACTAAGCCCTACACCACCGCTACTATAATAAACCTATTAACCCCTAAACCCCAAGACCCACAACGAAATATACAAAAGTAAACTATTAACCCCTAACTGAAAGCCCCCCACATTGCAATAAACAAAATTAAACTAGTAACCCCTAAACTTAATGCCCCCCCCCAACTTTAGATTAAAATTAAAATTTCCCTATCTTAAATTAAATTAAAACTTACCTGTCAAATTAAAAAAAAAACTAAGTTTAAACTAAAAATTAAACTAATATAACTATTAAACTAAAATTAAATTAACTACCAATTAAATTAAACTAAACTACACATTAAAAAAATCCTAACACTACAAACGATCTAAATACAAAAAATAAAAAAAGACTAAATTACAAAAAATAAACACTTAAGTATGAAAAATAACAAACACAATTACGAAAGTATTACACCTAATCTAATAGCACTATCAAAATAAAAAAGCCCACCCAAAATAAAAAAAACCCTAGCCTACAATAAACTACCAATAACCCTTAAAATGGCTTTTTGTAGGGCATTGCCCTAAGTTAAGCAGCTCTTTTACCTGTAAAAAAAAAAATTCAAAGACCCCCCCAACAGTAAAACCCACCACCCAACCAACCCCCAAAATAAAAAACCTAACTCTAACAAAACCTAAGCTACCCATTGCCCTGAAAAGGGCATATGTATGGGCATTGCCCTTAAAAGGGCATTTATCTATTTTACATGCTCAAACCCTAGATTAAAAAATAAACCCACACAAAAAACCCTTAAAAAAACCTATCACTAACCCCCGAAGATCCACTTACAGTTTTTGAAGTCCTGCTTGAACGATCTTCATCTAGGCAGCAAGAAGTCTTCATCCAGGTGGCGTCTTCAATCTTCATCCCGGTGGCGAAGTCCTCATCCAAGTGGCGAGAAGTCTTCATCCAGATGGCCTCTTCAATCTTCATCCAGGCGGCATCTTCTATCTTGATCCGGGTGGCGCGCAGTGGGTCCATCCTGAAGACATCCGGCGCGGAGCATCCTCTTCATACGGTCGCTGTCGTACACTGAATCTTCAATGCAAGGAACGAGATTCAAGATGGCGTCCCTTGCATTCATATTGACTGAAAAATTTGAATCAGCCAATAGGAATTACAGCTGCTAAAATCCTATTGGCTGTTCAAATCAGCCAATAGGATTTAAGCAGCTCTCATTCTATTGGCTGATTTGAATTGGCTGATTAGTATTTATATGCAGTTTGGTATCACATATACGGCGCTGCATATAAATGCGTTGCGTATATTTCACCCGTTGCCCGCAATTTTTACTCCCATAAGCTAACATGGAACCATGTCCCAAATCGTTATCACATATTCAGTGCAAGGACTTACGCGGTGCAAATGGAGAAATTTTACTCCGTTTTCACCTCATCACACATAGGCAGACACAGCAAGACTTGCGCTGAGTATGTGAGCACTGTAACCCCCTGAAAATAGTAACTAACACCTAACGCATGCGCAATATCTATCAACCTGTCAACCGTCATCCCCCACCGCAATAACTAATAAACTATATTAACCCCTAATCCTCCAACCCCCACATCGCAAAACATATAATTAACCCTTAAACAGCCATCACCCGCAATATACCTTAATAAACTACTAACCCCCTACTTCGCCATTCATCCATAATGCAAAGTACCTATTAAAACTATTAACCCCTAAACCGCCATCCCCCACCAACACAATAAACTTAATTAACCTATTAACACCTAATCCTAATAAAACTATTAACCCCTAAAATGCCAAACCCACACAACGTAAATAACTAATTAAATTACAAAGCCCCCTAAGCTAATACCCCCTAAATTAACCCCAATTACCTAAATTAAAAAATACTAAGTTACAAACAATTAAAATTAAAAAGACAACATTACTTTAAAAAAAAAAGATTAAATTAATCTAAGATTACAAATAATAAAAAATTCAAACATTACATAAAATAATAAACCAAATTATCAAAAATAAAAAAAATAAACCTAATCCCTACGAAAATAAAAAAGCCCCCCCAAAATAAAAAAAACCCTAATCTAATGCTAAACTACCAATAGCCCTTAAAAAGGGCCTTTTGTAGGTCATTGCCCTAAGTTAAACAGCTCTTTTACCTTAAAAATGGCTGATTTGAACAGCCAATAGGATTTCAGTAGCTCTCATCCTATTGGCTGATTTGAATTTGAAGACTCAAATCAGCCAATAGGAATTCAAAGTACCCCATATTTAAACGCGTACCTTGAATTCAATCCTCAGTGTGTGGCGGTGATTGTACAAAGAGGATCTCCATGGCTCCGCGGTCGCTGGTCTTCAGTTCTGCCATCGCCGGTCAGTTCCACACTCCGCGTCGGTTTGTTTCTGGAAGAAGATAGAAGATATCGCCGATTGGAAGAAGACTTCAGCTCCGGACTTCAGGAACCGTGAGTACCTATCTGGGGGTTAGATTTAGGCTTTTTTTTTTTAGATTAGGATTTTAATGGGCACTCTTAACAGAGCTGAATGCCCTTTTAAGAGCAGTAAAAGAGCTGAATGGCATTTTAAGGGCAATGCCCATACAAATGCCCCTTTAGGGGCAATGGGTAGTTTAGGTTTTTTAGTGTTAGGTTTATTTTGGGAGGTTTGGTGGGTGGTGGGTTTTACTGTTAGAGGGGATTTAGAATTTTTTTTAAATGCAAAAGAGCTGTTTAACTTAGGGCAATGCCCTACAAAAAGGCCTTTTAAGGACTATTGGTAGTTTAGCATTAGATTAGGGAGTGTTTTTATCTTTTGCGGGCTTTTTTATTTTCATAGGGATTAGGTTTAATTTTTTTATTTTGGATAATTTTGTTTATTATTTTCTGTAATGTTAGACTTTTCTATTTTTGGTAATTTTAGATTAATTTATTTTAATGTGGGTTAATGGCAGTTTAGGGGTTAATAGTTTTAAAAGGGACTTTGTGATGTGGGTTAATGGCAGATTAGGGGTTAATACTTTTATTATGTAGTTTGTGATGTTGGGATGGCAGATTTAGGGGTTAATACTTTTACTAGGTAGATTGTGATGTGTGTTAATGGTGGATTAGGGGTTCATAGTTTAATTAGGCATATTGCGTTGTGGGGGGTTGTCGGTTTAGGGGTTAATACTTTTATTATTAGTTCCGATGTGGGTTTGATGACGGATATAGGGGTTTTACATGTCGGGTTTATTTTTGAAAGGTGGGTTAGACTTTTTAAGGGAGATTTGATTTTTTTTTTATTTTCTTAGGCGCCGGCAGTTTCTAAAGTGACATAAGTCCCTGGCGACTCCAGAAATGTGTATTTACGCTCATTTCTGGACATCGCTAGTTTAACCGACTTACGGCACTTTATGAACTGCCCGTGCCGTATATGTGATACCCCGATGTGCGAGATGAAATTACGGGCGGTGCGAGTTTCAGCAGTTGCACTGACGCCTGTGCTTCATATGTAATCTCGCCCATAGTGTATCATTCTTACCATTTCACTACTGGATGTTCTTTTCATTAACATACTGTATATAGGGCCAGATTACAAGTAGATGGCTAATTTATTGTGGGCCCACAAATGGGCAAATTCGCCTGTTTATGAGTGTGCAATAAATAACCAGCCATTACAAGCATACATATATTTATATTTGCTGCACTATTTCTCAGGCAGTGTCTGACGACATCAGAAGTAGGCTCCCATTGGAGCCTATGGAAGCACTCTCTTGTGAGAGCAATGCTTCTGTGCAATGCGAACGCAAGGTCGCATTCGCATTGCACCTCATTTCTAATACCAGCTCACATTTGAGTGTGCTGGTATTACTCAGTTGAGCACAAATATCGCTTTTGCTCAACTTGTAATCTTGCCCATAGTTGTGTTAAATGCCCCAATACATGATACCTCCAACAAACAACGCTCTCTAACAATGTGGAAAAGCAATAAATACAACGTAACATGTAGGGAACATGATTGTTAACTTGCACCTGTGACAGGGGGCATTACAAATCTATTTGAATTTCATAGTTATTAAAGGGACAGCCTAGTCAAAATTAAACTTTCATGATTCAGATAGAGCATGCAATTTTAAACAACTTTCCAATTCACTTTTATCATCAAATTTGCTTTGTTCTCTTAATATTCTTAATTGAAAACTAAGCCTAGGTAGGCTCATATGCTAATTTCTAAGCCCTTGAATTTATCTCAATGCATTTGACAGTGTTTCACATTTAGAGGGTATTAGTTCATGTGTGCCATATAAATAACATTGTGCTCAAGCTGGAGGAGTTACTTATGAGAGGGCTCTGAGGAAATATCCATACACTTGTAGTACTAGAATTAAGTTCCCTTTAAGATTATATATGTTATCTGAGATTTCTACAATTTCCTAAATCTATGAATATAAGAATCTGATCTTATTCAAAGAACAGCATAGCTTTATACTGTATATATATTTTTAAAAACCCTTCTTTGTGTATTTTTTAGATATTGCATGCATTAACAGCATCATTATATTCTGATGAGAGGTTTTAGAACTCAGATTGTAACTAAATAAAGCTAAGTACTATAGGATATCTATCTTTCTACAATGAATATTGATGAGGTAGTTTTGAACAGCATTGTCTAAAAATTGCTATGTTGCTATGTGTCACTTCTTAATATCTTTATTACTCAAAAGCCAATGAGTTTGAAGACACCTCTAACACAAGTAATATTGGCTTAGTTTCAAATATTACTCAGTGCCATTTCTGTATTAATGTGTTATCCTAGGTCAACAAGTTTCAGTGTTTTAAATCTCTTACTATCCACCAGGGGCGTAACTAACGGTGATGCATAGGTCGCCATTGCGACCGGGCCCAGCAGGTCTCCCAAACAGGGGGGCCCAACAAGCCAGGTGGTTGTTTTTTTTGTTTTTTTATTATTATTATTTTTTTTTTTATTATTATTTTTTCCCCAAAAAACTTATTCACCACTCACATTGATTTGTAATGCCCAGGGGGCACTAGGGCAGCCAGGCGCAGCACAATTGTCAGCACTTTATTTAATCTGACTAGGTGCTGTCTGTTGCCGGGCCGGCTGCCTGCCCCAGCCGGAACTTTCCATTTTGGCGCGCACTGCTTCTGCCTCCTGACTGACTAGCTGCAGTGCGCGCATGTGTATCTCAACAATTGTTTGTCTTGTTGTAACTGCACGTGCGGTGCAGGCTGCAGGCAGTTAGTAGCAGGAGGAGTCGACCGAGCTCTGGAGTGTTGTGGTGAGGTCTGTCAGGCTCTGCCCTCTGTGGAACGTCTGGGTGACTGGGTCCAGTGGGAGAACGGAGTGGACTGTGGAATCCGACGAGGTAAGGTAACTTCAGGCTTAAAGCTGCTGCTCAGACTGAGGGGGGGGGCAGGCTAGGCCAGGCTACAGGGGCACGGTGAGCTCAGTCCTCAGAGTCAGACTGAGGGGGGTGCGCGGGGGGCACGGTCGGTCACTCACAGTGACATCACTCAGCTCAGAGTCACTGTCAGACAGACTGAAGGGGCTCGGGGCCTAGGCAGGCAGGCGGGCGGGCGGGCGGGCGGGGGGGGGGGGGACGACTCATGACCATATTATAATTTATAGAAATATACAGTATACACACATATATCTATAGCACTCGTCTCCTACATATTTTAATTACAAGCTTCTAAAATTGTTAGTACCTCTCAGCTAATGTACCTCACTCTAATTGTATTTGCATTTTTAGCCCATTGATGTCATATCTAGCTACTCTTAACAATCAGATATACTGAGTTGAGATGTCGTTTGGCTTTGTTGCCCTGCACTTTAAATGTTAGAAGAGCTCTAATTGTATTTCCATATGTGATTTATGTGAGTTATAAATTACTTTACCATTTATGTTTAATCTCAGCTACTATGTAATTAACAGCAATATATATATATAGTTTAATGTAACTTTGGTGATTATAATCACATGTGTGAACTGTGAAAACTGCAAGAAAACAAATAAAGAAAAAATCTGCAAAACATGTCTTGGCATCTGCCAGATAAAGTCCCACATATCTCTAAACCATAAATATTTATACTGATCTTAATTCACTAAAATACCTTGTCCACAAGGCACAAATGACTATTAAATGTGAAAATATTAATCCAGCTATTATGTATCTTGATACTTAAGTGCATATCAACTATCTGATATATGCATAACCAATGATGAGGTTGGAGTTAAAGGATATTGCTTGCTGAATGATTCTGGATTGGGAACAGAGCTTGGGGTGTAGGGAGGCTAAATCAGTGTGTACATCTCTGGAGTGCTTATTCAGGGGATACAGCTCAAGAGACACCGGGTGGGATTTTTACAAGATGTGCATTCGCTCTGATTGTGGTTAAAGGGACAGTGTACTGAAATTTGTTTTTCCCTTAATGTGTTTCCAAATTATGACTTGTTAAACCAGCTGCATAATATATTAGAAATAGAATGCTTCTTTAGGTTTATTTATAGCTGTTTTCTCTTTGAAATCACAACCCATCAAAATGGGTTGAGCTTGCAGGGAAATCATATAGCCTTATTTTATTCATTTTTGTACACACACATGCTTCTTTATATTATCTCTATCTGTAAACTTTGAGGGAACAATTAAACATTAATATTTTGTTACTTATCTCTCCTACCTCCTACTGGGAGTGTAATTTCTTCTCCTAGCTACATGTTCACAGCTTTTCTATAAGCCTAATATTAAGTGTAAAAACTTTCCGAATAAGCAAAGATACCACAGGCAAAATCACTGATTTCAAATGCCCAAAAAAGGTAAATTAGTTATTCGTAAACAATCTAATACACTCCAGCAGGTAAAATTGATCATTGGGAACAAATTTAAGGGGACAAAATGTAGGGTATGCTGTACCTTTAAGGAAAATGGTGAAAATGGGATTGGGGTGTATTATTTTGTATTATCTGGATCATAAATTCACTTTATTTGTGGAGTGTTTATAAAAGTGTTGGTGTATAATTTGGACTTAGAAAAGAGTTAGAGGAGATGCAAATACATTGCTGGACTATTACGCACCTGCAGATTCAGAATTGAGCAAACACTTGTGAAGTTTTTAAATAAAATGTGACCAGTAGTGGCCTTGATGTGCTGACTCAGAGGGGTGCAAATGGAATGGAGATGTAATGTGATCAGGGGTCTGAGTTTTGGGGTATTAGCAGCACTAGGACTTTACAATATATGAGATCCTGCATATAAGACGCACAGTACCAGCTGCTCCACAAGCAGATAATGATGGCTGTAACAAGCAGCGTGTGCTTCTGCGGCTCGTGCCTTTATAGCATCACGTGCCTCTTGGTCCCACTGTCTGCACCTCTTATGCAGTTATCTACGGATGTCATATACAGATCTGTACTTCTTTTCCTTAAAAGTAATGTTACATGTATACTTTCTATACATTAATTTATTAACATTTTAATATAGATCATATAATTATTTTTATACTTTTGAAGTATATTTATTAACATCTATTTGTCATTGGTGTTGACAGAAGATCATTTAGAAAGACAATCATGGTGTGTTTGCATTCTGTAAGTGTTATATCATAGATGATAGCACAGTAAATTTTTGTGATTTCAAGCACTATATCCTGTGACGCTGGGCTGTCACTAATTATCTCAGACAATAAGCACTGTGATATTACTGTGACACTGGCACCAAGTATATCAGACAATAAGCACTGTGATATTACTGTGACACTGGCACCAATTAGCTCAGACAATAAGCACTGTGATATTACTGTGACACTGGCACCAATTAGCTCAGACAATAAGCACTGTGATGTTACTGTCACTGTAATATCACAGTGCTTATTGTCTGAGCTAATTGGTGCCAGTGTCACAGTAATATCACAATGCTTATTGTCTGAGCTAATTGGTGCCAGTGTCACAGTAATATCACAGTGCTTATTGTCTGAGATAATTTGTGCCAGTGTCACAGTAATATCACAATGCTTATTGTCTGAGCTAATTGGTGCCAGTGTCACAGTAATATCACAATGCTTATTGTCTGAGCTAATTGGTGCCAGTGTCCCATTAATATCACAATGCTTATTGTCTGAGCTAATTGGTGCCAGTGTCCCATTAATATCACAGTGCTTATTGTCTGAGCTAATTGGTGCCAGTGTCACAGTAATATCACAATGCTTATTGTCTGAGCTAATTGGTGCAAGTGTCACAGTAATATCACAATGCTTATTGTCTGAGCTAATTGGTGCCAGTGTCACAGTAATATCACAGTGCTTATTGTCTGAGCTAATTGGTGCCAGTGTCACAGTAATATCACAGTGCTTATTGTCTGAGCTAATTGGTGCCAGTGTCACAGTAATATCACAGTGCTTATTGTCTGAGCTAATTGGTGCCAGTGTCACAGTAATATCACAATGCTTATTGTCTGAGCTAATTGGTGCCAGTGTCCAATTAATATCACAGTGCTTATTGTCTGAGCTAATTGGTGCCAGTGTCCCATTAATATCACAGTGCTTATTGTCTGAGCTAATTGGTGCCAGTGTCACAGTAATATCACAATGCTTATTGTCTGAGCTAATTGGTGCCAGTGTCACATTAATATCACAGTGCTTATTGTCTGAGCTAATTGGTGCCAGTGTCACAGTAATATCACAATGCTTATTGTCTGAGCTAATTGGTGCCAGTGTCCCATTAATATCACAGTGCTTATTGTCTGAGCTAATTGGTGCCAGTGTCACAGTAATATCACAATGCTTATTGTCTGAGCTAATTGGTGCCAGTGTCCCATTAATATCACAGTGCTTATTGTCTGAGCTAATTGGTGCCAGTGTCACAGTAATATCACAATGCTTATTGTCTGAGCTAATTGGTGCCAGTGTCACAGTAATATCACAGTGCTTATTGTCTGAGCTAATTGGTGCCAGTGTCACAGTAATATCACAGTGCTTATTGTCTGAGCTAATTGGTGCCAGTGTCACAGTAATATCACAATGCTTATTGTCTGAGCTAATTGGTGCCAGTGTCACAGTAATATCACATTGCTTATTGTCTGAGATAATTGGTGCCAGTGTCACAGTAACATCACAGTGCTTATTGTCTGAGCTAATTGGTGCCAGTGTCACAGTAATATCACAGTGCTTATTGTCTGTCTGAGATAATTTGTGCCAGTGTCACAGTAATATCACAATGCTTATTGTCTGAGCTAATTTATGCCAGTGTCACAGTAATATCACAGTGCTTATTGTCTGAGATAATTGGTGCCAGTGTCACAGTAATATCACTTTGCTTATTGTCTTAAGGAATTGGTGCCAGTGTCACAGTCTGTAATAATAATAAATAAAAAAAAAAGTGTCAAATTTACATTTTGGGGGGGGGGGGGGGTAGGGGGCCCTTCTTAGATTCTTGCACCTGGGCCCTGTGGATTCTAGTTACGCCTCTGCTATCCACTTTAAAATTATCTTCCCCATCAGCACACAATTTATTCTGTAATACGGAAAGCATTTTGTCCTATGTCAGCTAGGGAATCAGGAAGAGTAATACTATGGTATTCTGTTTTACTTATTAATTTTATTTTATGTCAATGACCCATGGTTGTCTAGCTGGGATACATGACCCCTCCATGTATTCCTGGCTTGCGGTAGTAAAAAACATATTAGACAATTTTACTTACATATAACAATTGCTGGTTGAGTGGGGTTAGGGACAGTGCATTTGCCAATGCTTAGGGGAAGATCAAAAACTAAATGCACCTGTGCTGTAATAAGAAATATTGCTATTTTTTAAGTATTTTAAAACCCTTTACTTTCTCAAACACAATATTCAGTTCTCAGGATTACAATATCATACCACAAAACATAAAACTTGTATAATATGAGGCTTTTCTTGCTATGCAGTTGAAATTATTAAGGTTTTTGAAGAAATTGGTTTTAAACATAACACTTTTGCTTTTTCTCTATTAAACAAATAATAACTGTTTAATTACAAAGACTAATCAAAATAAGGATTATTAAAATTGATTATTATATTTTAATTTTCATCGTAAACAATTATGTATATTTTGGAAATCTTGAATATAAATTAAATGATATAGGACTGGATAAAAATGAATAAGATTTTTTTGTAATTATTTTTTCTCTGTTTAACATTACTTTGAAAAATAAGCCTTCTTCAGTTATTTTTTTCTGCTAAGAGAAAGTGAAGTTGCTTCTGGCATTTTAAAATATATCATTTTCTTTTTAAATGAAGAAAATGTAACACCTGTCTAAAACTAAATAGAACAAGAAAAAGTATACTGGCGCAAAGGAAAAGTTATAAAAGAAAACCTTTGGTCTAAAAAGTACACTTAAATTAAGTATACCATTTTTTACACAATTAAAAAATCCTCAGCTAAAATACAGATAAAACAGATATGTTATAGTTTAGATAAATAGTTAAAAGGTAAGTTTTTAACATTTATATTCCTTGATATGCTTCAAAAAAGATCCTAAAATCAATAAAATCTGTAGGCACAACAAATTAAATCTATCACTATAAACAGTAGTCCAATAAAATGGTGCACCAGTTCAAACGTAGAAGTATATAGATAGCCGTTAAGGGTCAAAGTTTAAGACTCTGTGTAGCACTTGTTAGATAGCAGCAATAATCTTCATCTAAACAGCAAGTCTAAACAGCAATCCATTTCTTCCCACCTTAAAGGCCATAATACCCAAATGTTTAAACACTTGAAAGTGATGCAGCATAGCTGTAAAAAGCTGATTAGAAAATATCACCTGAACATCTCTATGTAAAAAAGAAAGATATTTTACCTCAAAAGTTCCTCAGTAGCCACCTCCCATTGTAAAGGATTTCTAAGCAGCATTTTAGTGTGTTTGTCCTGGGACATCTGAAGGGACTAGCATCGTGCACTCTCATATTATTTCACCAATCAGGTAAAGGAAGCTTACTATGAAATCTCATGAGAGTTAAGTAAAATCTCATGAGATCACAGTAAGAGTTCATGACCTCAGCACTGCTGATGCTGATTGGCTGCTGTTCATTTCTTCATTTTTTTTTATTTTTTTACCTGCACCTGGGAGCAGCTGAGTATAACTTTTTACACAGAACTTACTCTGCTAAGCTGAGGAAGTTGTGAGGTAAAATCTTCCTTTTTTACATAGAGATGCTCAGGTGATATTTTCCTGTCAGCTTTTTACAGTTATACTGCATCAGTTTCAAGTGATTTAGCATATGAGTATTATGTCCCTTTAACCGTTTTTAAAATGGGTTATGTACAGTTCAACTTGATGAAATACCGGAGAATTAGGCAAACTTTAGCCTTCTCACCTAGATGTTGAAATGACTTGTATTTCATCTGTGGATGAAAGATTATTGCTGCTATCTAACAAGTACTACATGGATCTGAGTCTGGGCTATCTATATACTTCTATTTTTGAACTGGTGCAACCTTTTATTAGACTACTGTTTCATAGTTAGATGTCCCACCATATTTAGGAACATAAATGATATAAGCTTATGTTTTAACTATTTATCTTAACTATAACATATCTGTTGTATCTGTATCTTAGCTGAGGATTTATTAAATGTGTGAATAATGCAATACTTAATTTAAGTATACTTTTTAGACCAAAGTTTTTTTGTGACTTTCTGCTCCATCAATTTCCTTTACGCCAGTGTACTTTTTCCTCTTTCTAGTCCTAACAATTTAATTATCTGAGGTTTTTGAGAAGTGGTGATTGTTATACTAGGCAGAGAGTGAGGGGAAAGTACTAGATATTTCTTAGTTCATAAAAACTAAATAGAGTTTCTCTTGATAAGGAAATATCTATGCACGCACAGTACTAGAATTAAGTTTCAAGTTCCAACACATATGGGTTACTACTGCAAATACTACAACACATAGTTATGCTTAAGCAGCTGTAAAGATTTTGTCATTCAGCTTTCTTTTTATTTCAAAGGAATATATTGGTTATATATTTAATTTCCTGAGTGCATCTCATCCTTGATTTTATGTAAAACATCTTTTAATTGAGATCACTGAGATCAGGTCTTGATTTTTCTTCTTCATTAAGAAAGTGTTTGTGCCTTACATACTAAGCGCTAAGTCGCAGCTCAGTAATGTATGAGTATAGTTTAGCCCCTCCCTACCTGTCATCCTTTTGCCATACATGATTTCATGATTGTTGTATACACACACATGCACGTATACATCCCTTTAAACTATATATGCCAATGAAACAAAGAAAAGGCTGCATAATTAAACATACTGATTTAAGTATAATTTGTACAATAAACATAATAACTATTTTGCTTATTTTAACTTAAAATTGGCTTAAATTTTAGCTGGGTCGTAAGTAAAATTAGCCAGGTTGTGTTCACAGTAAAGGCCAGATTACAATTGGGGCGTTATTTAGCACTCCCGCTCAAGCCTTAACTGTACTAGAAGTAAATTTTTTGCGCACGTCAAGTTGCGCTCTTATTTCAAGTTAAAAGTAAACAGTTTTTGCTCAACACCCTTCTTGCGCGCAAATACGATTGCATATTCTCAGGTGCACTAACCTGACATTAAAATATGAATTTTTCGTATTCAAATGTTCTTCATATATACATATTTCTATATATATAAATGATGGAATTTGGGTACAATATATATATATATATATATATATATATATATATATACACAGTGAGTGCAGAATTATTAGGCAAATGAGTATTTTGACCACATCATCCTCTTTATGCATGTTGTCTTACTCCAAGCTGTATAGGCTCGAAAGCCTACTACCAATTAAGCATATTAGGTGATGTGCATCTCTGTAATGAGAAGGGGTGTGGTCTAATGACATCAACACCCTATATCAGGTGTGCATAATTATTAGGCAACTTCCTTTCCTTTGGCAAAATGGGTCAAAAGAAGGACTTGACAGGCTCAGAAAAGTCAAAAATAGTGAGATATCTTGCAGAGGGATGCAGCACTCTTAAAATTGCAAAGCTTCTGAAGCGTGATCATCGAACAATCAAGCGTTTCATTCAAAATAGTCAACAGGGTCGCAAGAAGCGTGTGGAAAAACCAAGGCGCAAAATAACTGCCCATGAACTGAGAAAAGTCAAGCGTGCAGCTGCCAAGATGCCACTTGCCACCAGTTTGGCCATATTTCAGAGCTGCAAAATCACTGGAGTGCCCAAAAGCACAAGGTGTGCAATACTCAGAGACATGGCCAAGGTAAGAAAGGCTGAAAGACGACCACCACTGAACAAGACACACAAGCTGAAACGTCAAGACTGGGCCAAGAAATATCTCAAGACTGATTTTTCTAAGGTTTTATGGACTGATGAAATGAGAGTGAGTCTTGATGGGCCAGATGGATGGGCCCGTGGCTGGATTGGTAAAGGGCAGAGAGCTCCAGTCCGACTCAGACGCCAGCAAGGTAGAGGTGGAGTACTGGTTTGGGCTGGTATCATCAAAGATGAGCTTGTGGGGCCTTTTCGGGTTGAGGATGGAGTCAAGCTCAACTCCCAGTCCTACTGCCAGTTTCTGAAAGACACCTTCTTCAAGCAGTGGTACAGGAAGAAGTCTGCATCCTTCAAGAAAAACATGATTTTCATGCAGGACAATGCTCCATCACACGCGTCCAAGTACTCCACAGCGTTGCTGGCAAGAAAGGGTATAAAAGAAGAAAATCTAATGACATGGCCTCCTTGTTCACCTGATCTGAACCCCATTGAGAACCTGTGGTCCATCATCAAATGTGATATTTACAAGGAGGGAAAACAGTACACCTCTCTGAACAGTGTCTGGGAGGCTGTGGTTGCTGCTGCACGCAATGTTGATGGTGAACAGATCAAAACGCTGACAGAATCCATGGATGGCAGGCTTTTGAGTGTCCTTGCAAAGAAAGGTGGCTATATTGGTCACTGATTTGTTTTTGTTTTGTTTTTGAATGTCAGAAATGTATATTTGTGAATGTTGAGATGTTATATTGGTTTCACTGGTAAAAATAAATAATTGAAATGGGTATATATTTGTTTTTTGTTAAGTTGCCTAATAATTATGCACAGTAATAGTCACCTGCACACACAGATATCCCCCTAAAATAGCTAAAACTAAAAACAAACTAAAAACTACTTCCAAAAATATTCAGCTTTGATATTAATGAGTTTTTTGGGTTCATTGAGAACATGGTTGTTGTTCAATAATAAAATTAATCCTCAAAAATACAACTTGCCTAATAATTCTGCACTCCCTGTATATACATACATACATACTGTGCCTATATATATATATATATATATATATATATATATATATATATATATATATATATATATATATATATATATATATAAGACAAGGTTGTATTGTATGTGCACTCTCACCAACTAACTGCAACTTGCCAGGGTGCTGTAGCCAGGTATATAGATTTCAAACGTGTAAAGAAATACTCCCCTGGCTTTGGAGGATCCGCTCTGCTAACGGTAGCTGTAAAGATACAGGAAAGGTCTCACCTTCGATCGCCTTCTGTACTGCCCTGATAACTCCGTCTCTCCAGTGCCCGTTCTAACCACTTTGCCGTGGTTGCGGGATTCTTCCGACGGCGTCTGACATCACTCCCTCGTGACCATACCCGACCAATCACTGGGCAGATCTAGCGAACCGACAACTTTCCTTTTTCAGCTCCTACCGATCCTGGCAGATGAGTGCAAATACATATACCCGGAGCTCTCACGGGTAAGCTGGGGCTTTCCGCCTTCTTGCAGCAAGCAACGGCCCTCTTCCCTGGCCGAACTATATCAACAAATTGAGAATGCCGCTCTTGAATAAAACTTCATGCTTTATTAGACATATTTTGAAAACTTGGTGCCAGTGGGCAGTAACAAGTATTTAAAACAATTGCTTATCACAGAACAGGCCAGTCTGACGCATTTCGGCTGATGTGCCTTATTCATAGACTTAATCTGATTAATTCACCTGTGGGGCTTTAAATGCCCCCTCACAATCTAATTGGTTGCCTGCAAAAGTGTTTAAGCTCGCTCCTCCCTAATGTTTGTCTGACATTGGTGGTAACCTCCCTTCACAATCATATCCTCCTCTATTCGTATACATTGTCACTGTAGACTCTTAAGTAAATGAACACCTATGTATGTGTACAACTGTGACCTGCTAGATTCCTCTCCTGTTTCAGTCCCTCACTATTACAAAATAGCCGTTCACACAACGGTCTTGTGATGTACTTCGTATAGACAGGTGTCTTAATAAATAACTTTATATATCTCACTGGCTCATTAATATTATTATATTTTCTGTTAATCTAACAAATATAACTTAATGTTCTACTGCCAATGTAATGTTTGTTATTTGTATTATTATGCCACTTTCACTGTCAGTAGTACTTCACTGTCTTGTGGTCCCCCTATATGCCTGTTATGCAAGGTTTAAAGGGACTTTGAATATTCAGAATACCTGTCATTAAAGTTGTGATATGCTGGTTACTGTAACGGGAATAACCTCCCCTTTCTATCTATTACATTAATGTCATAGTATACTGCTTAATTTCTTTATTGTCCTGGTTGTATATCTTTCTATGGCCAACGTCCCTTTTATATATATGTATATATTTACATGCCTTCAATTTGTTGTGGTCAGAATATTGCCACAGAGGCCATTAAAAATACTTTAAATATTAAAGGGACTTGCCATATAAATTGTAATATGCCAGTTTTATCTATTACTTTGATGTCATAGTACACTACTCAATTATTTTCCTCTATTATCCTGGTTGTGTATCTTTATGTGCCCACTCATCTTATCCTTTGTAAAAACACAAAATATATATATATATATATATATATATATATATGTATATATTTACATGTCTTCAACTTATTATGGTCAAGATAATACCACAAATACCATAAGGTTGAACATTATTTTATCAATATACTCCCTTGAGAGCAAATTATTCATGTCATTCAGACTTGTGGTTTTAAAGGTTAGTGTACATTTGACCTATCTTTCCAACGACTCCCAAAAATTAATTATGTCATCTGCTATGTTCATACCAGCTGGTCTACGTGTATTGAGAGTGAAGATCCAGTATGCCTCTCTACGTAGCAGTTCTTGCATTTTGTCACCCCCTCATGGTTTCTTATCTATCACATCTATGATCATCCATCTAAAGGTACTGACATCACCAATATGGTCATAGAAAAAATGTTTTGCTACTCCTGTATTCGTCTTTTCCTTGTCAATGTCATTGAGGTGCTCCCTAATCCTGGCTCGGGCCTCTCTAGAGGTGCACCCCACATATTGCAGATTACAAACATTGCATATCACCAGGTACACAACAAATTCGGATCTACAGTTAGTGCATCTTTGACATTCATAGACCTTCTGTGTATTTGAAGATTGAAACACCTTACTAATTAGGGCATAACCACAGGCCGTACAACTTCTAGTACCGCATTTGTGGTGTCCTTTGCAGCTTAACCAGCTGCTCTCCTTTTTTGGGGGCTTAAGCATACTAGGGGAAACCATATTCCCAATAGTGACATTTCTCCTTGATACTAATCTGCAACCTTTGTCTATCACATCTTTTAGTATGTCATCCCCTCTTAGAATCTGGAGGTTCTTTTTAATGATATTACAAATCTTGTGAAACTGACTGGTGTACGTAGTCACAAAGGTAATTTCACTCTTGGATTCCTGTCTAGGAGGTCTTGACAATAAAAGTGCTTCTCTGGACATACCCATAACTTCTCGCTGGGCTCTATTTATTGGTCCCTCAGGATATCCCCTTTCTCTCAATTTTCTCATGAGAACCTTGCTTTCTGTTGCAAAGTCTAACTCATCAGAGCAATTGCGTTTTGCCCTGATGAGCTGACCTTTTGCCACTCCATAATGCATATGGCGTGGGTGACTACTTCTAGCATGAATGAGCGAATTTGCTGAAATTGGCTTAGTGAACAGTTTTGTCTTAACCCCACCAGCAGTGGCATCACCTATTAGTGTGATATCAAGGTAATCCACCTTTGTCTTGTCAAAACAAAAAGTGAAAGACAAGCCCACATCATTACTATTGAGGTATGATACAAACTGTTCACTTTGTTCCCTGCTGCCTGCCAAAACAAACAGCAGGTCATCTATATAGCGCTTATAGCCCACTATCTGCTCACCAAAGGGATTTGTATCTGCAAAGACGTGGGAAAGCTCCCACCAGCCCATGAACAAATTGGCATAGGCTTGGGCAAATTTGGCTCCCATCGCCGTCCCACGCCTTTGCAGATAGAAATATCCATAGAAGCTGAAAAAGTTGTGATCAAGCAGAAATTCAATGACCCGTACAATGTAATCCCTTAGTTCAAGTGAGTAGTCACTCAGAAAGTCTAGCATGTATCTGATAGCCTGTAGGCCCTTGTCGTGTGGAATGGCGGAATATAATCCCACCACGTCCACTGTGAGCCAACTATATTCAGAACACCACATAATCTCTCCCACACAGTTTAACAAGTGCTTAGTGTCTCTGAGGAAGGTAGGCAACCTCCACACCAGTGGTTGCAACAGGGCTTCGATCCAATTCAACAGATTTTTGAAGAGTGAGCCGATCCCCGAAACAATTGGTCTACCCTTCACATCCTTGATGGACTTGTGCACCTTCGTTAAGTGATGGAAAATAGGTGTCACTGGTTCCCTCACATTTAAATACTCCAAGGTGCACAAGTCCATCAAGCCATCCTCCAGTCCATCATCAAGCAGATCCCTTAGCTCCACCTGAAACCTAACTGTAGGGTCATGGGACAACCTCTGATACACCTCCCCATCACTGAGCTGTCTATCTGCCTAATGTATATAGTCTGATTCAGCCATAACAACTATTGTACCGCCTTTGTCGGCATTTTTTATCACTATGCCTTGTCTCTCCTTCTTTTTTCTCAAACCAATCTTTTCTACGTGAGATTATGTATGTGATTACCACTTTCTGATTTAAGCTTAATCAAATCCTCCTCTACCCTCTTATGAAAACTCTCCAGTACTTCTCCCCTAAAATGAGTGGGGTAAAACGTGGACTTATTTTTGTACCCTGTGTGACTGCCCTTGAGTGTCAGATCTCCCATACTTTCTCTTTCCAATTGGCTTAGAGTCAAAAGATCAGTTGTATCTTTGAAAAAAAAAACAATCATTCACTACTTGTCTAGGTTCTGACTTCAGGTCACTGACACAATCAGAAGATTGCTCCCCATGATAAAACTTCTTAATGGTAAGGTTACGAACAAACCTGTTAACATCCATGATTGTGTCAAATAACCTGAAGTCAGCTGCTTTAACAAAATTCAAACCTAATTCTAAGGCCCTAATTTCTTCCGTACTCAATTCAATACCTGTGAGGTTGATAACACTCATATTTTGTACTTGTTCTGTTTTCCTTTTCTCAAAGTGTACTGTTCTCGTCTGTCCTGAGGTTCTTTTCCTCTTCCTCTTCCCCCTGCCGCCACTGTCCCGCCCCCCTGTCCTTTGTCCTCTTCCTCCCGAAAAACCTGAGTGTCTACGGGTGATGGGTTAGGCATGGGCTGTGTGTCTCGTGTGGTAGAATATTTATTCATTTTATTTCCACCTCTTCCCCTATTTTTTAAAATACCTACTACCCCTACTGGGGCATTATTGGTGGTGGGCGGGTGAGGGGTACTATCATTGTCTGTAGACAAAATGGATATTGGACTCTCACTAAATTTATTAAGGGGCCCATCTTCTTCAAATGAACCCCCACTCGTGGCATAATCTACAAAGTTTCGCATGTCAGTCTCTTCACTGGAATCAGTGTCTACAAAAGTCACTTGTCTCCTTCCTTGTTCAGGTGACTGTCCCTTTGCTCCAGATGTAATTCCTTTCTTATTAAACCTTCTTGATTGTCTTAACCTCCTTGGATTCTGTGAATTCCACTGATAAACCCTATTATTGGTGTAATCTTCAGTATCCCTGACATATTTGCAATATTTCAGTCTGTCCACATCTCTTTTAATGTTATCAATCGTCTCCCTTAATATTGAGTCCAACTGTTCATATTTATCGTGGTCAACAAATGTATTAAGGTCTTTCTGTATATCCTTTATGTGTCTCCTAGTTTCTTCTAGTTTCAGATTTTTGTATTTAATAATCACATTCATTAGTCTGATGGAAAATTCTGTTAGAATATCATTCCATTCACTAATGAATCACTCCTCAGTGACCTGGAAGGAGGGATATTTCCTAATCCTGAGACCCCTTGGAATCATTCTCATATCAATGTACTTTTCTAATGATCTTTTATCCCACCATATCTGGTATTCTTTGGTGAGTGTTTTTTCCATCAATAAAAATACATCTGATATCTAGTCTGTGCCTCTGGATTAAAGTTTGTCTTCCAAACTTGTAAGGGAATAATAGTTACTGCACACTGCTGGTCTATTGTCCATGTTTGATCTGCCTGTGTACACCTTTTACTATATACGTGGTGTCTAACAGCAGTCTGTAAACCTCTTGAAGTTCTTAAATAAACACTTGGTGTGTATATTGATGTGTCTTATATGATCATACTTTAAATAAGCTCATTCGTGTAATGCACCCCAGTTATAAATCACAGTACTCATGATGTGAATATACAAACTCCTAGAAATGAAGTTACCTGTCCGAAGTTCCGGATGCCTTGCCTTGGAGTAAGGAAGATTAAATGTGAACAAACGTGTAAAGAAATACTCCCCTGGCTTTGGAGGATCCGCTCTGCTAACGGTAGCTGTAAAGATACAGGAAAGGTCTCACCTTCGATCGCCTTCTGTACTGCCCTGATAACTCTGTCTCTCCGGTGACCGTTCTCACCACTTTGTCGTGGTTGCGGGATTCTTCTGACGGCGTCTGACGTCACTCCCTCGTGACCGTACCCGACCAATCACTGGGCAGATCTAGCGAACCGACAACTTTCCTTTTTCAGCTCCTACTGATCCTGGCAGATGAGTGCAAATACATATACCCGGAGCTCTCACGGGTAAGCTGGGGCTTTCCGCCCTCTTGCAGCAAGCAACGGCCCTCTTCCCTGGCCGAACTATATCAACAAATTGAGAATGCCGCTCTTGAATAAAACTTCATGCTTTATCAGCCGAAACGCGTCAGGCTGGCCTGTTCTGTAATAAGCAATTGTTTTAAATACTTGTTACTGCACGCTGGCACCAAGTTTTCAAAATATGTCTAATAAAGCATGAAGTTTTATTCAAGAGCGGCATTCTCAATTTGTTGATATAGATTTCAAAGTAAAAAAAAGCACTCACTGGACTATGGACATCAGTGTAAATCAAAAATTTATTGTGACGTTTCGGGACCAGCATATATATAGATGATTTTATATAGGTATAGATATATACATATATATATATATATATATATATATACATTTAAACACAATGGCCACGCTTGGTATACAAATTTTTATATATCAGTTTGTTGGTGTGCTACAGACCTGAGATTCTTTGTTACTGTTCCGTTATTACTAGGGACCCTGAGGTTAGTTTTATGTTTTACTTAAGTTTCATTTTTATTTTTCAGTTTGGAGTTTGCTTATAAGCAGATTGCTCACTATGACACGTTTTGCTCATGATCCAATAGGATTTATGTTTATTTGGGGTGTGTACATAGAATGGCCTGGATTGGCCTGTATTGGTGGGTGGGTGCTGGGGGCCTATAAAAGGCAGCTTTGTTTCACTTTATAATTGTCAGAGGAAGGGACTGTGTTTGGTCCTGAAACGTCACAGCACGCAATAAAGATTTTTTGTTGACTTTGCTATCTGAAGACCAGTGAGTGCTTATTTATATGCTTTCTATTATTCTTCATGGCAGTTGTCGTGAGACAGTGGGAGTGCATACACATCTTGCTACTATATATATATATATATATATATATATATATATATATATATATATATACATATATATATATATATATATATATATATAATTATGATTATTATTACAAAAAGAAAAAAAAGAAGATAGAAAACCAAGAAAATAATTCAAGTATGCCCTATGCCAGCACTATCCATCAATACAATTAAAAAGATATAAGACTGATGGCGCTGTGTGTGGTAGTTGCTGTTCCAGAGATAACAAGCCCCTCTCCCACAAATATTGGATGCTTGATAATTATATACAAAACATAATGTTTAATAATATAAACAGTACATACACATGCAATAAAGAACTAAAGTAAAAATAGTGCCTGTATATGATAAAAAGATACCTACCTACCAATGGCCATTGGGAACTAGCTGCAGTATAAATTAGAGCTCTTAAAGTGATGGAATGGAGTAATATTAGGGTTAGTAGTGCCTTTGTCCATCTCTCCTGTCGGTAATAAAGAGTCTCTTTCAGCAAAAGCAATCCATATAAGCAATAAATTAGTGCCTCCAAGCAAAAAGTTAAGAAATTCAGCTTGCAAAATGTCTCATGTGTTAGTAAAAGCAAAACAGTTTGTGCATTCAGGGCAGTATCAATCTATTATGCAGAAGGGAAGCAGTTCATGCAAACAATTTTCGCCAGTCAAAAGTTGACGTATTTTGTCCTGCCATCTACTCTCCCACTTATAGGGTGTGACCTACTGAGGGCTTGCCCTTGCCTAAGGGACCCTTATAATGGGGCTGAAAGCTGTGGATCTCACCAATCTTCACAGTGATCTGCAGTCCGGATCACTGCAGTGTCCAGTCAGTATTCTTTGTAATTATGTTGCTTATCCTCTGAGTGCATGTCATCCAAACTCCTTGCTGCAAATGCTGATTGCTACACCTCCCAGCTTGGGGTATATGGATAAGCGTCTCCCAATGGTCGATTGGTGCTCAGAATATATATACACACACATACATATTTATATATGTATGTATCTCTATGTTAAAGCCTTTGTCTTCCTTTTTTTTCTAACACATAAGACCTCATATATTGAGCCCTTATAATTTTTTTGTGCAATTTTTTTTATTAAAATAAATGTTATTAGATGGTGTTATTATGAGTGTAACTGTACATTGTAATGATTTTTTTTATGTGTTTTGAAAGTTGACCTAACTCGAGATGCATTAACTTCAATTACGCTCAAGCTATCTATTTACTTTAAACTTGTAACACAAGCAAAAAACTTGGTGTGCACAAACACCTGCTTAACTGTTAGCACTCCACTGGTTGTCTGGCCCTATATAGGCACTGGAAAGAAGCTCCTCCTCTTTGTGAACCAAACCATCCAATGGTTTACCAGAAACAAAATCTGAAATGAGAAGAGCATTTTTAAGAGCTCACTTGAGAAGAAAAGGAAGATATTGGCAGTTTAGTGTAGGCTAGGGTTTTTGTTTATTTGGGGGGGGGGGGTTATTTTGATAGGGCTATTAGATTAGGTGTAATTAGTTTAAATATTTGATCATTTCTTTCTTATTTTGTGTAATTTAGCATTTATTTTTTGTGATTTAGTTAATTGCATTTAATTAATGTAATTTATTTAATTTTAGTGTAATGTTAGGTGTTAGTGTAAGACAGGTTAGGTTTTATTTTACAGGTAAATTTGTATTTATGTTAACTAGATAGTTAGTAAATAGTTAATAACTATTTACTAACTAGTCTACCTAGTTAAAATAAATACAAACTTACCTGTGAAATAAAAATAAAACCTAAGCTAGCCATCATGTAACTATTAGTTATATTGTAGCAAGCTTAGAGTTTATTTTATAGGTATTTATTTTTAAATAGGAATGATTTAGTTCATGATAGTAATTTTTATTTAGATGTATTTTAATTATATTAAAGTTAGGGGTGTTAGGGTTAGGTTTAGGGGGTTAATATATTTATTTAGTGTTAGTGATGTGGGAGGCCAGAGGTTTAGGGGTTAATAACTTTAGTATAGTGGTGGTGGCGACGTTGGGGGTGGCATATTAGGGGTTAATAAATTTATGTAGGTGGCGGCAACATGGGGGCAGCAGATTAGGGGTTATTAAGTGTAGGTAGGTGGCGGAGATGTTGGGAGCGGCAGATTAGGGGTTAATAAGTGTAGGTAGGTGGCAGTGATGTCGGGGAGGCAGATTAGGGGTTTATAAGTTTAATGTAGGTGGCGGCGATGTCGGGGGTGGCAGATTAGGGGTGTTTAGACTCGGGTTTATGTTAGGGTGTTAGGTGTAAACATACATTTTATTTCCCCATAGGAATCAATGGGGCTGCATTACGGAGCTTTACGCACCTTTATTGCAGGTGTTAGGCTTTTTTTTAGCCGGCTCTCCCCATTGATGTCTATGGGGAAATCATGCACGAGCACGTAAAACCAGCTCAAAGCAGCGCTGGTATTTGTGTGCGGTATGGAGCTCAACGCTGCCATATTGCCTGCTAACGCCGGGTTTTTGCAAACCTGTAATAGCAGTGCTATTAAAGGTGAGCGGTGGAAATAACTTGCAAGTTATTACCGAGCCACTCATAACGCAAAACTTGTAATCTGGCTAATAGTTTTTAAAATAATTTCCTCGTTTCATTATGGTGTTGTTACAAAAGGAGTTGAGTTTATGTTGACACACATAAATTGTATTGCATTTATTGAAGCATAAAGGTATAATTTACATTACACTTTCAATGCCGGGGGAGATGCTTGTTCTAAAATTCCACCAAGGTCAGTAACACAGTAATCTGGATGTTTGTTTGAAATGAGTCGCCCTAGATTAAAAATTCACATAACTACTATATACCAAAATGTCATTAAGTGGGACCAAAAAATAAATCACATACATTTTATAGCTTTGAGAAGGGAAGTATTTACTGTGGCAGCAATCTTACTACTACTAAGGCACCATAGACAATGTATTGCTCTACAGCAGAGGCAAAAAGTATGAGTGCCTCTATTATTTTGCCCCATTGTGGTCTGAAAGCTCTTAGAGGCCAAGAAATATTGCAGCAGTTCAGACAGTCAAAGCAATAAGTCATGATTATTTTTAACAAAATTCCATACTATTTTTAGCTGGTCACCTTCAGAACAAGGGCTATTTCTGGTATGCTTAAATTGTTTCATATTGCTAGTATACCAAATGTGTTAGGGGCAATAAACTACACATATATTGCATTGCACTAATCCACATGGCTTCAAATGTATCAATTATCGCCTATGTCAAAATTTACTCAAATACATCCAACTCTATTTTTGATACATTTTTAGGTCAGACTGCAATTTAGGGAACTCAATTTGACAAAACTTTTCATGCAGGTTCACTTCTACTTTTAGTAACTATAATAAATGGAGCCCAATGTATTTAAGGTGTCTAAAATATTTGCTGGTATGGTTTAAAAACACTGGTATAGATTTTTTTTTTCCTCTAGAAAATTATCGACATGTAAAATTATAAATAACAAAAAAAGGACTCAGCACACCTCAATTCAGCAAAAGTGTAAATGCAATTTATTATAAAGTATCTAAATACAATTCTATAGTATGAATCCACAACTTTCAGTCCATCCACACATGCAAACCACTTTCATTCATAAAACAATCAGATTCAACACAGGCGTCCCTGGAAGAATCAGCCAAGGCTCTCAGAAAACCGCTATTTATGTCTCAGAAAGTTCATATAGATGAAAAAATGAACAGTCCCTTAGACATGCAGAACTTTCACAGTTATTTTGAATATATAATCTTTGATGCAATTTTTCAGATATAGTTGCTGTAAAAAGATTTTTTTCGATTACAAATATATCTTCTTAGGCATGAGATTTGAATAACATTTTGAAATATGTAATCATTCCCTTGTTCAGCATACACCTTTTCATGATGAGTATAAGCACATTTATGGGTTAGTGCAGAACAAGACAAAAGCCGTTAGTTCATCCAGCATATGTATTAAACTTAATCTTGTGTTAACACTCAGTATACTCCAAGGCTCTTTCCAAGTTCCCCTCTTTAAACCACACTTGCGGTTGGGTAGTATTCAGCCCGGGTATCGGTGCTTAACTATTCTAACAGTTCATGTTGTAACATATGCATAAAGTTTCTATCACTTCCCAGTATTAGAGTGTTAATGAATTATAGCGTCTCTAATGTGGTAGAAGCCGTGTGTTAAATCAGCAAGTGTATCACCAATCATCTGTATTGCGTCTGTATTAGTATAGAAGCTGGCCAGTTAGAACATGCATGTTAATTAGCTTTATAATACTTGCGATTTCATATCCTTTTGAACAAATGGAGATGCCCCCGATTTTTATCCACTCGTGCGGACGGGAGAACAAACACTTGATTCGGTCTTGTATCTTTATGGAACAACGGCTCTTTTCTGTAATCTTTTTGCATCAAAGTCCTTGTATCGACAAGCGGTTCAGTGAGCTGCCTTCCACTCCGACGCGCGTTTCGGGACTCCGCCTTTTTCAAGGAGTATACGTCATCATGGAAACGGCCTCTTTTAGAAAGGCCCAAGCGTGATTCTATTGGTGCATTCACACACACCTATCTAATGCGTCACCCATTCAGCTATCATATGAAACAAAAATAGTATAACTTAAGACTATATTAAAACTAACTAAATGTGATAATCTCGCTACAAGAGATTGATATTTATTGATGCAGCAACGATGCAACAAAATGACACAGTTATCGCAAACCAAACGAACATATGTAAATAAAAGTTCGTTCTTAGCCTACATGTTTTTTGTTACTTAAACATGTATAGACCCGATTACACGAATAAGGTCTCTTTATAAGGGATTAAATTCTCACTAAACTTGTTGAATATTATGCTAGATTCAATCTGCCTGTATTGTTACGAACCTAAAATAGACTCTATATCACCATTACTGTTTGCTGACTAGGTTTGTAAAACAGAGAGAGGGGGACAAAACAAATATCTACATGGGGATTATTTTATGCAGACTATCTAAATATTTGTTATTGTGTTCTAAGATCCCATTGAATATTTAGTTGCAATGGGAAAATCTTATTCATACAAAATGCCCCCAAGAAATATCTCTATTAAGGCCCCTAGGTGACAGTGTGTCCAATTTTCTTATCCATTGGGCTTCTTTCTTAAACAGAAAGAAGCCCAATGGATAAGAAAATTGGACACACTGTCACCTAGGGGCCTTAATAGAGATATTTCTTGGGGGCATTTTGTATGAATAAGATTTTCCCATTGCAACTAAATATTCAATGGGATCTTAGAACACAATAACAAATATTTAGATAGTCTGCATAAAATAATCCCCATGTAGATATTTGTTTTGTCCCCCTCTCTCTGTTTTACAAACCTAGTCAGCAAACAGTAATGGTGATATAGAGTCTATTTTAGGTTCGTAACAATACAGGCAGATTGAATCTAGCATAATATTCAACAAGTTGAGTGAGAATTTAATCCCTTATAAAGAGACCTTATTCGTGTAATCGGGTCTATACATGTTTAAGTAACAAAAAACATGTAGGCTAAGAACGAACTTTTATTTACATATGTTCGTTTGGTTTGCGATAACTGTGTCATTTTGTTGCATCGTTGCTGCATCAATAAATATCAATCTCTTGTAGCGAGATTATCACATTTAGTTAGTTTTAATATAGTCTTAAGTTATACTATTTTTGTTTCATATGATAGCTGAATGGGTGACGCATTAGATAGGTGTGTGTGAATGCACCAATAGAATCACGCTTGGGCCTTTCTAAAAGAGGCCGTTTCCATGATGACGTATACTCCTTGAAAAAGGGCGGAGTCCCGAAACGCGCATCGGAGTGGAAGGCAGCTCACTGAACCGCTTGTCGATACAAGGACTTTGATGCAAAAAGATTACAGAAAAGAGCCGTTGTTCCATAAAGATACAAGACCGAATCAAGTGTTTGTTCTCCCGTCCGCACGAGTGGATAAAAATCGGGGGCATCTCCATTTGTTCAAAAGGATATGAAATCGCAAGTATTATAAAGCTAATTAACATGCATGTTCTAACTGGCCAGCTTCTATACTAATACAGACGCAATACAGATGATTGGTGATACACTTACTGATTTAACACACGGCTTCTACCACATTAGAGACGCTATAATTCATTAACACTCTAATACTGGGAAGTGATAGAAACTTTATGCATATGTTACAACATGAACTGTTAGAATAGTTAAGCACCGATACCCGGGCTGAATACTACCCAACCGCAAGTGTGGTTTAAAGAGGGGAACTTGGAAAGAGCCTTGGAGTATACTGAGTGTTAACACAAGATTAAGTTTAATACATATGCTGGATGAACTAACGGCTTTTGTCTTGTTCTGCACTAACCCATAAATGTGCTTATACTCATCATGAAAAGGTGTATGCTGAACAAGGGAATGATTACATATTTCAAAATGTTATTCAAATCTCATGCCTAAGAAGATATATTTGTAATCGAAAAAAATCTTTTTACAGCAACTATATCTGAAAAATTGCATCAAAGATTATATATTCAAAATAACTGTGAAAGTTCTGCATGTCTAAGGGACTGTTCATTTTTTCATCTATATGAACTTTCTGAGACATAAATAGCGGTTTTCTGAGAGCCTTGGCTGATTCTTCCAGGGACGCCTGTGTTGAATCTGATTGTTTTATGAATGAAAGTGGTTTGCATGTGTGGATGGACTGAAAGTTGTGGATTCATACTATAGAATTGTATTTAGATACTTTATAATAAATTGCATTTACACTTTTGCTGAATTGAGGTGTGCTGAGTCCTTTTTTTGTTATTTGTAGATGGTAGAATTGGAGGTTTTACTAAACTCTTGCACCCTAAATATATATATAATTTTTTATTTATTTTTTGACAGTGGATAGAATGCTTTAGTGGTGCTGTGATTAACTATTTATTAAGTAAAATTATAAATGTAAAGCACATTTTTAGCAACCTAAAAGTAAAAGTGAAAAAAATGAGTAAAGGCTGTATTATTGGAAGATTACCAAAACCACAACACACTTAAAATAAGCTGCAGAACATTTGCAGTGTACTAAAACTATATGGTACATTTTGACATAACTACTCCACAAAACCACATGATGATTTACCCTACACATTCTTACTAAACTCAGTTCATTTTCTAGGCTACATTAACTGTAGTGGATGGCTGATGCTGTGAAATGATACTCAAAATTTCAGCATGTGTCCCATTAACTGGTTTCTTTAGTACAACACATTATCAAACATTTTCCAATTAGATTTAATACGTATATCGTTGTGTTAAATTACCTTTTTTCCACAGTGTAATTGCTGTTAATAGAGCATTCTCAATATTATTACTCCACACCTATCTGTGAATTAAAATTTACAGAAAGCATTCAAGCTTGGTAACACCAGGCCATGTTTGCATTAAAAAAATCACTAACCTTGCTCATTATTTTTACAGATACTTGAATCTTGGTTTATGTTAAGTATGGCATTAAAAAATATAAATGACTAACAAATAGGATAGAGACAACAAAAAACACAATACAAATTACCTTGCGTTATATTTGTTGAATAATTAATTGTTACACATTGTCTACTAGTTTTAAAGTCTGTAATTTTATTTTGAAAACGGCAGCATAAGTAAATTAATCATTATTTTATTAAACTGTTCATTATTTGTTATGCTACTAAAAATCATACATATATTTTTTTTCTTAGGTCGGGGAGATTTTATAAATCTATTGTTAAAGTTCAGAGCTCCTATTATAAATGTAGTGTTTTTTTTAATTGCACTAACTAATTTGCCTGAAAAGAAAATCAGTATAGCAGTTTTCAGTTAATAAAAGAATAAGAATAAAAAGAATAAAAAAGTATTTTTTAAATCTACTTAAGGCTCTGAAAGAAAGTTTAGTCTACAATTACACCCCAAAACCACCAAATTAATTTGCTTTAACATTAACAGGGTGATAGATACATGGACTTGTGGTGCTTTTATTATTATTTATTTTATTGTTTTTAAATAAGGAATATAGAATGTTCAAATTTAGCAGCTCTAAATGTGAGGTTTAAACAAACAAGTTTCAAGAGAAAAACAAAGCATAAAGAGATAATTTGTAAACACTGTGACACTGTTCAGCGGTCTAAACTGGATTACATGACACAATTTATTGTCTATCTAAAGTAATAAAAAATAGTTTTAATAATAATAATAATAATAATAGGCCAGATTACAAGTGGAGCACTATTTAACACTCCCGCATGAGCGTTACTGTGCTAAAAGTAAACTTTTTGTGCGTCGGGTTGTGCTCGTATTATGAGTTCAAAGTAAATTGTTTTCCCTTGCGTGCTAACCCTTATAGAAGTCAATGGAGTAAAAAAACTAAAAGCCCACTCTCATGCTAATTCAAATTCTAATATGAATATTTCACATTCCAATGTTCTTAACAAAGAAGAAAATGGTCTATTTAATCATAAATACATATTTCTAAATATATCTGATGATATTTTGGTATATAAATATATATCCCTATTTATACACATTATTAAATATAGGTTTAGATACAGTTGTAATCAAAATGATTTAACCTCCATTGCAAATCAGGTTTATTGTCAAAATTTACAGACTTTTAGCTGTTTGCAATGAACAAATCAAACAAAAGCAATTGAAATAGCTCAGCACAACAAAGTGGTTTCCCCAAATTCAACTAAAAATGCAACTTTTAATGAATTCTGCAGTCTCAAAATTATTCAACCCTTTCATGGCAAACATCTTTAGTACTTAGTAGAGCACCATTTTGCTGTTATTACCTGCTGCAAACGAGATGCATAGCAAGAAACCAGCTTCTGGCAGCATTCCTGAGGAATCTCCAGTTAAGTAACATTCTTGGATTTGAGTGCTGCAGCCACCTTCTTCAAATCCCACCAGAGATTTTCTATGGGGTTCAAGTCAGGTGATGGCCACTGTAGAATCTTCCAGGACTTTTTCTACAACCAAACCTTGGTAGAATTTGAGGTATGCTTGGGATCATTATCCTATTCGAAGGTCCAGTGATGCCCAAGCTTCAGCTTCCTCACAGACAGCATGACATTTTCTCCTAGGATTTCCTGACACTTCAAAGAATTCATCTTGCCTTCCACACACAGCAGGTTTCCATTGCTAGAGGATGCAAAAACGCATCCCCAGAGCATTACCGAGCTACCACCATGCTTAACTGTAGGCAAAGTGTTCTTTTCAGTGAATGCTTTATTCTTCTTATTTCAGACATACAGCTGATCCATCAGGATAAAAAGTTCCAGTTTTGTTTCATCGCTCCACAGAACAGAATGCCATGGAAGGGTTGAATAATTTTGAGACTGCAGAATTCATTAAAAGTTGCATTTTTAGTTGAATTTGGGGAAACCACTGCTCCTTTTAGCATTTGTTGTGTTGAGCTATTTCAATTGCTTATGTTTGATTTGTTCATAGCAAACAGCTGAAAAGTCTACATTTTGAAAATAAACCTGATTTGCAATGGGGGTTGAATAATTTTGATTGCAACTGTATATAAAGATACATATAAGAATATCTATTTATAAATACATAAAACATATTCCCCATATGTGGAGAACATTGGAATGTGAAATATTTACAGTAAATACACAGTATAACACTTTATTAAAAATGAATATTTCATAGATATGTGTTTAAATGTTTTCATCTACTTAAAGTGAAGGTTAACTTACCTTCATGCCAATCGAGTATTTTACTTTTTGAACACAATCAATAGGAGTTTAATTCATCATTTTTTATTAATCTTATTATTAAACAAGTTATCGGTGCTATAAATTGATTCCCAACGCTTTACAAATTCAACCCGTTTTTTTGTTATTTTTTTCATTCTTGATCACGTTTTTAGTTTGACCAATTGAAAACCTGGCCGTTAAGAGGCCGTCACCCCATGTCATCCGCCTCCTTGGACGGCCCGATATTCAATTGGACAAGCTAAAAACGTCATCGAGAGTAAAAAAAAAAAACTGTCTAATTTGTAAAGCGCCGATAATTTGGTTGAAAATAAGATTGATAAAAAATGATGAATTAAACTCCTATTGATTGTGTACAAAAAGTAAAATACTCGATCGGTATGAAGGTAAGTTAACCTTCACTTTAACTGCAAATGGCTCCAATGCACTTATATATACAGTATGTCTTTATATGTATACATATCTATTTATGTGTTTATATGTGTAAATATGTCTGTAAATACATATATACACATATAAATACATAAAAACATATGTACACACATATAATCATATAAATATATACATACATATACATCTTTAGACATGTATATTTATTTATCTCTATGCTAAAACCCTTTGTCTGCCTTTTCTTCTTACACCTGAGACCTCATATTTTTGAGCCCTTATAACTTTTTTTGTGCAATTTTTGTTTTGTAATATTTTTTATTAGATGGTGTAAGTGTACTTTGTAATGTATTTTTGATCTGTTTTTTGTTTCCCGAAACAGTTAACCAGAGCTCTGTGGTCGCTGTAATCATTCTAGCGTAAATTGCAATTGCGCTCACTTGTTTGCATTTACTTTCAACTTGTAATATGAGTGCAATTTAACTTGCATGCAAATGAAATCAGAAACCTGATATTGCTTGCTCGCAAACTATAGCGATCCATACGTAATCTGGCCCAATATATTTACACACTCACACGCTTATTGGTTCACAGCTCACAGTGAAATGTTTTCTAACCCCTTACATTTTTTGATAAAATATAATAAATGTTTGTGAAAACTGTAAAATATGATGGAAAAAAAGTCTGAAATAGAAATCTAGGAAATATCTAGGTTAAATTCAAGCTTAGTATAAATCTTGAAATTAAACTCATCATCGAGATCCTTTTGAAATTAACGCATTTAGTTGTATTTTAATAACACAGTTGTGCATGTAAGCAGTTAATCTACAACATATGTGCCACATTTTTAATTTTCTATACATGCAATATTATAGATTAAATACATGGCACAAACTTTACCGCTTCCATGAAATTATTGAATTACCCCAAATTCCTAGTAGCTGAGTACACAAAGATAAACAAAATAAAGATTTTTCTCATTCTAAATTAAGTAAATAAATTAACAAAATAAATAAATAAAAGTACCAACCATATTCCTATTAAAATCCTATGTTTTGAATCAACATTTTCAAACATATTTTTCCCTAAAATAGCAGATAGGTTATAACTAATGCATAATAGTTGAAGTAGCAATAAATTAGAGGGTAAGATTTGCTAAACATGATACACAAGCAATATAAGGTTAATTTATTGTATGTTACAATATGAAAATGAAATAAAAAAAGTTAATCAATTTTTATCTTGAATTTAGTTTTAACTAGTCCAACATAGACAATATATAGTTGATAAGCACATCTCTCTGCTTAAAAAAATATATCCATATTTAGTCAAATTTGTCGACATCTCCTACATTTATCTTAAAACCACATTTTGATATAATTCGAATAATCTCCACATAACATTTATCCCATGCACATATTTTTGCATGCTGTTTCACAACAACATTAACATGGTAAGATGCCTTGATCCCCTAAAATGTCCCAATATATATAATAAGATTGAGTATTAGTATTAATTATAAATCAATACTATCGAACTGGATAACTTAAGTACATGAAAATAAATTTTCCTGTAGACACCTGTTTTCATGTGGATCTTTAATTTTCTATACCTAAAATCTTAATACAGTGAATATCCATTATTACCTTCCTTTTTACAATTACAACTACAAAATATTTAAATTTCTAAATGCTCACATTAATCTCTAAAAGACACTAAGCAAGTCTATTTATTTTAAGAAGCTTACTAGAATAGTTGCATGACAACAACTCCAGCATCCAAGCAATACCATGTTGGAGAAACTATCAAAATAAATGTAGCTTGTAGTAGTAAAATTTACATCAAAAGGGAGCTTTGAGGCAGTGGTCTTCTTGAAAGGTCACAAAAGCTTGAGCTGTGAAGGGATCTTAAACTTGTGATCATAAATCTGAGTAATTCTGCATCAGCTGCTCTGGATCAGTGCTGTGAAATGTATTCAAACATGCCCCATTCAATCCATTCTACATCTTATGCAGCATATGTCATTTTACATAGTTTCCCCAGAGCATTACCTTGATTTACACTACTGCTAAGGCCAATACGTCTCACTTCATTGCTGCTCTGCATGCTACTGGACTCTTTTATGTCCTCTTTTGCCTTTGCTATGAAGCATTATTGTTATTAGACCATAGTTAACTTTACTCTTTTTAAAAAAAAAATATTCAGGTACATATGACTATATTGTTTGTATGGTTAGCATTAGATCCTGTGCAAATCACTATAATTGCTGTTTAAAATCTGCAGAAGATTTCTCATAGAGGCCCCATTTAGGAAGCCAATCATTTTAGAGCTGCTATTATTTATTGAGACCATGCTATATTTCTGACCACAAACACTATTACGCTTTTACCTGTTTTACATAGGAACCAGTATATAGACCATTAACTATAACCACCAGTGCCTTGATCCTCACACCAAAAATAAACCAAACTGCACTATTCCAATTCCCAAACACAATTCATTCTAACCATGGACCCCCCCAACTGCAAACCTCACCAAACTTTCCAGATGCACACACTACAGTTAATATTTCCACAACCATTACCACAAACACCCATTAAACTATCCCCAAGTGTTAAAATCACAAAATATCTATCTTAACCACAATATTCCCTTCCACAAATACTGTACAACATAATTACCCCTAACTACCTTAACTATAAATCTCTCTAAAAGCAAGTGACCTTAACAGATGATCTAATCAACCACTATAACTATTCAATAATTCCCTATAGCAAACCTCCTTAACTATAAATAGCTTCTTACATGAATTCACAAAGCAAACACTAAGGGGCATATGTATCAAGCCCCGCATGGAGCTTGATGCCCCGTGTTTCTGGCGAGCCTGCAGGCTCGCCAGAAACACCAGTTGTGATGCAGCGGTCACAAAGACCGCTGCTCCATAACCTGTCCGCCTGCTCTGAGCAGGCGGACACACATCACCGGAAATCAACCCGGTCAAGTACAATCGGGTTGATTGACACCCCCCTGCTGGCGGCCCATTGGCCGCGAGTCTGCAGGGGGCGGCGTTGCACCAGCAGCTCTTGTGAACTGCTGGTGCAATGCTGAATATGGTGAGTGTATTACTCGCCGTATTCAGTGATGTCCGCACTGTCGGATCAGGTCCAACAGACATTGATAACTAGGGGCCAGTATCTAAACTGCCTCATATCCCTAAATTACACAAAAACATTTTTACTTATTCTCAATTTAAATTCCTAAGAACATTTCAGGTCATCCTTCCAAAGAAGGATTTTGGTGTCTTCTTTAATTCACTATCGGCTAGATTTAGAGTTTTGTCGGTAACGACCCGCGTAGCTAACGCTGGCTTTTTTCTGGCCGCACCTTTAAAATAACTCTGGTATTGAGAGTTCACAGAATGGCTGCGTTAGGCTCCAAAAAAGGAGCGTACAGCATATTTAACGCCACTGCAACTCTCGATACCAGAGTTGCTTACGGACGCGGCCAGCCTCAAAAACGTGCTCGTGCACGATTCCCCCATAGGAAACAATGGGGCTGTTTGAGCTGAAAAAAAACCTAACACCTGCAAAAAAGCCGCGTTCAGCTCCTAACGCAGCCCCATTGTTTCCTATGGGGAAACACTTCCTACGTCTGCACCTAACACTCTAACATGTACCCCGAGTCTAAACACCCCTAACCTTACACTTATTAACCCCTATTCTGCCGCCCCCGCTATCGCTGACCCCTGTATATTATTTTTAACCCCTAATCTGCCGCTCCGTAAACCGCCGCTACTTACATTATCCCTATGTACCCCTAATCTGCTGCCCCTAACACCGCCGACCCCTATATTATATTTATTAACCCATAATCTGCCCCCCACAATGTCGCCTCCACCTGCCTACACTTATTAACCCCTAATCTGCCGACCGGACCGCACCGCTATTATTATAAAGTTATTAACCCCTAATCCCCCTCACTAACCCTATAATAAATAGTATTAACCCCTAATCTGCCCTCCCTAACATCGCCGACACCTAACTTCAATTATTAACCCCTAATCTGCCGACTGGAACTCACTGCTATTCTAATAAATGTATTAACCCCTAAAGCTAAGTCTAACCCTAACACTAACACCCCCCTAAATTAAATATAATTTTAACCTAACGAAATTAATTAACTCTTATTAAATAAATTATTCCTATTTAAAGCTAAATACTTACCTGTAAAATAAATCCTAATATAGCTACAATATAAATTATAATTATATTATAGCTATTTTAGGATTAATATTTATTTTACAGGTAACTTTGTATTTATTTTAACCAGGTACAAGAGCTATTAAATAGTTAAGAACTATTTAATAGCTAAAATAGTTAAAATAATTACAAATTTACCTGTAAAATAAATCCTAACCTAAGTTACAATTAAACCTAACACTACACTATCAATAAATAAATTAAATACAATTCCTACAAATAACTACAATGAAATAAACTAACTAAAGTACAAAAAATAAAAAAGAACTAAGTTACAAAAAATAAAAAAATATTTACAAACATAAGAAAAATATTACAACAATTTTAAACAAATTACACCTACTCTAAGCCCCCTAATAAAATAACAAAGCCCCCCAAAATAAAAATATGCCCTACCCTATTCTAAATTACTAAAGTTCAAAGCTCTTTTACCTTACCAGCCCTGAACAGGGCCCTTTGCGGGGCTTGCCCCAAGAAGTTCAGCTCTTTTGCCTGTAAAAAAAAACATACAATACCCCCCCCAACATTACAACCCACCACCCACATACCCCTAATCTAACCCAAACCCCCCTTAAATAAACCTAACACTAAGCCCCTGAAGATCTCCCTACCTTATCTTCACCATACCAGGTTCACCGATCGATCCAGAAGAGCTCCTCCGATGTCCTGATCCAAGCCCAAGTGGGGGGCTGAAGAGGTCCATGATCCGGCTGAAGTCTTCATCCAAGCGGGAGCTGAAGAGGTCCATGATCCGGATGAAGTCTTCTATCAACGGCATCTTCAATCTTCTTTCTTCGGGAGCCATCATCTTCCATCCGACGCGGAACATCCTCTTCTCCCGACGCCTACTAGCCGAATGACGGTTCCTTTAAATTACGTCATCCAAGATGGCGTCCCTCGAATTCCGATTGGCTGATAGGATTCCATCAGCCAATCGGAATTAAGGTAGGAATATTCTGATTGGCTGATGGAATCAGCCAATCAGAATCAAGTTCAATCCGATTGGCTGATTCAATCAGCCAATTAGATTGAGCTCGCATTCTATTGGCTGTTCCGATCAGCCAATAGAATGCGAGCTCAATCTGATTGGCTGATCAGATAGAAGACTTCATCCGGATCATGGACCTCTTCAGCTCCCGCTTGGATGAAGACTTCAGCCGGATCATGGACCTCTTCAGCTCCCGCTTGGATGATGACTTCAGCTGGATCATGGACCTCTTCAGCCCCCCGCTTGGGCTTGGATCAGGACATCGGAGGAGCTCTTCTGGATCGATCGGTGAACCTGGTATGGTGAAGATAAGGTAGGAAGATCTTCAGGGGCTTAGTGTTAGGTTTATTTAAGGGGGGTTTGGGTTAGATTAGGGGTATGTGGGTGGTGGGTTGTAATGTTGGGGGGGGTATTGTATGTTTTTTTTTTACAGGCAAAAGAGCTGAACTTCTTGGGGCATGCCCCGCAAAGGGCCCTGTTCAGGGCTGGTAAGGTAAAAGAGCTTTGAACTTTAGTAATTTAGAATAGGGTAGGGCATTTTTTTATTTTGGGGGGCTTTGTTATTTTATTAGGGGGCTTAGAGTAGTGTAATTAGTTTAAAATTGTTGTAATATTTTTCTTATGTTTGTAAATATTTTTTTATTTTTTGTAACTTAGTTCTTTTTTATTTTTTGTACTTTAGTTAGTTTATTTCATTGTAGTTATTTGTAGGAATTGTATTTAATTTATTTATTGATAGTGTAGTGTTAGGTTTAATTGTAGGTAATTGTAGGTATTTTATTTAATTAATTTATTGATAGTGTAGTGTTAGGTTTAATTGTAGGTAATTGTAGGTATTTTATTTAATTTATTGATAGTGTAGTGTTAGGTTTAATTGTAACTTTAGTTAGGATTTATTTTACAGGTAATTTTGTAATTATTTTAACTAGGTAGCTATTAAATAGTTCTTAACTATTTAATAGCTATTGTACCTGGTTAAAATAAATACAAAGTTACCTGTAAAATAAATATAAATCCTAAAATAGCTATAATATAATTATAATTTATATTGTAGCTATATTAGGATTTATTTTACAGGTAAGTATTTAGCTTTAAATAGGAATAATTTATTTAATAAGAGTTAATTAATTTCGTTAGATTTAAATTATATTTAAGTTAGGGGGTGTTAGTGTTAGGGTTAGACTTAGCTTTAGGGGTTAATGCATTTATTAGAATAGCGGTGAGCTCCGGTCGGCAGATTAGGGGTTAATGTTTGAAGTTAGGTGTCGGCGATGTTAGGGAGGGCAGATTAGGGGTTAATACTATTTATTATAGGGTTAGTGAGGCAGATTAGGGGTTAATAACTTTATAATAATAGTGGTGCGGTCCGGAGGCGACATTGAGGGCGGCAGATTAGTGGTTAATAAATATAATATAGGGGTCGGCGGTGTTAGGGGCAGCAGATTAGGGGTACATAGCTATAATGTAGGTGGCGGCGCTTTGCGGTCGGCAGATTAGGGGTTAATTATTGTAGGTAGCTGGCGGCGACGTTGTGGGGGGCAGGTTAGGGGTTAATAAATATAATATAGGGGTCGGCGGTGTTAGGGGCAGCAGATTAGGGGTACATAAGTATAACGTAGGTGGCGGTCGGCAGATTAGGGGTTAAAAAAATGTAATCGAGTGGCGGCGATGTGGGGGGACCTCGGTTTAGGGGTACATAGGTAGTTTATGGGTGTTAGTGTACTTTAGAGCACAGTAGTTAAGAGCTTTATGAACCGGCGTTAGCCCAGAAAGCTCTTAACTACTGACTTTTTTCTGCGGCTGGAGTTTTGTCGTTAGAATTCTAACGCTCACTTCAGACACGACTCTAAATACCGGAGTTAGAAAGATCCCATTGAAAAGATAGGATACGCAAATGACGTAAGGGGATCTGCGGTATGGAAAAGTCGCGGCTGAAAAGGGAGCGTTAGACCCTTTTTTGAGTGACTACAAATACCGGCGGTAGCCTAAAACCAGCGTTAGGAGCCTCTAACGCTGGTTTTCACGGCGACCGCCAAACTCAAAATGTAGGCCTATGGTTGCTGCTTTTTTAAAAAATCTTTTCTACTTTGTAAAAAAATAATAATATTCCCATAAATTAGTCTTTAGAAGTTCAAAATAAATAAATGAAATAAAAGAAAAAGAAAAGAAAAAATCTGGACATGAAAAAAACTCAGACCTTTATGGTCTAGATTAAAAGTGGAGCATAAAAAATATTAGTGCTATAGTACATTAACATCAACTTAGCGCAATCAATAGCGCTTCTATTTTTGAGCTTATATTACATGACCAAAGTTATTTTTTTTATTGCTCGAGCTATAGTTTAAAGTGTACTAACATTTGCCTTTTCGATAGTGGAAGAGTGCTAAGTCCTTAACATAATACACTATGGAGCACTCAACTTGTATATATATCTCAGCCACAAGGCCAATAGTGCGCTAAGTTGAGGGTGTTCTAAGCCTCTGGTGCACAAGCTATGTTGTTCTTTATGTGGTTCTGTGCTATACTGTTACTAATAAGGGTTTTCTTCAGGTCTCAAAAATGTTACAGTAGTATTGTAGATTGTGCACGAGCACAATACTTAGCTCACCACTTGTAAGATGAGCACAATGTGTATGCTGTTAATGCTTTCTGAACCATCTATTTAAAAAACTCATTCTCACAATGTTTTTGCTGCATATAAAATGCATTTGTTAAGATATTTAATCATCCACTTCCGATACCAGATTTGCATTTTTCGTGCAAGGTTGTGCAAAAGACAACACATCCTGCACTATCAACTGCGCTCCACGTGTAATCTAGCCCTATGGGTTTTTTTTTCATATAATGCACAAATAACAATATATTTAAATACGACATAAAAAAACAGATTTCTAAATAATTTTAAAGGACTCTAGAATTCAGCATGCAATAAATTATCTTATCGTCAAATTTTACCCAATGTCAATGAAGCTTTGGAAAAAATAGCTTTTAATACAACTTTTATATGAATCAAAATTATGGCTGCACGTTACAATAAACCAATCCAATATCTTACATGAACTTAAAGGGCCATGATACCCAAATGTTGAAACACTTGAAAGTGATGCAGCATAGCTGTAAAAAGCTGACTAGAAAATATCACTTGAACATCTCTATGTAAAAAAGAAAGATATTTTACCTCAAAAGTTCCTCAGTAGCCACATCCCATTGTAAAGGACTTCTAAGCAGCAAATCAGTATGTATGTCCCAGGACAGCTAAGGGAGTGAGCGTACGTGCACACTCATCTTATTTCCCTATTCAGTTTAAGGAAGTTTACTATGAAATCTCATGAGAGTTAAGTGAAATCTCAGGAGATCACAGTAAAAGAGTTCATGACCTCAGCACTGCTGATGCTGATTGGCTGCTGTTCATTTCTTCATTTTTTTTACCTGCAGCTGAGCAACAGCTGAAGTATATTTTTTTTACACAGAACTTACTCTGCTGAGCTGAGGAAATTCTGAGGTAAAATATCTTCTTTCTTTACATAGAGATGCTCAGGTGATATTTTCCAGTTTTTACAGTTATACTGCATCAGTTTCAAGTGATTTAGCATATGTTTATTATGTCCCTTTAACCTCTTAAGGACATATGACAGAATTTTTCCGTCATAAAACAATTGAGCAAACTGAAAGCTGTGTCCTTAAAGGGTTAAGGATAAGAAGTCATTTTATTAACCAGGTGTAAAACATTTAAAATTATGCTAAACATACTTTTGCTTTCAAAATCTAATCATGTACAATATTGTTTCAGTATGTTTTTCATCTTGAAACTCTGCTTTATTAATTACTTTAGAATGTGTTACTGACTTAAAGATCAAAAAATATTTACTATCAATGGGACAAAAGTCAATATATTAAACAAAATTGAGTTAATAACTTTCTATTTTCCTTGAATATAATCTTCAGATAGTAATGAAGAAATTTGCTGTTAGATGTGTAATAATTTAAAGTTTGTCAAGTTTTATAAATCCTTAAATAAAGAATGCATGTTATCTTTGATCACAGGGACTCTTCAACAAATTGAATGCATAATAAAATTATTACTCAAAGACATTTTTATTTCTCTGGGGTAATAAATTGTCTGTTCTCATCTAATGATTTGAATCTGCTTACAATTCATTTATGAGTGATTAATTTAAAAACAATAAAAATTAAATGAATTGTGGGCTCCTAAATCACTTTATATAGTAGTATAATAATTACTTTTCTAAAGACAAAAAACAATGTCATCATCATTTTAAGTTTCCACTCTTCAACATATCTGTAATTTCATTATGAAGTCCTTCATAAAAAATATGTTTATATACTGCACTTCCTATACATTAATACTCAGAATTTCACGTTCAATTTTTGTTCACAATTCATTTTGCTTGAGCTTAAATACTAAAGCAATATTTACAAATATATGCTGAAATGATATATAATGCATGATAAAGTAATGTCTTAAATTAATTGTTATGCAATTTGAAATGTTTAACAAAAATAAGGCATATGTGACATTAACGGATTCTTAAAAAACAAGAAATAAAACGTGTCCACCATACTTGGTGAGTTTTGACAAATTATACCAAAATAGCAATTAATGAGTTGATATTGAAGGAAAATCCCTGCTTTGTAATTAACTCTTTATTTCACCATTTGTGGTATCATTGGCACTAATAATTGAAATCTGTATCAAAATAGCCTTTTTGTGTTTGAGTTGGGTACTATAATAAACAACTTTCGAATAAAGCATTTCACTAAAAACAGGGAGAAGGTGATCATACTATCAGAGAGTTACATACTGTGAAAACCACACTATTGTCTAGATTGATACAATAGCAAACTACTATTTTAGCACAATATGTGCCCTAAGCAACGTAAGCAAATAGTAATGATATTATACTGTATAGTCTTAAAGGGACACTGTACCCAAATTTTTTCTTTTGTGATTCAGATACAGCATGCAATTTTAAGCAACTTTATAAGGCATGTAAGCTTTTTTCTAGGTTCAGAAGTCTGGACAGCAGTTTTTGATTGGTGGATGCATTTATCCACCAATCAGCAAGGACAACCTAGGTTGTTCACCAAAAATGGGCCGCCATCTAAACTTACATTCTTGCATTTCAAAAAAAGATACCAAGAGAATAAAGAACATTTGAAAATAGGAGTAAATTAGAAAGTTGCTTAAAATTGCATGCTCTATCTGAAGCACAAAAGAAAATATTTGGGTACAGTGTCCCTTTAAATCAAACGAGTGAGTGGTTACCTCACCAGCTCAGTTTATCACAATATTAAAAGCTGATAGCCTATAATGTGACACAATTAAAATATGGCAATGTTAGTGCTCAGAAAGCAAAAGTAGAATTGTGGCACAATCTATCCAATCATGCAAGGTTGCAGTCTCTCAAGTGTGTAAAACATTACAACATATCAATGGAGATGTTTCCAAAAGATGTATCAGGTGTTGCTGCTGATAGTCTTATGGGGAGCATTTTCTTACTCTTGGCAGGACAAAATATCTAAAAAAGCAGACAAAGTGCACCTCTAAATCACGATAAAGTATTTATTCTCAATACTTAGCTGCTAACATTTGCACTTACTTAAGATAAAAAACAAGCACATGAGAGACAGTCCGGTGCAGGTTCAGCTGCATGGATGCCATTAATCATCCATGATCTACAGTCATGTAAGTCTGTAGTGGAAACCAAACATCCTCCCAAAGTGGGTTTGTTGTAGTTACACAAATTGATTCCTGCAACTCCGTTTGGTAACTATTGTGAAAGTCTCTATGATAACACCCGATATGACATATTACAAACATTTATTTTTATGGAAATCTTTTTAGGACAGTTTGTGCATTTGTTTTGAAGTTAAAGGGACATTGAACACCAAATAATTTGAGTAAGCATAGAATTGACGCTATTCCCCACTTCCATCTATTTATGGGTGCATCCCTTTGTTTCCTATGGTGTTCACTAGCTCAAAGCTTGGCAGATTGAGACTCTTATACAATGCATCCAACACGCACACGTACAAGTTGAAAGTTTTAGCTGATCTTGATCACTGCAACTGAACTTAAATTGATTTGGACAAAGTTATTGATAAATTGACAACATGATAACATTGAACAGTCTATTTTGTGTGTAATTTGATAATTATAGTAAGTTTTCAGTTGAAGCTTTGATAAATGAGGCTCATAGTTTTTAATAGAATTCTAGAAAGAAATATTTTACATTAAAAGCTTTATTTTTAAATCTCACTAAGATACATCAAGTATGTTTCTCAATGGGTTAGATTCATAGATGTTCAAGATGTTGCCAGTGGTACTTGTAGTGAAGGAGAGATCATGTTTAAATTTCACATATATTTTCTACATGTTCCTGCCATTAGCATCTATTGTTCCATTAAGTGACTAATACATGAAATCTCGTTAATAAAAAAAGAAACTATTGGAAACTAACTAAAAATATTTGCATGTTATAGATAAAGCAGTCATCATGACAGATGTCTCTGAAAACCTCATAGCATTAATATAGGACTATCTCTGGACATTCAAAGGTGTTCAAGGAGTATGGCCAGGATTATTCAAATACACTAATAATAAGTTTGTCAAATTTCATAAAGACCCCTGTGAAGCATCTTGTCTCTAGATCATATCTTCCTACTTCAAATCTGACAAGATTGTCATTTGTCCATATGTTGCTGTGGATTAATATATTAAGGATGTTTTTTCTTGGTTTAATTGATGCCAGTATCCTTCAAAGTAGAACTTGTTCTATGTGCCAAGAGGTGAACAGATACACGATTTCTGCCAGTAGTGCTGGCTATATTGATGGGATCATGAATGCTGAAAGTACAGATAGGTTTTAATTCATCATGCCACTCCTTCTGGAAAGCGCCTGATAGGGAATGGTTTTGTTTTTCAGCATGATAACGATCCAAAGCACACTGCTAATGCAGTGAAATCATAGCTGATAAAACACTGTCAGTTATGGACTGGCCTCTACATGTGTTGCCATGCTCCTCCCCTGGAGGTGTATTTTTGAGGTTTATGAACTGGCAGGTCTACCTTGTCCAGTAATTCTACTCTCTGCTGCTGCTACTCCTGCTCATGCCCTCCCTTCTCTATGGTGATCATCTTCAGTTAAAGTAAAAAATCATAATAAATGGTTACCGGATGTGTCCAAGGATCTCTAAGCACCTCCTTGTCCTGCTCACTTGGAGGTGTATTTTTTAGGTTTATTTACTGTCAGGCCTACCTAGTCCAGTAACTCTGCTGCCTGCTGCTGCCACTACTGCTCCTGCCCTTCCTGCTCTGTGGTGGTCATCATCGGTTAAAGTAAAGATTCATAGTAAACTGTTACCCGCTGTGTCCAAAAATCTCTAAGCACATCCTTGCCCTCCTCCCTTGGAGGTGTATTTTTGAGGTTTATGTACTGTCAGACTTATCTATCCAAATAACTCTGCTGCCTGCATCTGCCTCTCACTCCTGCTCATGCCATTCCTGCTCTGTGGTGGTCATCATCAGTTAAAATAAAAAAAATCATTGCTACCTGATGTGTCCAAGGGTCTCTAAGCACATCCTTGTCCTCCTCCCTTGAAGGTTTATTTTTTAGGTTTATGTACTGCCACTCCAGCTTCTGCCTGCATGCTCTGTGGTGGACATCATCCATTAAAGTAAAAAATTGTAGTAAACTGTTACTCACTGTGTCCAACTGTCTCTAAGCACATCCTTGGCCTCTTCACTAGGAGTTATATTTTTGAGGTGTATGCACTGTCAGGTCTACCTTGTCCAGTATTTCTGCTGCTTGCTGCTGCCACTCCTACACTCCCTGCTCTATGGTGGTTATCATCCGTTAATGTCAAATCCTCAAGGACCTACTGGCCGCTGTGTCCATGTGGCTCTAGACATGACCCCTCATACCCTGGAGTTGTATTTCCTAGGTTTATGTATGGAGAGGCCTACCTAGTCCAGTAACTCTGCTGCCTGCTGCTGTGGCCACTCCTGCGACTTCCGTTTCTGCTCTGTGTTGGTCATCATCAGTTAAAGTTAAACATCAAAGTAAAGTGTTACCCGTTGTGTTCAAGGGTCTCTAAGCATGTCCTTGTCCTCCACCCTTAGAGATGCATTTTTGAGGTTTATGTATTGTCAGGCCAACCTAATTGAGAGCTTCCTATAGACTTAAATGAAATTAATTTTATGTTGAACTAAAGTCTTATACGAATATTCAGCCAAACCAAACACACTGACGAACGAAATTCTGACGACTCAAAACGATCAACAATTCTCAACCGCAAATGTTATCTGTGCACATGTCTAATAAGCATATATTATATCATTTTGGTAATAGTAAACGTTAATCAACAAAACAACTTGATATTATTCATTTTATTAATTCCAAATGTATTCATAATTATATTGAGGTATTGCCAGCAAGATACCAATTCAAAATCAGAAATTACAATAAAGACATTAAATATCAACTTAGTCTAATTATACATTGTCATGCAGGGATTTTTGGTTAGTTTAATATTCACATCAAAGTTACTTTTTATAATTCAGAGATGTTAGGAAATGTAATCATAATTGAATGAACATAAACAGATGAAATGGTCATGTCTGTTTTAATTTATTTGATACTAGTTAAAAAAAAAAAAAAAGCATTTCAACAGACTAGAACTAGTACTTTGTAACTAGCGCTGCTGTTTGGATCAGCTTCAAGTTACGCATGGAATAAGTAGAACTTTGCGGGACATGAGTGATACTTCTACTATGAGTTTAACCCCTTTGCAGGGATAAACACATAGCATTGCAGGGTCGCTAGTTTTAAAATGACATGATCGTATGAATTAGAGCATGTATTATTTTTATTTGTATCTATAATAGCCCATTAAAATGAGCCAGCATAGATTTCTAATTTCCAGTGGAGTGGTGTGGCCTTGTCTTTAACAAAAAAAAAAAAGTATAAAAAGTCATTGCAAGATAATTTACATGGTTGCTTTAACATATTGGGATAAACTACGACATGATACAGTTTATATAGACTATAACAATCCATTGCTGTAAACAAGCCAAAAAGCTTTGAAAATTTGTAATATCAGATGGGGAAATTTATCAATATTAACAAGCTATTATTTAAAGAATATACAACATATGCAATTATCAGACAATAAAAAGTCAATATATGTATGCCATTTACAAATTTGTATGAAAAAGGTATTTTATATAGTACTAAGAAATGTTGGGGATAGTAAAATGTGGCTGAATTTAACTTTTGCAAGTACATTTTAAAACTGGAATCGTGTACACGTTTTATTTCTTCTTTTTAGGTTTGCAGCATCAACCAATTAAAAGAGAAGGAAGACTTATGTTTACAATGAGCTGACCAATTATAAATTCTGACTGGTTAAACTGAGAGATCAATCAGGGATTTTTTCCGTTGTTGTGTTTAATAGAAGGGGGAAACAGAATATAGAGAGGATCAAGAGATTTGTTTATGTAGGCCAGATGAGGCTGAAAAATGAAAATTCTTAACTTCTGGGTGCAGTTTTGTTTTTAATTTAATTTAACAGTAAATTTTGCAAGAGAAAGGGTAGGTAAAAGTTGTTTATTATTAGAGCATGAAATATTTTCACTATATTTATTCATTCTCTGATAAGCTGAAAAAACTGCTTTAATGTTGGGCAATCATAAAAAAATTACCTCAGTATAAGAACATTAATTTGTTTTACAAAGTCAACAGAAGTACTCTTTTAGAATTTAGTAGCAACAAACAAAGAGATATGGGAGGGAGTAAATAATTGTTGGGGTATTTGTAATAGGGAGGGGACCATGTGGGGGATACCATTAGGTGGGATTGTGTAGACGGGATTTTGGTGTTGTAGGGTCACTTAATGGTCCCTTGGATGTTGGGGATATTATACAGAAAAAAAGTGTGCTTAAAATTAAAATAAGTAGAGAGATTAAGACAGAGCTTTTAAAGGGATATGAAATCCAAAGTATTTATTTTGTGATTCAAACAGAGCACACAATAAAAAAAAAAATATAGTTACCAATTTGTTTTTATTAAAATTCATTTTTTTCTCACAGTATTCTCTGTTGAAGAGATACTTAGGTAGGTGTGTGGAGCACTACATGGATGGACTAGTGCTGCCATCTAGTGTTCATGCAAATGGATAATGAATTTAAAAAAATGTGGGTTTCAAATTGACTAGGACAGCATGTTTAGGATTAACTGTGGGAGCAAACATATTGGCAACATGCTTAGAATTGAACTGGGTAGTTTTTAAACTCAAGGTAAAGGATTATTTATATTTGAACCTTCTCAATGTGTTTTGTCCAACTTAAAACTATTTTGTCAATTCTAAAGGCAGTTATGCAACAGCTTTTAGGTTTTTCTTCACTTCTCAAAATGTGGCCTCTGGGAGTATTGTGTCTGTCGCACATAATAACAGTCATACAATTCAATAGTATTACTATTCTGCTCTACCAGCTCCAATAGAAAATGATAGCTGTAACTTATACATGACAACTGCCATATTCCTTGAGTGTCTCAACTTTTGAGCATCTTGAGAGTGATCGTTGAGCATCTTGATTGTGATAGCAAACCCGCCCTTGTTGATGACAAAAGTGCTGTTGCTTTGCTGTGGCTACAGTTCTATCAGCAGCAGCTATAAAAGAATATAGGCCTTAGTATTGGCATTTTCAATATTTTCTTCAAAATGACTTTTTTTTTAAAACTCTCAAGAATATTTTGTTCATAATTTCCCTAAGGAACTGGTTGTAGTTTGTTTAAATTAAAGCAACACAATTTTTCTTTCATGATTACGATAAAGCACAATATTTTAAACCACTTTCCAGTTTACTTCTATTATCAAATTTGCTTAATTATGAACATATAGGGTGAGCTAATGACAAGAGGCATATATTTGCTGCAACTAAGCAGCAGCTGCACCTTGGAATACCTATGTATGCTTGTAAACAAAGGATATCAAGAGAATTAAACAAATTAGATAATCAAAGTAAATTGGAAAGTTGAATGTTCTTTATTAATCACAAAGAACATTTTTAATTTTACTATCACTTTAAGTGTAGGACTTATGTTTTGTTTAAAGGGACATAATACTCATATGCTAAATCACTTAAAATTGATGCAGTATAACTGTAAAAGGCTGACAGGAAAATATCACCTGAACATCTCTATGTAAAAAAGGAAGATATTTTACCTCACAATTTCTCCCAGCTCAGCAGAGTAAGTGCTGTGTAAAAAGTTATACTCAGCTGCTGTCCAGCTTCAGGTTAAAAAAAAAATGAAGAAATAAACTGCAGCCAATCAGCATCAACAGTGCTAAGGTCAAGAACTCTTTTACTGTGATCTCATGAGATTTCACTTAACTCTCGTGAGATTTCATGGTTAACTTCCTTATACTTAATAGGGAAATAACATGAGTGTGCACGAGGCTCACTCCCTTGCCTGTCCCGGGGCAGACGTACTGATTTGCTGCTTAAAGTCCTTTGCGATGGGGTTTGAATACTTAGAAAATTTTGAGGTAAAATGTCTTTCTTTTTTACATAGAGATGTTCAGGTGATATTTGTTAGCCAACTTTTTACAGCTATGCTGCATCACTTTCAAGTGTTTCAACATTTTGGTATCATGGACCTTTAAGTAAAAAAAAAGTGTATGTTTCTATTACATTCTTATCTTATTTTTCAAATGCAATAAATGTGTTACTTTTTTGTGATAAAGGGTCATTTTGTTCCTCAGACATGTTCAGAACATCCAGGTTCAAACCCTATAATTAGAAAAATGAACTAAGGAAAGCTCTGGGATCTTTACAAAGCTGATACTGTTGAAGAATTTATCCCAGAATCTCTAGCCAATACAACTCAAAACAATAAATGTTGATCTACACACTCAAACAATTTAATTAACCCTGCAGACTTTCTATTCATCTTCTGCTAACAGATGTGATTGTGCTGATTAGATTAGCATGCTATGGTTTGAAAATTGCATATTATTATCAGAGTAATTTGTCTCATTATTATCATTGTTGATAGATAATGATCATTGTGGCAAATATATGTTGCTTGTTCCTTTGATGCTTGTTTGCTTAGTTTCATACATCAAGGAAATGTTATAATAGCCTGCAATATTTAACCACATTTATTTAAATAGTGCAGGTAATCTGTATTTATTTGTATTCTCATTTCATTGTTGGTAACCTATTGTTTAATATGTATTCCTGCTATTTATCTAATTACTAACTAGCTGAAGTTTAAATATCTTGTGAGTACAAAAGTCTTCTAGTATCAGTCCAGTATTAAAGGGACAGTCTAGTAAAAAAAAAAAACTTTCATGATTCAGATAGCGCATGTAATTTTAAACAACTTTCCGGTTTATTTTTATCATCATCAATTTTGCTTTGTTCTCTTGATATTCTAAGTTAAAGGCTAAACCTAGGAGGCTCATATGCTAATTTCTTAGCTCTTAAGGCTGTCTCTTATCTGCATTCACAACTAGAGGGCCTTAGTTCATGTGTGCCATATAGATATCATTGTGCTCACGCCTGTGGAGTTACCTAGGAGTCAGTAATGATTGTCTAAAATGCAAGTCTGTTAAAAGAGCTGAAAAAAGGGGGCAGACTGCAGAAGCTTAGATACAAGGAAATTACAGAGGTAAAAAGTGGACAGTATTAATATAACTGTGTTGGTTATGCAAAACTGGGGAATAGGTGATAAAGGGATTATCTATCTTTTAAAACAATACAAATTATGGTGTAGACTGTCCCTTTAAAGAGCCATAATACCCAAATGTTTAAACACTTGAAAGTGATGCAGTATAGCCGTAAAAAGCTGACTAGAAAATATCACCTGAACATCTCTATGTAAAAAAGAAAGATATTTTACCTCAAAAGTTCCTCAGTAGCCACCTCCCATTGTAAAGGACTTCTAAGCAGCATATTAGTATGTTTGTCCTGGGACATCTGAAGGGACTAGCATTGTGCACTCTCATATTATTTCACCAATCAGGTAAAGGAAGCTTACTATGAAATCTCATGAGAGTTAAGTCAAATCTCATGAGATCACAGTAAAAGAGTTCATGACCTCAGCACTGCTGATGCTGATTGGCTGCTGTTCATTTCTTCATTTTTTTTTTTTTATTTTTACCTGCAGCTGCGAGCAGCTGAGTATAACTTTTTACACAGAACTTACTCTGCTGAGCTGAGGAGATTGTGAGGTAAAATATCTTCCTTTTTTACATAGAGATGCTCAGGTGATATTTTCCTGTCAACTTTTTACAGTTATACTGCATCAGTTTCAAGTGATTTAGCAAATGAGTATTATGTCCCTTTAAATGTTTCTAATTTGAAGAGATATGAAATCCCCAAATTTGCTATTTATACAGATGAACACTATTTAAATATGTCTAAAACCTTTTTTTTTTTGTTTGAATAAAAAAATGTTGTCATATCTGTTTATTTTGATTGTGAAGCTACCAAGTACATGTCTATGTGCAATTGAACCCTTGGGACAAAAATACACATACAACAACTAAAACACCACAGTAATACGTTATAAAACAACAACTTTTAGATTAAAAAAAAAATGACTTGATGTTCCCTAACTGTAGTAATCCCTTAGGGCACGCGATATAATTATCAGAAGGGGTATATTGCAAGATTAAAGTATTTATCAGTATTTTGGGGGATAATTGAGGCATTAGGGTCTAGGTAACAGTGGCACTAAAATGTAACACCCAGTGCTTGTACCAAGGGGCTTATGGGAATCAGAGGATTTCTTCAATTGATTTTTACTAATAATTTTATAAGTACCAGTGCTTATTTATCTGCTGAAATTATTGCTGGTATGTTATGTTGTTGTGTGAACAAATACATATATTTAAATTAATATTTTTTAAATAGTTAGAAACAATGATAAAAAATGCTCTGCTCTAAAGAGGTATTTATATGATTTCTGTTATTTATAAATCTTGCTGTCAGTGTCTGTGCTATATAATTACAAATCAGAGGCAAATATTTTTAGTCATCAATTTACAAGTATCTTTTTTTTAAAGGGCTTTGATTTTTCTCACCAAATATAAATCATGTTCACTTAGGTTTAGCTTCCATTTAATTCCCTGGTGTCTTGTAGTAAGAAGCAATCACTGCTTATAGCCTAAAAAAAATATTCAGAGGTAAATTACAAAATGTTTTGTTCATTTAGAACTAGCTGATAAGAAAGTTAGGAAACTAGAACTCTTTTGTATTTAACTTTTGGTAAATAAAAATTAATTGAAAGCTCTATTTCGCAATATTTTTATAAAGCAATTCAATAAAGGATTAGACTAGCTTGGTATTTGCATACATTTGTATTCAGACTTTGAGAAGAATACACTGTGAATCATTTTATGTGTCTATATAGTAATATGGAAGCCTGAACGATAATGTCTGATTGGAATTATCAGTCAAATAAGAAGGCTGCTGTTTTGTCTACTACATCAACTTACATGTCTAAGGAACATTGGGTCACCTGTTTGCTTCATACATTTGCATAGGAATTGTATTATTACAAAAATCATTTAACATTGCAGACTAAAGGCAAATATCTACAATGACAGAATGTATAAAACGAGGGACCCTTTTCAAGTAGGTTATTATAAATGTAACAAATGTTTTGGAAGTTTTATAAAAAAAAAAAGATTAACAGTCACCTTGGTGATATTCATGTTTATTACCTATTATACTAATGTCTTTCTGTTATAATAGGAAGTACGTTCATATAAGTATAAATTAGTTTGACTCCCTTTCAGTAAAGTCATGGGCCTCTATTTAAATAGAATGCATATATTCATGTTGCATTGTGCAGTGTATTAAAAAATAAAGGCAGGCAAAATATGCTACCAATAAAGCAAGTTTTCATGCACCTCACTGGAATATAGCATTTATTAAAGAACTAGTCCTAAAGGCGGTTCACACGGGCCATTTTTTGCAGTACAGTGGTCCCACCCCTTGCGTTCTCTCCCTCCCACTCTATTTTGCTTTCTCTCTCTCCCCCCTTTCTTTGGCGCTCTCTCTCCCCCTCTCTTTTAAGCTCTCTCTCTCCCCCCTCTCTTTTGCGCTCTCTCTTTCCCCCCCTCTCTTTGGCACTCTCTCTCTCCCCCCTCTTTTGCACTCTCTCTCCCTCTCTATCTCCCCTCTCTTTCTATCTCCCCTCTCTCTTTCTCTCTCTCCCCTCTCTCTCTCTCTCTCTCTCTCTCTCCATCTCCCCTCTCTCTCTCTCCCCCCTCTCTCTCTCCCCCTCTCTCTCTCCCCCACCTCTCTCTCTCTCTCTCTCTCTCTCTCTCTCTCCCCCCTCTCTCCCCCCCTCTCTCTCTATCTCCCCTCTATCTATCTCTCTCTATCTCCCCTCTATCTCTCTATCTCCCCTCTCTCTCTCCCCTCTCTCTCCCTCTCTCAACCTCTCTCTCCCCTCTCTCTCTCTTTCCCCTCTCTCTCTCCCCTCTCTCTCTCCCCTCTCTCTCTCTCCTCTCTCTCTCTCCTCTCTCTCTCTCCTCTCTCTCTCTCCCCTATCTCTCTCTATCATCCCTTTCTCTCCCCTCTCTCTCTCCCCTCTCTCAACCTCCCTCTCTCTCTCCCCTCTCTCTCTCTCTCCCCCCCTCTTTCTATCTCCCCTCTCTCTCTCTCTTCCCCTCTCTCTCTCCTCTCTCTCCTCTCTCTTTCTCTCTCTCTCCTCTCTCTATCCCCCTCTCTCTCTCCCATCTCTCTCTCTCCCTCCCCTCTCTCTCTATCTCCCCCCTCTCTCTTTCTCTCTCCCCTCTCTCCCCCTCTTTCTCTTCCATCTCTCTCTCCATCCACATCTCCCCTCTTTCTCTCTCCCCCCCTCTCTCTCTCTTCCCCCTCTCTCTCTCTCCTCTCTCTCTCTCCCCTCTCTCTCCTCTCTCTCTCTCTCTCTCTCTATCTCCCCCCTCTGTCTCTCTCTCCCCTCTCTCTTTCTCTCTCCCCTCTCTCTTTCTCTCTCCCCTCTCTCTTTCTCTCTCCCCTCTTTCTCTCTCTCTTTCCTCTCTCTCTCCCCTCTCTCTCTCCTCTCTCTCTCTCTCTCTCTCTCCTCTCTCTTTCTCTCTCTCTCCTCTCTCTTCTCTCTCTCTCCTCTATCTTCTCTCTCTATCTCCGCCCCTCTCTCTTTCTCTCTCTCTCTCTCTCTCTCTCTCTCTCTCTCTCTCTGTCTCACCCCTCTCTCTCTTTCTCCCCCTTGATCTCTCTCTCCCCTTTTGATCTCTCTCTCCTCTCTCTCCCCTCTTTTGAGCTGTTTGAGCTCTCTCCACGGCCTTTCACGGCCCCGCCCCCTTTGCGCACCTTCACGCTAGGCTCCGTCCTCTTCACGGGCCTTCACGCTAGGCTCTGCCCCTTCACGGGCCTTCACGCTAGGCCACGCCCCCTTCACGGTCGGTCACGACCCTCGCGCACGCTCGGCCATGCCCACTTTTGCTTGCGGCAGTCGCCAGATCAGGTAGGGATTTAAGGCCAGGTGTGTTTGTCCTTGTGCTGTCTCTACTGCGCATGACAGCTTCGGACAAACACACTTGGCCTTTTATAGTATAGGATGTTATTTTAATTTTAAGGTTTTTTTTTTTTTTTTTTTAAAGAATTAGAAAGAAAAGATAGAGTCACCTTGGTGATATTAATGTTTCATAACTATTATACTAATTTATTTCTGTTATAATATGAAATAACTTCATATACATATAAATATATTTGACTCCCTTTCAGTAATGTCAATGGCCTATATTCAAAAAGATTGCATATTTTAAAGCAGGTTTGCTTTAATCCGTGTTGTATTTTGCAGTGTTTTAAAAATGAAATGCCGGTTTAAAATATGCTGCCAACATTTGTGCTAAAGCAAAGAGTTTTCATGCACTTCTTAAAAAACAGGAATGTTTTCAAGCATCTCTTGAAAAAAACAAGCACAGAATTTGGGAGTTTTTATTTTCTAGGGGTCTTCTTTCACAGTTTTTTTTATTTTAAGCATTTTTTATTTATTTATTATTTAACTGAAGGGGTCCTATGTGTGTCTACAGACAAAAGAGAGAAAATCTCAAATTGGAGAAAAAATAAAATTATGTATTCTACATACAGTTGCAACAAAAAGTATGTGAACCTTTCATAAACTTGTTGGTTTTCTGCATGAATTTGTCATGAAATGTCATCTCATCGCCATCAAAGTCACAAGTATAGACAAACATAATGTGCTTAAGCTAACAACACACACAAAATTATAATCTTTCATGTCTTTATTGAACACATCCCGTTAAAGGGACACTAAACCCAAATTTTTTCTTTCATGATTCAGATAGAGCATGACATTTTAAGCAACTTTCTAATTTACTCCTATTATCAATTTTTCTTCATTCTTTTGGTATCTTTATTTGAAATGCAAGAATGTAAGTTTAGATGCCGGCCCATTTCTGGTGAACAACCTGGGTTGTACTTGCTGATTGGTGGATAAATTCATCCACCAATAAAAAAGTGCAGTCCAGAGTTCTGAACCCAAAAAAAAAGCTTAGGTGCCTTCTTTTTCAAATAAAGATATCAAGAGAATGAAGAAAAAATGATAATAGGAGTAACTTAGAAAGTTGCTTAAAATTGGCTGCTCTATCTGAATCACAAAAGAAAAAAATTGGGTTCAGTGTCCCTTGAAACATTTACAGTGCTTTGGGAAAAGTGAACACTTGGATTTAACAGCTATTTAATCCTCTTTTGGCAGCAATAAATTCAACCATGCATTTCCAGTAGCTGCAGATTAGACCTGCACAACATTCAGGAGGAATTTTCGACCACTCATCCTTACAGAACTGCTTCAGCTCAGCCATATTCTTAGGATGTTTGATGTGAACAGCTCTCTTGAGGTTATTCCATAGCATCTCAATGGGGTTAACGTCTGTGCTGTGACTGGGACACTCCAAAAGGTGTATTTTCTTTTTTTAAGCTATTCTGTAGTGGATTTGCTTCAATGTTTAGGATCACGGTCCTGCTACATCACCCAACTTCTACTGAGTTTCAGCTGGCGCACAACCAACCTGATATTATACTGTAGGATATCTTGATAAACTTGGGAATTCATTTTTCCCTAGGTGATGGCAAGTGGCTCAGGCCCTAAAGCAGAAAGCAGCCCCAAGTCATGATGCTCCCTCCACCAATGGGATAATGTTTTCATGTTTGTATTGCAGTGCCCTTTTTATGACATACATAGTGTTACATGTTCTTCCCAAACAACTCAATCTTAGTTTCATCAGTTGACAAAACATTTTCCCAGTAGCTTTATGGAGTGTCAAGGTGGTCTTTGGCAAACTTCAGGCATGAAGCAATGCTTTTTTATAGGAAAGCAGTGGCTTTCTTTGTGGTGTCCTGCCATGGAAACAGTGTCTGTTCAATGTTTTCTGTATAGTAGACTCATGAACAGAGATGTAAATCAGTTTCAATGATTTCTTCAAGTTTTTAGCTGTGACTCTTGGGTTCTTTTTTACCATAAAGAGAATTGTGCAGTATGCCCTTCGAGACATCTTGGCTGGACGCCCACTTCTATGTAGACTAGCCACAGTTCTAAATCTTCTCCATTTATAGACAATTTGTCTAACAGTAGACAGATGAATATCTAAGCTCTTTGAGATAACTTTGTGACCCTTTCCAGCTTTATGCAATGCAACTTGATCTCTATTTTGCAAGTCATAGTTCACATCAACAGATGCATTTTGTGAATAGTATACTCAAAATGTGTGAGTGCTATTTTTAAGTCAAAGTAGCTCTATCCCACACCTCCTATCTCATTTCATTAATTGGTTTGCCAATTTCCAAATCTAATTAGCTTTTAGCCTATTTTTTTCACATACTTTTCCCAATCTATACTGTGAATATTTGAATGATATATTCAATATGTACAAGAACAATACAATATTTTTTTGTTATTAGTTAAAATAGATTGTGGTTGTTGATTACTGTAACTTAGATTGATATCAAACCGGTTTTTAAGACATATTTATACATAAATGCAGTCACTGTATACAAGTACTTTGATTCTGTACTGCTGCCAAGCTCACCAGCAAGTAGGTAGTTAAGATCTGCAGTGAGAATTTAAGCTTGCCTGTATTCTTGCTTGCTTTTTTGGAATACCATCCCAATCCAATATGGCTGACCTAAACCTATGGCTGCTAAGCCATTTATCACCTGGGTGCTAAGCTGGTTTTGAACTTTTTTTTTTTTACATTTTTTAAAATATATTTATTTTTAACTTTTTTTTACAGATCCCCAATACTTATACTGTTGGAAAGGTAGGGTGATTACCTTTCCAAGTGTGGGTCTTGGGGATCTGTAGCTGCTTAGATGCCTGAGATACAGGCTTCTAAGCAGCATGCCCCCATCTCCCTATACTTGTCATTGTAAACTTTAAATAAAGTTGCGCGGTGACGTCATCACGTCATTGCGCGTGATGTCACCACATGAAATGTCAAGCTCCGGTGATGCCTGTCACTATAAAGGCCAGATCGCCAGGGTGGGAGTAGGTGGGAGCCCCCAGATTATCCTCAAGGTGGATGAGTGCTAACAACGGCTCTGAGCCATCGTCAGCACCTGACTGGGACGATTTGCAATGGCTCAGAGCCATCGTTAGCACTCAAGGGTTTAAGTGTGAAGTATTGCAGCCACGTATAACTTCCTGCAAATATCAGCTGGACGGCTTGATTTTAAATAACGCCTAGTAATTTTAAATCACGTTTGGATAAGAATAATCAGGTTCACTTGATTTTTAATAGGCACCCATGTATTTTTATATTTCTTGAATTACTAATGCACTGTTTTAATGTGAGAGACTTGCAAAATCTAAGAAAATAAAAAAGAAATTATATAACTGTTAAATTCTCCAATGTTAAATATCTAGTATGGTATTTACAGTGATTTCAGGATCATATGATCACAATGTTCCTCATATGAAAAAAAGGAAATTCACCTTCTTTTTTATAAGATGTTATGCTCTTATAGGTAGCAGGTGATTATGATTCATGCCTTCTAGGTAATTTGTAGTATGCTTCACTGGGACATATAAAGATCTAGTACTCCTAAGTATTCAAATGTGGAAAGAAAATGAACACTCTTCAAATGAGGGGTCACATACCCAGGAGGAAGTCAGCTAATCACCATGGCAACAGTAATTACCTGATAAAAACAAAAAAATCAATGGGGGGATATATTCCATCTCTTAACTGCCCCAATCCTCTTTCAAATGTATGGTCCTATGTCAACCAGCTACCACATTATTGTAATAATAAAGATCTCACAGGATTTGTTCTAGCTTTGGTGTATGGCAAAAATACATAAGCCCTAGCTATAGTAAAATATCATACATAAAAGAAAATAAAAATAAAAAAAAAACAAGAGAAGCACAGCTCTGATTCAAGGGACATTTAATACAAACAAGTAAAAGTACAAACAAACAAAATACTCCCTAGTTAATATATAAACCATTAAAATAAAGGGGTTTTATGTCTTTATAGCTGCCAACTGATTTTCAAAATAATAATAGTCACCTGGAAGCAACATGTGGAGACCCCTTTTGGTTTCATATTGTGTCAGGAATCATAGATCAATTTTTTTTCTCTGATCAAACAGAGACATTATCATTATAGTGAACATATTTGTTTGCTGGGTTATTGATTTTGCTATTTTTATCAGTGTAAAAGTGCTTATTATTATTATTTTTTAACTTTAATTGATTGAGCAGGTAGCATTTGTACTTGTTTGGTGAAATTTCGCCCTAATGTTATCCAATATGCGGGGGGTTATTAAAGAGGAAACGTGTTGGCTGAGGTTTATCAAGTACATTAGCTGTGGAATAAGTGAAAAAAGGTCCTATACATGTATTGTTAAATATCAAGAATTAGGATTGTGTCCTGTAGTACATACCATAGAATTAAGATTTAAGATCTGAGAATCAAGACTGGTATGTTTATTATAGGACCATTTCTCTCCAAAATCTCAATGAAAAAAGTGCTGTTGATAACCAATTAAAATGGCTGATTATGATCATGTTGACATTGAAAACAGTTCCCCTGCAGTTGTTAGAATGCTGATAATTATCAAATGATAGATTATGATCAACCTCATAATTACTTGCAAAATGGTGCAAAATTATATAGAAACACACACACACACACACAAAAATAGAGTGCCCTGAAAATTAAGTATATAATCAAGCAGCATCACCTGGAAGGGTGCTTGAAGAATATTTGTAAATCAATTTTAGTATTAACAGTGTTTTCAACAATATCTGATTAGTTGATCACAATCCTTTAGAAAAGTTGATCTAAATAATATTTTTAGAAAATTCCTCTTAACATTATTGGGGGATCTTTGTAGGTAAATCATTTAATACATTGTAATTGACTCCTAAATGTCAACAACTATAAATTTAAAATGATTGGGACAGAACTAAAAACTATTATACTAAAAACAAAATGGAATAATACGAAATCTACCCCACAAAAAGTACACAGTACAACAAAAGATGCACAGTAACCAAGGTGTTATTAATAAAAACAATATTACAATAAACTCATAGTAAAATAATCAAATAACAAATACAATACACTAGTAACAAATTAATGCTTCCAATGGAATAAAGAAGCAAAGGCTGTGTGAGGACAACACCACTATTCACAAAGAGTCTTGCCAGACTGCAGCTTCTCAATAGTATGTTTCAGGGTCGCACACCTTTTCAGATCTAATGTATGCACGGTGAGTATTTTTAATGCAGTACAAATCATCCTAAAAGCTTGATACATATCTAAACATAATGAAGTTATATCAGTTATATACTTTATATAGCAAAACACAAATAGCCTTAAACACAAAACACTATAAAACAAAAGTTAAACTATATACTGTATATATTCCCCCCTCCACTGTTGAATTAATTTTATGAAATAAGATGTGTGTCATAGATAATTAACAGACAAATAAACAAATCAAAGTGCTCATTCAGTAATCCAATCCCAGTAAAGCAGATATGATTATCACAAATCTGAAGGATTATATCAATCAGAAGAATAGTTATCCCTTTGCAAACCATATACAGTAAAGCAAATAATGGACTAAAATAAATTACATTTAAATCAAATTTGTTTTTAATCATACAAAATAAGTTAAAGTGATTTATATTTTGAATTAACTAATTTGGATTTAAAAATTATAAAAAGATATAGGATCCTAGGTTTTATTATTTTCAGAAGGGAACATTGATGCTTATTGTGGAAAAATAAAGGAAGCATAAACATAAAGGTTTTGATAAAAAATGTATGTAGTGTTGACATGCATTATGCACATTAATGTATGATAAAAAAAGAACTACATGTGATTTGTGCAGGTACCTCATATAACCCCCCCCCCAAAAAAAAAAACCATTAGACATGATCTTTAAATGCAATTAATAACCCATGAACTGTCAAACCCTCTATTGGAATTTACACTTAAACCCACATGCAACCTCTCAAAATGAATCCCTAATGTTGCAACTAATATTAGGACTCTTTGTTCCCCTCCCATTTACTTCATGTGCAGCTGTTGCTGGGAGCTGCCCCATTCTGTGCACAGTTTTCTAGGACACTGTTAAAGGGACATTCTAGCCAAAAACTTTCTTTCATGCTTTAGAAAGAGCATGCTATTTTAAACAGTTTTCTAATTTACTTCTGTTATTTCATTTGCTTCATTCTCATGATATACTTGGTTGAAAAGCATATCTAGATATGCTCAGTATCTGCTGATTGGTGGCTGCACATAGATGCCTCTTGTTATTGGCTCACCCATGTGCATTGCTATTTCTTCAACAAGGGACATTTAAAGAATGAAGCAAATTAGATAATAGAAGTAAATTGGAATGTTGTTTAAAATTGTATTCTCTATCTGAATCATGAAAGAAATATTTTGGGTTTCATGACCCTTTAAGATCCTAGGTCGTCTCTCTTGGCATTACCTTTGCCTTTATACTATGTGAGTATATTACCAACAAATGTACTCTCTTATCATTATCCACTGGCTACACTAGGAGGCGCCCTTTTTTTCTCCTTTCTAATATTAAATCTGGCACATTAAAGGGACAGTATACATCAATTTTCATTTAACTGCATGTAATAGACACTACTATAAAGAATAATATGCACAGATACTGATATAAAAAGCCAGTATTAAACCTTTTAGAAACGTTTTTAGAATCTCCCAATTTAGCACTGTTGATGCGATTAGGCTGGGACCCCCACTGAAAGGGGCAGAGAGCATACCCCCCCTCTCACCTCCCCTGCATATGAAAAGACTCATTATACAACAAAAGCAGTTTGATGTCTGTATACATCAGTCTACATCTAAAACTTTGGCGCTTTTTTAGGAGTCTGAAAATTAACACGTTATTTAAAAAATAAGCAAAACTATACATTTTTACAAAAACACCCCCAGATGGGCTATATAAATAAATCATCTACAAAACATTTATGCAAAGAAAAAGTTAGTGTACAATGTCCTTTTAAGAATTCCTCATAGAGGGACTTAATATCTTAACCTTGTGAATTTATATTGAAATAGTTTATTAATAATTTTAATTACCTGTTATCTAAACATAAGGGGGGGGGGGCGGGTTGGAATAGAAAAACCAAAGGAGAACAAAAATGTGAGAACATGGTAAGAAAAAGGAAGAGACAAGAGCAGAAAAAAAAGTGAGTAAAGAGATGAACAGAATAAAGGGTAGAGAGGAAGAAAACAAAAGTAAATATATTTATCAAAGAGTCTAGAACTGGAGAAAAGGTAGAAAATGGGGAAAGAGAGTAAAAAAGGGGAGAAGAGCATTTTACGTTCACCTGGTCCTGTTAAAAATGATTGATTAAAATGTTCAGCTAATGATTCTGCAAGAACCATTCCAAGAGCATTTAAAATTCTTGGATAAACATTATCAGGACCTACTGACTTATATGCTTTGAATTTTGCCAATTCTAAAAATGTTCATCCTCTCTAATTAAACTTGTGCTTACCATATTTCCATTTTCATTTTCCTCGAAGAGTTACCCTACTCTAAACATGTAATATTCAAAATATCTTTATGTATATATCAAATTCTAATTTCCAAATGATGAGTTTGTAATTTATTTTGGTCGTTAAAACACCAGTAATTTTGTATTACAGTTTCACCCTGTCTGCCTTTAACGTTGCAAAAACATTCGCGACCAATCGGTAACTAGCAGGGGGTGTCAATCATTCCGATCGTATCGGATTAAGATTATTGCAGTCCGCCACTTGAAAGGTGGAGGACAAGTTAAGGAGCAGTGGTCTTATGTCATAGAAAGCAGCATCCATTGCTTGATAAATCTACCCCTATGTCTAAGGCCTGTACTTTTGAAGAATCAGACCTACATAATTCTGAGAAATATTGCAAAACTAGCCTTTTAGTATTATTACTATGAAAAAAAGTTGAAAAACCAAATGCTTTAACTTATCAGAACTATCACAGTAAGAGATCTTGCTTCAAAGCTATAGCCTGGTCTGCATTCTCTAAATGTAACAAAAGTAGTTTTTATGGCCTAACACAGCTGGCCGGGGGTCAGAGTTAGTTGTGATTCTCCCGGCCAACCCCCTGCTTAAAGCTAAAGTTATCTATCCACCGTATTCAATAAGAAGAATAATGCCCATAACTCTTCTCAGAAAACATATTCAGTATCCTTGTGGATATATTGTATATGCTGATGAAGCAGGGATTAAAGTAATTCCAAGCTTGGCAGGATATGGATAAGTGGCAAAGGGATATCTCAGAAATGTCAGACACTTGAACTGAGATATGGGGTAATTAGTGTCTATTTTTTGATAATTTAGTAATATAAAATATTATGCCATCATTTGGCATGCAGGGGCACATGAAAAGGCACAAGTGGGTTTATATATTTTCAATATCTGTCATTCACCCAGTAAAAAGGCTCAGTGTAACTTGAGCAGTAGGTAATTACCCCCTTGGAGGAAGGTCATGTTACCTGGGATGTGTATAAAAGTGTGTGCTGCTGGAACAAAATAATACTTTATTTTTACTTATATATCATAAAAAAGGATTATTGAAGAAGTCTCTGCAAAATTCCGGCTAAAATTGTAAGTTTTAGGTATTCTGTGTATTTAATGCTTTTATTTTGTGTAATAACTGTTGGCAATGTGTTTCTATTGTTTTTACTCTCATGTGCTTCTTGCACTGTGACCCCTTTTTGTCAGATTAAACTATAAAATTAATCGTATCTGTCTTTGTGCTCTGTAAACTGAATTCATGGCTTCTGTGAGCTTGGGAACATTACCAAAATATTATTTGTTTACGTTTTTTAGGTGTTACTATAAATATAATTTAGGGGCACCCCTAAAAGTCCTGAATCATAACTTTTGGGGTGGTGGCAGCTGATGTTGGTGTTTGGGGAAATGTAGGTAGATTTTGAGGGTTAATGGGGAAAGCTGGTAGGCCCTAAGGGAATTGGATTCTTGTAGCCAGCTAGAAACCCTGTAAGGTTAACAATTTAATGCCCACATTTTCCCTGTTGTTGGCAAGTAGCTCTGCTTATGACAAGAGATAGATATTTGAAAACTGAGTTTTGGGGAGGTGTAGTTAAGAGTTACCTTGGGTAAGTTCTAGGCCCTAAAGGAACTGGGATATTATAGTGAAGCCCTGGGAGGTTAACCCTTTAATGCCAGCACTCTCTCTGTTATCACAGCTGGACAAGTAGTTTTGTGTGTGTGATATAATTGAAGGTAGGGGCTAGCATTCACTGATTGTTGTTTATTTAACCCTGTGTTGTATATTAGTGTTACTGATTATAGTAATAGGGATTTTGGAATTAAGAGTACACATTTTTTCTGATATTTAGTGAATAGTGGGTTGAAGTGAATAGGAGTTTGAGTAATTAACCCATTGTTACCCTTGTCCCCTAGAGTGTCACAGGCAGAGGTGGTACTGGTGTAGTAAGTGTGCCACACCGATCCATGATAAAGGGAATATCTATCTTTTTAAACAATAACATTCTGGAGTAGACTGTCCCTTTAACCATATTGTTTAGTGGAATGGGGTTGGTTTTGCATCTCAGTGTTAAAGGGAATGTTAACCCCAAAAATGTATTTCATGATTTAGATAGTGCATACAATTTTAAACAGCTTTCCAATTTACTTCTATTATCAAATTTGCTTTATTCTATTGTTACCTTTTGCTGAAGGAACAGCATTGCACTACTGGCAGTTAGATGAACACATCTAGTTAGCCAATCACAAGAGACAAATGTGTGCAGGCACCAATCAGCAGATAGCTTTCTCTAGTGTAGGATATGTGCGTATTTGTAGGATATGTGCGTATTTGTCCAGGAAGACTGTATTCAAGATTGGGACTTAACCCACTGTTTGCTTCTTTTAGGTACCAGACATTTTAAAATGGTAAGTTTTTACTTAAATGTAATAGATGCTACACTTCATTTACAGAAAAGGTTGATTCAATGAGCCACAATACAGAATGGAAGAAGAAGAATAGGTGGTTCATGATTTATCATAACACATCAAGGAAGTATAACATTTTCAGTGTGAACTGAGTATTGCTAATAAAAGGTATCCATCTGCAATAAAGCTATCAATATCCATCATTCATTATGTGCTTTTCAATCATAAATCAATGATGTAACTATAATGGTGTTTTCAAGAAGAGAATACATTTAAGAATGAATCATATGTGTCATTAAAAGGCATTTTTATTGTACTATGACTGAAATCATTAATATGTTTCCTAAATGATAAAACAAGACAAATTACAATGATATTGCATATGCATATGCCTAATTAGGGAAGTGCACTGTGATTTATTTTTTGTTGCCAATCACCATGCTTCATAAAGTATGGAGAATTACAGTTGTTACATCAAGTGTCTCACTGACTACATGTTGTACAGGCAATATATATGATATATTTTAGGGAGTTTACTATTCTAATTATCTTTTCTATAAGTCATTAATTAAAAGATACTATGATTTGTGTGAAACATCGGTTAATTGAATTTATAGACATTTAAGTAATGTATTAAAAATGCAACAGGGCATATTTTATATTGTTAACTCTACTTTAAACCCACAGCATTTATCTGAAGAAAGGACATATTTGCTTTCTGAGCCTGGCTTTAAAATCAGAACAATCTCAGTTGATCCTAAAAACAATATTTAGGAAGTTATCATATTTTCTTTCAAGACTTGTCTAGAAAAATAAATACCAATACTTTAAAATAAATGTAGGTATTCTCTCAATGGCATTATTCTTTATTAGATGTACATTACAAGAACAATATTTTTCTTATACACTAATAAAACTATATTTATTCCTCTTGAAAGTGTGTGCATTAGTCTTTTACTGTGGAACATATTATTACACAATCCTTAACAAGACTATGATGTTTGTGGCAACTGTCTTTGATTGTCTTGCTTTCCCACTGGGCAATTGTTGGAACTGAAAGGTAAGAGACAGCTGACAGATGGCCAAGATAGTTACTTGAACCAAAGCAATTTAATAGGGCATCCCACACAAAAGGAATTTAAAGGACCAGTAAACCCACCAAATAATGTTATATAATTATATATATATATATATATATATATACACATTATATGTATGTATATATCTATTCTAAATAGATATTCATATATATATAGGTATAGGTATAATCATCTATATATACCTATCCTCTGATGAAGGAGCATATAGCTTTAACCTTTAAAACGCGTAAGGATTATTTCTGAAAAACGCCAAGATTTTGAATCTGCATGTCCAGTTGATGATTCAGTTTGAGAGATATGTTTCCTGCCATTGTTGGAAATTGCTTTGAATTACCTCATATGTATTGAGGTTTTTAAATGTGAGCATACTACTTTTGGCTGCTTGTTGTGTGTTTTTGCCAAATAAAACTGTGTTGCACTCTCTCTCTTCTGCTTTGTGTTTCATGTAATCTGGTACCACATCTTTGGACAAAGCCTGATAACATCACAAGGAGACAAGATATGCCTGGTGTCTGTGACTAGACTATACCTATACTGTGCGGCCCTTACCTCATATTGATTCAGGTAGAAGAGTGTAAGTAGATCTGGATTGGATGAGACTCTTAAGCGCTTGTGCTTAATTACCCAATAAGGAAAGATAGTCTTACTATGTAGTTGGATTCAATGAGATCTATTTATTTTTAGAATTATAAATACATACAATAAAATTTAAAATTTTTGTTTCACTTTTATTATTTGTTACTAATGTTGATACCATTGACTCTATTTTAATTATATTGTTGATACCATTGACTCTATTTTAATTATATTGTTGATACCATTGATGCTATTTTAATTATGTATGTTCAGCTTTAAACAAACGAATATGGTAAATATGGTAATTAAGAATTAATATTGCGAATATTCTTTGTGGATACCATACTTCTTCACAAGTCCACTATATCAAATCCATAAAAAATATCTGCAATTAAACCAAAATTCAAAAATTCAAATATACAGATATGTTTGTATAATACACTAAGTAACAGGGATTGGAAAACATATTATATCATTTTATTCACACTGTATTGTTGGCCAACCAGTTAGATTTGTTTTAAGAATCAATTTCTATTGTTTTAAATTTTATTGTATTTATTTATAATTCTAAAAATAAATAGATCTCATTGAATCCAACTACATAGTAAGACTATCTTTCCTTATTGGGTAATTAAGCACAAGCGCTTAAGAGTCTCATCCAATCCAGATTTTACCCCCACTTTGAAGTTTGTGAGATTACTTCTTCGAGACTCCCTAGCTTTTACCCCCACAGCGCATAGTTTATTAACCCAACACACCAAGAGTGTAAGTAGATACCCGAAAGGGACCGGGACCCTTGCCTCCTATCCTCCTCACTTTTAAGAACTCTTTGTGAAATATATACTGTTGGGACTTTATATGTATTTTATGAACTGTATTAACCAACATTTAACTATACAGACATTTATATATATATTTTTTTAAAATGTATTTGAATACCATTATTGTGCAATTCTAATAGATTTATAACGTGTATTAATGGCTTTATACTTTGAACTTCTATATGATACTATTTAAGACATACTATCACCAAATTGTTCACACAGTATAACCATTGAGATTTGTGTGATTTTTGTATTTTTGTAATTTTGCACCAATCCACAAACTTCTTATATATATATATATATATATATATATATATATATATATATATATATATATATATATATATATATATATATATATATATATATATATATATATATATATATATATATATATATATATATATATATAATAGCCTCTAGACATAACCCAGTTAGTGGTATGGGCTGGCCTGTTCTAGTTTGTTCCAAAGTATCATCCATTGGTCCCTCTCTTGTGTATACTGAAGAAAATAATCGGTTTAGTACCTCAGCCTTCTCCCTGTCACTATTAATCATGCTACCCTCCATGCATTTTAATTTACCTATATTTTCCTTCTTAGATTTTTTGCCATTTATGTACTTAAAGGGACAGTCTACACCAGAATTTTTATTGTTTTAAAAGATAGATAATCCCTTATTACCCATTCCCCAGTTTTGCATAACCAACACAGTTATAATAATATACTTTTAACCTCTGTGATTATCTTGTATCTAAGCCTCTGCAAACTGCCCCTTTATTTCAGTTCTTTTGACAGACTTGCAGTTTAGACACACACCAACCAAGCCGCTGCAGACGCGGTAATTCCGGCGTGAACGGTGAACAGGGGCGGATTAATCCAAGCAGCCAACTTCAGATGCTCTATTTGATGATCAGGCTAGGGCACTGATTGAGCGTCTAAAGATGAGGGGTTATGATGAATCTCAACTGTATCAGAGTTATAGTGAGGTGAGGTCCAAATCACAACTTGAGTTGGTTCAGGGATCTGTTAAACAGAGCACTGTAACTCAAGAAACGGTGGTCTTTTCTACCGAATACTCAAGCCAATTTAATCAAGTTTGTTCCATTCTGAGGAAAAATCTTCATTTATTGGAAGAAGATGAGACCTTAAGGTTACATATTGGCAATTGTAAATTTGTGTCAAAAAGACCACCAACATTATCTTCAAAGTTGTCTCCTAGTCTGGTTTGTTCTGAAAACATAGACAGAAGTGATTGGATTAAAAAGAAAGGAACCTATAAGTGTGGCCATGGTCCATGCGTGACCTGTGGTTTTATAAGTGTAGGCAATGGTTTTAAGAGCACACAAACTGGAGAAGAACTTGTGCATAAATTTATGCTAACTGCAGAACTGTTTTTGCAGTATATCTTCTCGAGTGCAAATATTGCAAGCTACAGTATGATTGCAGGAGGATTAGGGAGCATATTAAAGATACTAGGGAATATGTGAAAGAATCTGCAGTAGCGAGACATTTTAATCAAACCCATATGACCAATGTTTTTAACATGAAAGTACAAGTGATTGATCGCATCATGTTCCCACCTAGGGGAGGTGATAGGTGTAAATTATTGTTGAAACAAGAACTATACTGGATTTACAAACTTAGGACCATCACCCCCCTAGGTTTGAATCGTGAATGGGACATGAGTTACTTTGTTGAGTAATTTCTATATTGGTCATAATCATATATTCATAATAAAATATCCTAGTTCTGGAAAAGTATCCCCCAAACATATAAGGTACTAATTAATCATAATTATATTATCATGAGAATAATTTATATTATCATGAAAATAATTTAACTTATTGCAAAGCCCAAAGACATTTATAGATTTGTATTTATACTGGGTTTATATGTAGATTTTTTAGGGGATGTTAAATATTTGCTTCAATATATGCTCATTTAGATATGCTTATTTAGATTGGCCATACTGAGTCCTCTTTATGAAATTTTCTAGTGGTAAACATTTTAATCCAACAGTAGATGCCCAATATTGCTGCTATAAGTAGATGGATGTTTGATTCTTCATTTTTCCTCCTCATTAGCATAGTGCATGTAATTTTGAACAATTTTGTTTGTGATGTATACATAAACATTTGTATTTTTATATATATTTGTATTTTGTTTTATTTTATCACCCACAGGTGCATCTGTCCCTTTAAATAGGGGGAGCTGACACCTAGCAAACTCACCCTATGATTAAGTGCTCAACTGAGCACGAAACTAGTCAGGGAGTTTGGTGCTGTGTACAATTTTAACCATGTTAAAATAAAGGTAATTTTTATTTTTGCTATATTTGTCCTGAGACTCTTTTTGCTTAAAGTGCTGCTGTACTATATTTTTGTATACTTGCAGTTTAGCCAATCAGTGCCTACTCCCAGATAACTTCACGTGCATGAGCACAGTGTTATCTATATGAAATACGTGAACTAACACCCTCTAGTGGTGAAAAACTGTTAAAATGCATTCTGAAAAGAGGTGGCCTTCAAGGTCTAAGAAATTAGCATATGAACCTCCTAGGTTAAGCTTTCAACTAAGAATACCAAGAGAACAAAGCAAAATTGGTGATAAAAGTAAATTGAAAAATTGTTTAAAATGACATGCTCTATCTGAATCATGAAAGTTTATTTTGGCCTAGACTGTCCCTTTAAAGAACCTTTTAGAGTTTGACTTAGAATCCTTTGCAATGAATCTTTCATTTTGGTATGTTGAGTCTGTACTATTTTCTTTGAATAATTTAAATGCCCTAAATTTTTTCCTAATCTCTCTTAACACATTTTTATTTAGACACTTTGAGGCCCATTTATTAAGCTCTGTATGAAGCTTGAGGGCCCGTGTTTCTGGCGACGTCAGACCGCTGCTCCATAACCCTGTCCGCCTGCTCTGAGCAGGTGGACAGGAATCGCCACAATTCAACCCGATCGAGTACAATCGGGTTGATTGATACCTCCCTGCTGGCGGCCCATTGTCTGCAAGTCTGCAGGGGGCGGCGTTGCACCAGCAGCTCTTGTGAACTACTGATGCACTGCTGAATATGGAGAGCGTATTGCTCTCCGCATTCAGCAAGGTCTTGCGGACCTGATCCGCATCGTTGGATCAGGTCCGCAAGACCTTTTATACATAGGCCCCTTTGTGTTAACCCTTTAAGTTAACTGCCAAGTCATGTGAATCATCCCACCAAGTTTCAGTTATACTGATTATATCATAGCGCTCTTCTGCAACTGAGAGCAAATTTGCCTGTTTGCGTGCATGCAATATATAACCCGCCATTACAAGTGGTTGGTTATTGGTACCATGAGCTCGCAGTAGCAATTAGCACTTATAAAATTAAACAAAAATCAGATCTCTGGTTAATTTTATAAATGTGCCCCAAATGCCCCCAAATTTAAGTGTTAGTTTTCGTGTTTTTTTTTTTCATTTTTTATGTAGCATTTATTTATTTTTAAAGAAAGCTGCACTTAGTAGTTTTTTGGGGGTAAGGTTGGTGGCTTTAGGGTGTTAGAAAATAAACGGCACTGAAAAGTGCCTTTACATTGTTGTCTATGGGAACTGTGTGTTCCCTGTAAATATATATGTATATGCTTATATACAGCAAAGTCAAAAGAGTTAAACAGCAATAGCACAGTAGCGGAAAACGTGAAGTCAAGCTGCCAGGAGCCTGAAATACAAAGTCTGAGCAATACTTACTCACACACCTCCCAAAGACTGGAAATCAAACCTCATATAACAAGCAAGCAAGCAAAGGTGAGTCGAGCGGCGTTGCAACGAACAGGGGAGGATTTAACTGTCATCTCTTACCCCTTAAGCGCCTGCAACTCTGTCAAGCTGATTCACATCCAAGGGAACAGAGGACGCCCAAACAATCTCACCTGCAGTCACAATTGCCAAACGTGGTCGGAGGCTTGTTACGCTACCATACGCAGCAGAGGTACGTCTTCTGTGAGGGAGGAGTAGGTCCGTGATCCAATGCAGCCCCGTAGAGGAATCCTTAGACGATAGTGGGTAGGCAAACAGTAGTACAAGAAGTCGCCAAGGATGAAATATATAAAAAGTAACTTTTATTAAATTAATCCATAAAAACTGGAACCAGCAGGTCACAGGGGGGAACAGGTAATGCGAGAGGAGTAAGCAACAGGCTTACGCGTTTCGGCTAAGAAGGGCCGTAATCATAGCCTAATAGTTACAAATCTGAACACCCATTTTAAAAGGACTAAGATAATCTGATTGGCTAATACGGATACACCCCTCTCTGATTTAAAAAGACATACTACATTATATCAATATATCAAATGGCAGCAATATTGGTAACAAAGTTAATGGTAAACTACTTGGTATTTCAAATAATTTGTTATTACATTTATAGTATTCAATTAATAACCATTGAAAGAACCAATACAAGGAAGAACAGGATAATATATAATATTATGAATGAATAAATAAAGAATATGCTAAATATACATATATATAAAAGATATAATATATACATACGTATAAATAGATGCAGCAGATATATATACAGATGTATAAATGTATAGATGCAAAGGTGGATATAAAAAGGGGGGGACGATGTAAAGGACACAGTAAAACAGTATATGCCGAGTTCATTCCCAGTAGTTAATCAGATCGTAGTCTGAATTTAAACCACTGGGATATTGGGTATTAAGTTTAAAAACCCAAAACATCTCACGTTTGTTGAGTAGCTTTAGTTTATTGGTGCCAGATTTAGGGGTGGACACTTTTTCAATTACACACCACTTAAATGTACTCAGGTCATTATTGTGTTTTTACACAAAATGTTGTACAATACGAGATGTGGATTTACCTATGTGAATGGTAGAGAAGTGTTCCCTTATTCTAGAGGACACATCCCTAGTGGTGAGACCTATGTATTGCAGATGACAAGCATCACAGGTAATGAGGTAAATTACAAAAGTACTAGTGCAGTTGTGACAACCATAAATCTGGTAAGTCTCGCCAGTGACCATCGAGTTGAATGTATTGGTAATCTGTGCGTGATCACATGGTTTGAACTTTCTGTGCCCACATCGAAACATGCCATGATGTAATAACCAAGAGCTTGTGTTCCTAGGACTAACACTTGTAAGTTTAGTGGGTGATACAATGTTGCCAATAGTTTTGCATTTACGGTAGGAGCATCTAAGGCCCTGTTTAACAGTACTTTGAAGTTTGTCATCAGCTGAAAGTAGAGAAAAAAAAAATTCAGACTACGATCTGATTAACTACTGGGAATGAACTCGGCATATACTGTTTTACTGTGTCCTTTACATCGTCCCCCCCTTTTTATATCCACCTTTGCATCTATACATTTATACATCTGTATATATATCTGCTGCATCTATTTATACGTATGTATATATTATATCTTTTATATATATGTATATTTAGCATATTCTTTATTTATTCATTCATAATATTATATATTATCCTGTTCTTCCTTGTATTGGTTCTTTCAATGGTTATTAATTGAATACTATAAATGTAATAACAAATTATTTGAAATACCAAGTAGTTTACCATTAACTTTGTTACCAATATTGCTGCCATTTGATATATTGATATAATGTAGTATGTCTTTTTAAATCAGAGAGGGGTGTATCTGTATTAGCCAATCAGATTATCTTAGTCCTTTTAAAATGGGTGTTCAGATTTGTAACTATTAGGCTATGATTACGGCCCTTCTTGGCCGAAATGCGTAAGCCTGTTGCTTACTCCTCTCGCATTACCTGTTCCCCCCTGTGACCTGCTGGTTCCTGTTTTTATGGATTCATTTAATAAAAGTTACTTTTTATATATTTCATCCTTGGCGACTTCTTGTACTACTATGCTTATATACAGTACATAAATATTTATGTATTAATTTGTATATATACACATATTAATACATAAATATATATGTATATATTCATATACATATATATCTACACTTTGCTGCCCATTGCTGCACTACTTACCTCCTTCACATTGCTAGGTTCTCATGCCGTGTCTCACGGCATGAGAACAAGGCTCCCATTGTAGCCTATGAAAGTTCGCTCTTGTGAGCACAATGCTTCCTAGCAATGCGAAAGCAAGCTCGCATTCACATTGCTGTCAACTTATAATACCAGTGCACATTAGAATGCGTTGGTATTACAGTCAAGCCCTGTTGTAATCTGGCCCTTAAAGGATATTTAAATAATTTATTTATATATACATTGTTTTTGGTACTGATAACATGCATAACCAGAGAATGCAATAATTGCCTGTCTACCTCTATATTCATAGTGGGTTTCATGCACTGTAAAAGTTATCACAAAACCTATGGTAAATTATTAAAGCATTTTTACAAACAGGGACATATTACAATAATACACATATGCAATTTACTGATGTGCATTTCAAGACAGAAGTTCTCAGAACTCACCTGTGTTCCTCAGCTGACTTCTACAAAGTTTATTGACTCAAATGTATATATATATTTTAAAAGCAAAGTGGCTACAAATAAAACCACAAAGGAATCTAACCAATAATCCTTGCCAAACAATTTAGGGCTCGCTTCCCTTGAGTTATTAAAAATGGAGCCGTAAGCTACCAAAGCGGACGACAGCTAAAAGTAATTTACGGCTCCATTTTAGTACCAGGTTTCCATTGAAAAGGTATCCGCTTTGCGAGCGGTCGCTCTTTTCGTGTAGGTATAAGTTAGCGTTGTGTCAACGCTTCCACCCGATGCCAGATTTCTAAAACATTAATAGGTTACTATGGTAACCCGACCTTACACTACACTAGATCATATATATGGTGCCGCTTACAAGTATATTTTACCTGTCGCCGCATACAAGTCCGTCGCCGTATATTTTACTCGTCGATCACTGTTAGAATAAAATCAAACACCTAACGCATGCGCAATATCGACCTCTCAATCGCAACCCCTCCACCACAATAACTAATGTATTAACCCCTAATCCGCCAACCCCCATACTGCAAAGAATCTATCAAAGTTATCAACCCCTAAACCGCCATCCTCCCACAACGCAAACTATCTATTAAATTTATTAACCCCTAATCCGTCATTAACCCACATCGCAATTAACTTATTAAATCTATTAAACCCTAAACCGTCAAACCCCACAACGCAAATAACTAATCACTAGCCCCCTAACCTAACACCCCCTAAATTATCCCCATTATATAAATTAAAATAATCCTAAATTACAATTAAAATAAAAAAGCTAACATTACTTAAAAAAATTAAAAAAAGGAAGTTTAAATTAAGATAAAATTACGGAAAATAAAAAAGTCTAACGTCACATAAAATAAAAAAAAAAATAAACCTAATTCATATGAAAATAAAAAATCCCCCCCAAATAAATACACCCCCTAATCTAATACTAAACTACCAATATCCCTTAAAAGGGCCTTTTTTAGGGAATTGCCATAAGTTAAACAGCTCCTTTACGTTTTAAAAAAACTAAGTTCCCCATAACAGTAAACCCCCTTCACCCACCAAACCCCCCAAAATAAAAAAACTAACTCTAAAAAATCCTAAACTACCCATTGCCCCCAAAGGGGCATTTGTTTGGTCATTGCCCTTAAAAGGGCATTCAGCTCTTTTACTTCCCTTAAAAGGACATTCAGCTCTTTTTCAGTGCCTAAATCCTTAAAGGACCAGTAAACACAGTAGATTTGCATAATCAACAAATGCAAGATAACAAGACAATACAATAGCATTTCAAATGAGAAGTAGATTTTTTTCTTGCAAATGTAAAAGTTGTGTATATTTCCACTCCCCCTGTATCATGTGATAACAATCAGCCAATCACAAATGCATATAAGTATAGTCTGTGAATTCTTGCACATGCTCAGTAGGAGCTGGTGACTCAAAAAGTATAAATATAAAAGACTGTGCACATTTTTTTTTAATGGAAGTTAATTGGAAAGTTGTTTAAAATTACATTCTGTATCTGAATCATTAAAAAATAATTTTACCTGAGTGTCCCTTTAATCTAAAAAAAAAACAAAAAAAACCTAACTCTAACCCCCAGATAGGTACTCACAGTTCTTGAAGTCCGGTGGTGAAGTCTTCTTCCAAGCGATGACCTCTTCTATCTTCATCCAGGACCGCAGAACTGAAGTCCGGCGACCGCGGAACCATGGAGCATGGAGGATCCTCTTTGTACGATCGTTGCCGTACACTGAATAGTGAATTTAAGGTTACGTGATTAAATATGGTGTCCCATGCATTACTATTGGCTGATTTGATTCTTCAAATTCAAATCAGCCAACAGAATAGGGCTACTGAAATCCTTTTGGCTGATTTGAACAGCCAATAGGATTTCAGTAGCTCTCATCCTAGTGGCTGATTTGAACAGCCAATATGATTTCAGTAGCTCTCATCCTATTGGTTGTTTTTAATTTGAAGAATCAAATCAGCCAATATGAATATAAATTCACTATTCAGTGTATGGCGGCGATCGTACGAAGAGAATCCTCCATGCCCCATGATTCCGTGGTTGCCGGTCTTCCGTTCTGCGGTCACCAGTCTTCAGTTCCATGGTCCTGGATGAAGATAGAAGAGGTCGCTGCTTGGAAGAAGACTTCACCACCGGACTTCAGGAACCATGAGTACCTATCTGGGGGTTAGAGTTTTTTTAATTTACATTTTTTTATTTTTTAGATTAGGGATTTGGGCGCTGAAAAAAAGCTGAATGCCCTCACAATCACCCAGGAAGGTCACCGAAAGCATGTGCCCTGAGACAGATGCTCCTGAGAGAACACCACAGGAGAGAGTCTCTTGTTGACTGACCTAAACTATCCTCTGAGACAGATCCAAATGATTTTCATTACATTGTCTGAGCATGCATAACTACAGAGCTCTCAAGTGGAATCAAGCAAAGGGAATGATGTCCATGGAAGCAACCATCAGACCAATAACCTTCATACATTGAGCTACTGATGGCCGAACAGTAGACTGAAGAGAGAGGAAAGAGGAAATAATTTTGGATTTTCTGACCTCTGTCAGTTAAATCTTCATAGATAGGGAATCTATAATGGTCCCTAAGAAAACCACCCTTGTAGCTGGAACAAGTGAACTATTTTCCAGATTCACTTTCCAACTGTGGGAACATAGAAAAGACAACAAGATCTCTGTATGAGAGTTTGCTTGTTGAAAAGATGGCGTCTGAACCAAAATGTCATCCAGGTAGGGAGCTACTGAAATTCCCTGAGACCTCATCACTGCCAAAAGAGCCCCCCAAAATCTTTGAGAAAATTCTTGGAGCTGTGGCAAAGCCAAATGGAAGAGCCACAAACTGAAAGTGTTTGTCCAGAAAAGCAAATCTCATGAATTTGTGATGATCCCTGTGGATGGGAACATGAAGATATGCATCCTTCAAATCTATGGTCGTCATGAACTGACCCTCTTGGACCAGAGAAAGAATGGAACAAATAGTTTCCATTTTGAAGGACTGTACCCTGAGAAACTTGTTGAGACACTTTAGATCTAAAATGGGTCAAAAAGTTCCCTCTTTTTTGGGAACCACGAACAGGTTTGAATACATTCCTAGACCCTATTCCCTTATTGGAACTGGAACAATCACTCCCAGGTAAAAAAGGTCCTGAACACAGTTCAAAAATGCCTCTCTTTTTACCTGATCTACAGATAGTCTTGAAAGGTGGAACCTGCACTTGGGAAGAAAGGATTTGAATTCTATTTTGTAACCTTGAGATACTGTCCACAGCCCAAGGATCTGGGACATCCCGTATCCAGGCTTGACAAAACAGAGAAAGTCTGCCCCCCACTTGATCCAATCCCGGACTGGGGGCAGAGCCTTCATGCTGACTTAGAATCAGCTGCAGATTTCTTAGACTGCTTCCCCTTGTTCCAAGACGTCCTTTAGGTCTATTCTTCTTATCTTGAGTAAGGAAAGACCCTTTTCCACCCGTAATCTCAGAATAATTTCTGCCAGATCAGGTCCAAACAATGTCTTACCCTTATAAGAAAGCGCCAAAAGCTAAGACTTGGAGGTAACATCAGCCGACCAAGGTTTAAGCCACAAAGCCCTGTGGGCTAAGACAGTGAAACCAGACATCTTGGCTCCTAGTCTGATAACTTTCATGTTAGCATTATAAATAAGGAATTGACTAATTTGAGAGCTTTATCTATCCTGGATTTTCTCTAACGGAGACTCTTCTAAAATAGAGTCAGACAAGGCATCGCACAAATAAGATGCTGCACTTGCAGATAATCCCGCAGATACCGCAGAAGATATCAGAGTAGCAAAATCTGCAGGCAAATATACTCCTCCAGGAGGATGAGAGGAACAGCAGGGCACTGCATGTGACACAATGAAGCTTGGGACATTTGAGGAGAAAGCTGTGACATTTCCTCAACAGCATCATCCTGAGAGACTTTATTGGGCTCAGAGGGCAACAACTTATCTTTAAATTCAAGAGTTCTAGCTAAACATTTTGCATAGGCAAAACAATTTGTTCTTTAAGGCATAACAGACAATTATCAAAAGACACAGAGGGGCCTATTTATCAAAACTTCAACCGAAAATATGCTGGAATTCCTCATCGTAATTGTTGCGAGATTGATCCGACCTAGTTATCAAAGCGTCAAAATTGGCAAATGTTGAAATTTGAGACTTAACATACGATGCTTATGTCATTACAAATGTTCTGTATACACATTCAACTCTATTTGACACTTTTCCCAATTTATCAAATATTTAACAGGTACACTTGCGGCTATTCAGACGTATCTGGTTTTCAATCTGCAATCCTTGAGGCTGCGGATGCCATAGAAATCAATGGGAGTCTGAATTTACCGAAATCTTATGTTCGATGCTGCACCCTAACATAAACCACGAGTCTAAACACCCCTAATCTGCCGCCCCCGACATCGCCGCCACATAAATAAAATGTATTAGCCCCTATCCTGCTGCTCCCCAACACCGCCGCCACTAAATAAACTTATTAACCCTTAAACCTCTGGCCTCCCACATCACCACCAATAACTAAACCTATTAACCCCTAAATCTAACATTCCCTTAACTTTAAATTAAAATTACAAGAGCCCTATCTTAATATAAATTAAAACGTACCCTAGCTATTATACTAAAATTACAATAAACTACTAATTAAATAAACGAAATTACATATTAAAAAACCTAACACTACTAAAATGATTTAAATATACAATTAAACATTATTACAAAGTACTATCTATTGGCTGATTTGAACAGCCAATAGAATTTCAGTAGCTCTCATCCTATTGGCTGATTTGAACAGCCAATAGGATTTCAGAAGCTCGGCTCCTATTGGATGATTTTAATTTAACACTCAAATCAGCCAATAGGAATGCAAGGGACGCCATCTTGAATCATGTCCCTTGCATTGAAGCTTCAGTTTACGATGGCGACCATAAGAAGAGGAGCTCCACGTTGAATGGCTTCAGGATGGACCCGCACCGCAGGGATGAAAATAGAAGATGCCGCTTGGATGAAGACATTGCCGCCTGGATGAAGACTTCTGGTGCCTGGATGGATTAAGACATCGCCGCCTGGATGAAGACTTCTCCACCTGGATGTCGGGACTTCAGAACTGTAAGTGGATCTTCGGTGGTTAGTGTTAGGATTTTTTAAGGTTTTTTTGGGTGGGATTTTATTTTAGCTTAGAGTTTAGGCGATTCCTAAAACAGCCGAATGCCTTTTTAAGGGCAAGGTAAAAGTGCTAAATGTGCATACAAATGCCCTTTTCAGGGCAATGGTTAGCTTAGGCTATTTTAGAGAGTTTTTTTGGGGGGGGGGTTGGTTGGGTGGTGGGTTTTACTGTTGGGGGGTGTTTGTATTTTTTTTACAGGTAAAAGAGCTGATATCTTTGGTGCAATGTCCCACAAAAGGCCCTTTTAAGGGCCATTAGTAGTTTATTGTAGGCTAGGGTTTTTTTATTTTGGGTGGGCTTTTTTATTTTGATAGGGCTATTAGATTAGGTGCAAAAAAATTATTTTGGATAATTTTGTTTGTTATTTTTCGTAATTTAGTGTTTGTTATGTTTTGTAACTTAGTGTTTGTTTTTTGTATGTAATTTAGTACTTTGTAAAAATGTTTAATTGTATATTTAAATAATTTTAGTAATGTTAGGATTTTTAATATGTAATTTCGTTTATTTAATTGGTAGTTTAATGTAATTTTAGTATAATAGTTAGGGTAGGTTAATTTATCTTTTAAAATTAGTTTATTTTAATTCTACAGGTAAGTTTTAATTTATATTAAGATAGGGATCTTGTAATTTTAATTTAAAGTTAAGGGGTTGTTAGGTTCAGGGGTTAATAGCCTAATTTAGTTGTTTGCGATATGGGGGCTGACGGTTTAGTGGTTAATAGCTTTAGTTAGTGGTGGTGATGTGGGAGGCCAGAGGTTTAGGGGTTAATAAGTTTATTTAGTGGCGGCGGTGTCAGGGAGTGGTGGAATGGGGTTAATAATTTTAGTATAGTGGCGGCGATGTCAGGAAGCGGCGGAAAAGGGGTTAATATTTTTATTAGTGGCGGCAATGTCGGGAGCGGCAGATTAGGGGTTAATGTATAGTATTTGCACTGCGGGAGGGTGGCAGTTTAAGGGTTAATAGGTAGTTTATGGGTGTTTAGTGTACTTTGTAGCACTTTAGTTATGAGTTTAGTGAAATGGCATAAATAAAGTTGGGAAAAACCAGAATAGACGCTAGATCGATGATTGTTAGTTAACACCAGTCCGATGCTCATTGCCCCGTACTTGGTGCATGAGTTTTTGACGGCTTTTCTCATAAAATGAAGACCGTATTTAGATCCGCGGCCGCAATGTTAGGTGAGCATATTGACGCCCGCGAATGCAACTAAGTTGACAATTTGATAAATATTCCCCAGAGTCTTGATCCATGTCCATAAAAATAAATAAAAAAAAAACTGATACTGTCACCTCATGAAACATAGAGCAAGAAAATAAGCAAACAGAGCCAGCTGTGACCCTCATGCTTAAAAAACTCTCAGCTATAAAAAAACTAAGACAGGACCTCTGCACCTCAGCTGAACTGAAGTGTCTTACCTGACCTCGCAACAAACACACTGCATAAGCAACAAACTGAGCATGCTGTGCAGAGAATTCCCCAACTGATCCAAACATTCTCCTTCCTTGCAATAGACACTAAGCGCGGAACAGAAAATAAGTTGGCCAGTGACTCTGCTCCGATAATTAAATGTGGAAGAGCGGAAGTCGCATGACATATCCGACCAGAAACAGCGTAGCAGAGTAATAGCGCATGTTTTTGTGCAGGAGGAAAAAAGTAACCGCCTATAGAGCGAAACCCAGGAAAATTCCAATAAGCCCACATAATCAGGGTTGTCAACATTGTAACCCACAACACGTGAGCCACAAAATAAAGGGATATGATTTATTTCAATAAAAAGCAACTAACCCCATAGTCTCCCTGATACAGTGCCTGTCCTCTGCCAGAAAATACCCTAAATAAAGGATATATATGTCCCATATAAAGATGCAGCTAAAATTTCCTAAGTGCCAAACTCCAATACCTAGAGACAAAAAAAGGCACTTACCTACAATCCAGCTGTCCGGCAGGGAAACAGTTTATCAGGTGTGAAAGTACACAAACTCCTTACAGAGACCTGTGGAGAAAAGAAAGAACAGAGTAACATAACTCTGACTTTCTATACCTAGGGCAGCAATATGTTAGGAAACAAAGTAAGCACAACCTCACAACTTCCTAACTGGTTAAAAGCCACCACTACTCTACTGAAGAGATTAACGTGGACTACAGCTAAACCCCAAATCTTGCATGAAGCAAAAAGAAATCCAATTTTTCTTCAGACACCAAAACTTCACCTCCTCCATTGACAGAGACAAAGAGAATGACTGTGGATTATGGGTAGGGGAGTGAAATTTAACAGCTTTTCTGTGGTGCTCTTTGCCTCCTCTGCTGGCCAGGAGTGATATTCCCACTAGTAATTGAATAACGTTGTGGACTCTCCATATCTTAGGAAAGAAATACTCGTTTACAGTTGTGAGATTACCCTATTATACACTGAAGCCATTATGATAACTGGTAAACCAATATGAATGACAGTTGTATATAGGAATCATGAGTATACTGGGCATATTTGCTCAATGATTATATTGACATGTTGATTAACTCTCATATTACAAGTTGAACATAAAAAGTTTTTGCTTGTGCGCTAACCTGATGCTCACAAAAAGCTGAACTTATAATACAGTGATTGCATCAATGCATTCCCCCATGGGAATAAATGGAGCAAAAAAATTACGTGTAAACCCGGTCACATATTCTCAAGTGCGCTAACTAAACATAAAAATATTAAAAATATTTGACATTTGAATAGAATATGTTCTATTTTTTCATGGATACATATTTCTACATATATCTAAAGTTTTTTGGTACAATATATTTCTATACATATCTATAGATGATTCTATCCTATTATATAAAAGGCCAAGTGTGTTTGTCCAAAGCTGTCATGCGCAGTAGAGACAGCACAAGGACAAACACACCTGGCCTTTGAGTCCTACTCCCTAGCTGACTGATCTGTGGCAGAAGTGGGCGTGACCGGGCATGAGCGGGGCATGGCTGGGCATGAGCGGGGGCGTGGCCGGGCATGAATTGCCATGAAGGGGCGTGGTCAGACGTGAAGGGGCGTGGTCGGGTGCGGTCACGAGATAGAGAGGGGAGAGAGAGAGTAGAGGGGGGGAGAAAGAGAGAGGAGAGAGAGGGGGGAGAGAGAGAGCTCAAAAGAGGGGGGGAGAGAGCTCAAAAGAGAGGGGGAGAGAGAGCGCAAAAGAGATGGGGAGAGAGAGCTCAAAAGAGAGGGGGAGAGAGAGCGCAAAAGAGATGGGGGAGAGAGAGAGCAAAAGAGAGGGGGGGAGAGTGCGAAGAGAGGGGGGAGAGAGCGCAAAAGAGGGAGAGCGTGAAGAGAGGGGGGAGAGAGCGCAAAAGAGAGGGGGAGAGGGAGAGAGAGCGTGCAAAAGAGAGGGGGGAGAGAGAGAGAGCAAAAGAGGGGGAGAGAGAGAGCACAAAAGAGATGGGGGAGAGAGAGAGAGGAGGGGAGAGAGAGAGGAGAGGAGGGGAGAGAGAGAGGAGAGGGGGGAGAGAGAGAGAGGAGGGGGGGAGAGAGAGAGAGAGGAGGGGGGGGGGAGAGAGAGGAGGGGGGCAAGAGAGAGAGGAGGGGAGGAAAGAGAGAAAGAAGGGGGGGAGAGAGAGAGGAGGGGGGAGAGAGAGGAGGGGGCAAAAGAGGAGGGGGGGAGAGAGAGAGGGGAGGGAGAGAGAGAGCAAAAGAGAGGGGAGGAGAGAGCGCAAAAGAGAGGGGGAGAGAGCGCAAAAGAGAGGGGGAGAGAGAGAGAGAGCGTGCAAAAGATTGGGGGGAGAGAGAGAGAGCAAAAGAGGGGGAGAGAGAGAGCACAAAAGAGATGGGGGAGAGAGAGAGAGGAGGGGAGAGAGAGAGGAGAGGAGGGGAGAGAGAGAGGAGAGGGGGGAGAGAGAGAGAGGAGGGGGGGAGAGAGAGAGAGAGGAGGGGGGGGAAGAGAGAGAGGAGGGGGGCAAGAGAGAGAGGAGGGGAGGAAAGAGAGAAAGAAGGGGGGGGAGAGAGAGAGGAGGGGGGAGAGAGAGGAGGGGGCAAAAGAGGAGGGGGGGAGAGAGAGAGGGGAGGGAGAGAGAGAGGGGGGAGAGAGAGGGGGAGAGAGCTCAAAAGAGAGGGGGAGAGAGAGCGCAAAAGAGATTGGGGAGAGAGCTCAAAAGAGAGGGGGAGAGAGAGCGCAAAAGAGATGGGGGAGAGAGCGCGAAGAGAGGGGGGAGAGAGTGCAAAAGAGAGGGGGAGAGAGAGCAAAAGAGGGGGGAGAGAGAGAACACAGAAGAGGGGGAGAGAGAGAGCTTAAAAGAGAGGGGGGAGAGAGCGCAAAGAGAGGGGGGAGAGAGTGCAAAAGAGAGGGGGAGAGAGAGAGAGCAAAAGAGGGGGGGAGAGAGAGAGCTTAAAAGAGAGGGGGAGAGAGAGCACAAAAGAGATGGGGGAGAGAGAGCAAAAGAGATGGGGGAGAGAGAGAGAGGAGGGGAGAGAGAGAGGAGAGGAGGGGAGAGAGAGAGGAGAGGGGGGAGAGAGAGAGAGGAGGGGGGAGAGAGAGAGAGAGGAGGGGGGGAAAAGAGAGAGGAGGGGGGCAAGAGAGAGAGGAGGGGAGGAAAGAGAGAAAGAAGGGGGGGGGGGGGGAGAGAGGAGGGGGGAGAGAGAGGAGGGGGCAAAAGAGGAGGGGGGGGAGAGAGAGAGGGGAGGGAGAGAGAGAGGGGGGAGAGAGAGGGGGAGAGAGCTCAAAAGAGAGGGGGAGAGAGAGCGCAAAAGAGATGGGGGAGAGAGCTCAAAAGAGAGGGGGAGAGAGAGAGAGCAAAAGAGATGGGGGAGAGAGCGCGAAGAGAGGGGGGAGAGAGTGCAGAAGAGAGGGGGAGAGAGATAGAGAGCAAAAGAGGGGGGAGAGAGAGAACACAGAAGAGGGGGGAGAGAGAGAGCACAGAAGAGAGAGGGAGAGAGAGAGAGAGCAAAAGAGAGGGGGGAGAGAGCGCAAAAGAGAGGGTGGGGAGAGAGCGCAAAAGAGAGGGGGAGAGAGAGAGCCCAAAAAGTGGGGGGAGAGAGAGAGAGAGCAAAAGAGGGGGAGAGAAAGAGCACAAAAGAGAGGGGGAGAGAGAGAGGGGGAGAGAGAGAGAGAGAGAGAGGAGGGGAGAGAGAGAGAGGAGAGGGGGGAGAGAGGGGGAGGGAGAGAGCTCAAAAGAGAGGGGGAGAGAGAGCGCAAAAGATGTGGGGGAGAGAGAGCAAAAGAGAGGGGGAGAGAGAGCACAAAAGAGATGGGGGAGAGAGAGCAAAAGAGAGGGGGAGAGAGAGCGCAAAAGAGAGAGGGAGAGCGCAAAAGAGAGAGGGAGAGCGCAAAAGAGGGGGGAGAGAGTGCAAAAGAGAGGGGGGAGAGAGAGCACGCAAAAGAGAGGGGGGGAAGAGAGAGAGAGCAAAACAGAGGGGGAGATAGAGAGAGCAAAAGAGAGGGGGGAGAGAGAGAGCAAAAGAAGGGGGAGAGAGAGAGAGTGCAAAAGAGGAGGGGGGGAGAGAGAGAGGGGAGGGAGAGAGAGAGGGGGGAGAGAGAGGGGGAGAGAGCTCAAAAGAGAGGGGGAGAGAGAGCGCAAAAGAGATTGGGGAGAGAGCTCAAAAGAGAGGGGGAGAGAGAGCGCAAAAGAGATGGGGGAGAGAGCGCGAAGAGAGGGGGGAGAGAGTGCAAAAGAGAGGGGGAGAGAGAGCAAAAGAGGGGGGAGAGAGAGAACACAGAAGAGGGGGAGAGAGAGAGCTTAAAAGAGAGGGGGGAGAGAGCGCAAAGAGAGGGGGGAGAGAGTGCAAAAGAGAGGGGGAGAGAGAGAGAGCAAAAGAGGGGGGGGAGAGAGAGAGCTTAAAAGAGAGGGGGAGAGAGAGCACAAAAGAGATGGGGGAGAGAGAGCAAAAGAGATGGGGGAGAGAGAGAGAGGAGGGGAGAGAGAGAGGAGAGGAGGGGAGAGAGAGAGGAGAGGGGGGAGAGAGAGAGAGGAGGGGGGAGAGAGAGAGAGAGGAGGGGGGGAAAAGAGAGAGGAGGGGGGCAAGAGAGAGAGGAGGGGAGGAAAGAGAGAAAGAAGGGGGGGGGGGAGAGAGGAGGGGGGAGAGAGAGGAGGGGGCAAAAGAGGAGGGGGGGAGAGAGAGAGGGGAGGGAGAGAGAGAGGGGGGAGAGAGAGGGGGAGAGAGCTCAAAAGAGAGGGGGAGAGAGAGCGCAAACGAGATGGGGGAGAGAGCTCAAAAGAGAGGGGGAGAGAGAGAGAGCAAAAGAGATGGGGGAGAGAGCGCGAAGAGAGGGGGGAGAGAGTGCAGAAGAGAGGGGGAGAGAGATAGAGAGCAAAAGAGGGGGGAGAGAGAGAACACAGAAGAGGGGGGAGAGAGAGAGCACAGAAGAGAGAGGGAGAGAGAGAGAGAGCAAAAGAGAGGGGGGAGAGAGCGCAAAAGAGAGGGTGGGGAGAGAGCGCAAAAGAGAGGGGGAGAGAGAGAGCCCAAAAAGTGGGGGGAGAGAGAGAGAGAGCAAAAGAGGGGGAGAGAAAGAGCACAAAAGAGAGGGGGAGAGAGAGAGGGGGAGAGAGAGAGAGAGAGAGAGGAGGGGAGAGAGAGAGAGGAGAGGGGGGAGAGAGGGGGAGGGAGAGAGCTCAAAAGAGAGGGGGAGAGAGAGCGCAAAAGATGTGGGGGAGAGAGAGCAAAAGAGAGGGGGAGAGAGAGCACAAAAGAGATGGGGGAGAGAGAGCAAAAGAGAGGGGGAGAGAGAGCGCAAAAGAGAGAGGGAGAGCGCAAAAGAGAGAGGGAGAGCGCAAAAGAGGGGGGAGAGAGTGCAAAAGAGAGGGGGGAGAGAGAGCACGCAAAAGAGAGGGGGGGAAGAGAGAGAGAGCAAAACAGAGGGGGAGATAGAGAGAGCAAAAGAGAGGGGGGAGAGAGAGAGCAAAAGAAGGGGGAGAGAGAGAGAGTGCAAAAGAGAGGGGGAGAGAAAACGCAAAAGAGAGGGGGGAGGAGAGCGCAAAAGAGGGGGGTGAGAGAGAGCGCAAAAGAGAGGGGGGAGAGAGAGGGGGAGAGAACGCAAAAGAGATGGGGAGAGAGAGAGCGCAAAAGAGATGGGGGAGAGAGAACACAAAAGAGAGGGGGAGAGAGAGAGCGCAAAAGAGAGGGGGAGAGAGCACAAAAGAGAGGGGGAGAGAGAGAGCGCAAAAGAGAGGGGGGAGAGTGAGAGCTCAAAAGAGAGGGGGGAGAGAGAGCTCAAAGAGAGGGGGAGAGAGAGAGCAAAAGAGAGGGGGGAGAGAGAGAGAGCAAAAGAGAGGGGGAGGGAGAGATGCAAGGGGTGGGACCGCTGTACTGCAAAAAATGGCCAGTGTAAACGGGCTTTAGGACTAGTATAGGTATAAAAATATACAGTATTTTTTTTATATAGGAATATAACATTTTATGCTATGTACAGAACATTGGAATGTGTAATATTTACAGTAAATAAACAGTATAACACTTTATTAAAGGGACAGTCTATACCAGAATTGTTATTGTTTTAAAAGATAGATATTCCCTTGTTTACCAACACAGTTATATTTATATATTTTTTTCCTCTGTGATTATTTTGTATCTAAGCCTCTGCAGACTGCCCCTTTATTTCAGTTCTTTTAACAGACTTGCAGTTTAGCCAATCAGTGATGGCTCCCAGTTAACTTCACGTGCAGGAGCACAGTGTTATCTATATGAAAAACATGAACTAACACCCTCTAGTGGTGAAAAACCTGTTAAAATGCATTCTTAAGAGGCGGCCTTCAAGGTTTAAGAAATTAGCATATGAACCTCCTAAGTTAAGCTTTCAACTAAGAATACCAAGAGAACAAAGAAAAGTTGGTGATAAAAGTAAATTGGAAAATTGTTTAAAATTACATGCCGTATCTGAATCATGAAAGTTTTTTTTGGACTAGGCTGTCCCCTTAACTAAGAATATTGCATAAATATGCATTTTCATGTTTTCATCTACGTACCTGAAAAGGGCTCCAATGCACACATATATATATATGTCTATGGGGTAGATTTATCAAGCAGTGGATGCTGCAATCTACCCACCGTAGTTTCAGGTTCCCCTGAAACTGAAGTTAAGAAGCAGCAGTCTTAAGACCGCTGCTCCTTAACTCGTCCGCCACCTCTGAGGTGGTGGACCGCAATCATCCCAATTGGATATGATCGGGATGATTGACACCCCCTGCTAGCTAGAAATGCTTGTGCAATGGTAAATGTCAACAGCGTATGCTGTCGCATTTATCGATGTTTGGCGGACATGATCCGATACAGCGGATCTTTTCTGCCCGCATAATGATAAATCGGACCCTATATATATGTATACATATGTATTTATGTGTTTATATGTGTATATATGTCTGTAAGTACATATATACACATATAAATACATATGTACACACATATAAACATATATATATATATGTAAATTTACATAGATTTATGTAAATGTGTGCCCTGACCACTGCAGACAGACTTTACAATAGTGATCAATAGACCTATAATGACTCTAGACCACATATGCAAAGACACCTCTAAAAGGTTGTCTATAGCCAACTCAGCTCTCATATTACAATTTCAAAGTAAAAAGTTTTCACTCGTGCGCTAACCCGATGCGCACGAAAAGCCGAGTTTAGGATATCATGAGCCCATTACGTATTCCCCTATAAAAGTCAATGGAGCAAGAAAAGTGCGTGTGGGGGAAATAACACCCTACTCGCACACAAACCCAATCACATATTCTGAAGGAAGTGTGCTAATCTGACATGAAAATATAAATGTTTCACATTCCAATGTTCTTCACATAGCAGAATATGATCTATTTATGCATACATATTTCAATATATATATTTAATGGTATTTTTTACAATATATATTTATGCTTTTACATATTTTCATCTACTTGACTGTAAAGGGTTCCAATGCACACAATATATACAAACATATATATATATATATATATATATATATAAAACATATATATATAGTGGGAAAAATAAGGATGTACAGTAAATAAATGGTAATTATGATTGTATTCACACAGTAAGGAATGTGAATATGTGAGTGTAATGATTTAGGTATCCTGCCACTGGTACAGCAAGTGCAGGAGACTAAGCAGGCACAAGATACCCAGCGGATACTGTTAATGAAGCTGTCATGGGATACCAAGTAGGTGCAAAGCAGGATTCAGGTAAGCTGCCACTGGTACAGAAAGTACAGGAGACTCAGAAGGCACAGTATACCCAACGGGTACTCTTGGTGAGGCTGACACAAGATATTGTGTAAGTGCAGCAGGATTCAGGTACCTGATATCAGGAACAAAGTTATACAAGCTTGTTGCTAGACAGGATACAGGAAGAGCAGGTAAGTACAAGGTGCACTTCTTAATAACTCAGCCCAGAGTGATGGGCTAAGTTGATTTATATAGAAACTCCCACACCTGTGGCCATTTAGCTGGGATTTCTTGAAATTAGGTATGGTAGCCTTTTAAATTAGAACAGTGATCAGTCAAGCACACTTAGGGAAAACACCAGCTGCTGCAGAAGACAGGAGCCCATCGCTGGATCGCTTTTAGGTAAGTACTTGACAGTGAGGGAGTGGTACATTGTTACTGGCAGGCTGGTGCTTCACCTTAGTAAACTGGATGAGACAACCTTTTTCTTTTTGTGCCCCCCAAAAAACTGATCCCTAACAGATAAGTTAAAAGAAACAGACAATTTAAGATTATAAAATGGTGTGGGAGGCACAGTTTCATGGGATAGACTTTGCTCTTAAGATAATATGGCTCTGTAATACTGGTAAAACTTCCATAATTATAACTGCTACAAAAACAATAGCATGATGAGAAGTAAACATGCTACTGTAGTTGTATTTAGAGTTGTATGTCTCTTTAATGCAAGTTAGTTAGGAACCATGTCCATAACTTACTACACGGAGCCCAGAGTGTGAGATTAGAGTGCTGCTGTTCTACTGAACAGGGCTTTCACTCAGGCATATGCCTACATTTATGAAGGCCCAGAGTCCTTTAGTTCTTAAGACCTGTGCTTCTAAACATCACTGTGCAGTTAAAACATGACATGACTGGCTCTCATGCAGTTGGTTGAACAAGAGCAGTGGATGGGGTGGGACAGGATTACGTGGGGCAGCGACTGCCTCTCCTCATGTTCATTAATGTGGGCTATAATGTGAGATTTTAAACATCACTAATTAGACAAAGTTTTTATCCTGAGAACAGAATAAGAACAGACTTTTTTTTTTTTTTTATAAACCTCTATTAAAATAAATGTCACTAATTTAACTAATTCATAATTAATAGATCATTTTGGACCAGTTTTTCTTTTTAGCTAGTAATTTTCCTAAGCTTAAAATATATATGCCTCTGTATGAGTATCACCTCCGATACCAATAAAAGTATGCCTTGTCCTTTCAGTATCTGAATTAAAAATCCATTATATGACACTGAGAGAATAAATAGATTAAAGAATTAATCAGTTTTATGAAGCATTTCAGTAAAGGTATTTATGAGACAGGAAACCATGTTCAGTAAACAAAGAAATTAATTTGATTTGAGAAATTGTTAATTAAAGGGTGTACCTATTTTTTTACAATGGGGTCATCTTCACAGTACATTAAAATTGCACGCTGTAAACTTTAGGCTATTCTCCTGCTTCAGATCTGATATGTTTTTTTCTTTGTTCTCTTATGTAGTTGAATTGATGTTTATTTTTCTATAACTTTTGGCTTTCTTATTACTTTATCTTAAGATAGCTTCTGTTTGAATGAAATTATATAGAAATCAGAATGCAGAGAAAAAGAAAAAAACATTACCTTGAGAGGAATAAACAAAAATTGATGTTAACCTCAGTATAAAATAATTCAGGTAAGCAGAACATTTGTTTTAGAGAATACAAAATGATATCCATATAAAAGAATATACCGAAACAATTGAATAATCACAGCAATACCAAGGCCTGCAAATTCATAAAATATTGAACTTACATTTATATCTTCCAGATCTAAAAAGTTTAGTATGACTCCATTCCGTTTCCATATGATGGGAGGTCGTAAGGCTCCATATATTGCACAAGTCAATACTGCACTTAAGCCAACAGTTACCGTTGTTACGCTTACTATCTTGTCTGGGTCAAGTGTGAGCTCAACGACTTCTGAAAAAAGCAAAACACAATTCTTAAGAGAGTTTTTTTTATTAATTCCTTGTACAGATGATAACATAAAGACAAAATATTATAATAGTGTTATAGGATTACTTTACACCTTGCATTAAATGCTAGAGAAAATAGGGTAAATATGAGCCAGATCAAAAAAAGTAAAACACAGATTATTATGGTGGTTTCAAGTGGATGATAGAAAACTACATAGTCCCTTTTATGTTCTATTAATTGCATCTGTGTGGAAGGAGTTAAACTAGGAATGAAATGCTGTGAAGAAATCTCAAGCATTGGAAAAACATATATACAATTCATTTATGAAATAATTAATTTATTATTGTAGTTGTTAATTTTTTTTTATTTTTTTTAACATAGTAAGTATTTAGTAAAAGTTTCTCAATCATTTTAGCAGCTAAATGGAAACTATCTATGGTATGGTAGTTCATCAAACACTTTTGATTTACAAATAACATAAAATTACTATTAATAGTATTGTGCTAGTCATGAACTACAACAACAAGAAGAATATAAAGTCCAAGACAAGTTCTCTATGCTGGGCATAAATGCATGAAAATGTTTGTGTCTGTAAAGCATGTACTTCTGGAGCTAAATCCTGACTCACCACCCCACAGAAAACCAGGTTATGATCCAGAGGTTAACAGTTCATCTATCTGAGTTAATTCAAGTTCCCTTTCATCAATTGCATTAGTAAAGGCACATGTTGTATTGATTGCAGGTATCTATTTTACTATATATGGCTTCTATGGGGGGGTTTGATGAGCTTTTTATAAAATTAAGTCCTAATGTAATGATCAAGATCACTGAAAGTTTCAATTTTAGGGTCAATTTTTAATGGGAAGGGTTTGGATCTGAGCCTTACATTTTAGGGGGTAAGTATAGTGTAAATGCAGATTTTTTTTTAACATTTTCTCTCACTTTTGGGTGAATTATCTCTTGTGGGGGACTAAATAGGAACCTTACCATTATAAATGGACCTTAAAAGTGAAACTTTCAGCAATATTAGTCATTTGATTAGGACTTAAGTTCTAAGGGCCTGATGATCTAAACTTTGTCAGATCAGATGTGGTTTTTCTGCCTGCCTGGAATTATCGTAAAAAAAGAGACAGTCCCTGTGAGTGGCAAGATATTTCCTATTCAAAGTAACGGAGCTTGCTGGAAAGGCGTAAAGTTAACAGTGAGTGGGAGCGCCCTTAAAAAATTAAATCCTGCAACCAATATAAATCACAATAATATATTTTCTGTGTCTATCATCTTACAATTGCCTATATTTTTTTAATGTATGTGTTTTTCAATTAGGGTTCCAAGTATTTTGAGTGTTTTAAAAAAGGCTTGCCTCCTTTTAATTTGTGAGAAAAAAAATTGAAATCTGTGAAAATCTTTATAGAATTACTCTGTAATTAAGGAGACAACTTCATATACACCTATAGAAATAAATATCTTAAGCCTATTTTCTGAAGAAAAAATATAAGTGATTTTTGCACATCAAGTTACAATTTAAGATGTGCATATTTAATATGATTTATTCCTGTGTACTGCTGAACGTGTCTGGAGGAAATCTCACTCTGAACCGGATTTCATACATTATAAGTTTATTCTTCGTTCATGCCCTTCTGCCCTTCACGTAGCCAAGCAAACCTACTTCTCTTCTCTCATATCTACTCTTTCCTCAAACCCTAAAAGACTCTTCTCCACCTTTAACTCTCTCCAATACCCACCTGCTCCACCCCACCCCCATGTCTGTCTTTAGTGCTCAAGACCTGGCAGACTACTTTTTAAACAAAACACATACTATCTGAAGAAACATCCCAACACCAACCTGCAATATTCCAACAAACAACAGGCCAATTACTCCCTCTGCCACCCTCTGCATCTTCCATTCAGCCACTGAGAATGACGTTTCTTCCTTACTATCTTCCTCATGCCCCACTACCTGCCCGCTCAACCCTATCCCTTCCCATCTAATACCCTCCCTGTCTTCCACCTTCATTCCTGCTCTTACTCACATCTTCCACCTATCTCTCTCTACCGGCTCATTCCCATCTTCTTTCAAACACGCAAAAGTTACTCCCATACTAAAAAAAACCTCCCTCGACCCTAATTCTCCTGACAACTACCACCCTATATCACTGCTTCCAGTAACATCAAAATTCTTTGATAAACTAGTTTACAATTGCCTAACCCACTTCCTGTCCACCAACTCATTGCTTGACCCCCTGCAATATGGATTCCACCCCAAACACACAACTGAGACTGCCCTTACCATTGTTACTAACGATCTTCTTTCTGCTAAAAATATTGGCCACCACTCTATACTCGTCTTACTTGACCTCTCAGCTGCCTTTAACACAGTTGACCAACCCCTCCTCCTACAGACCCTTAGCTCTTTTGGCCTCTGTGACACTGCTCTTTCCTGGATTCACTCCTATCTTTCTCAAAGGTCTTTTTCTGTGTCATTTGCCGGCGACTCCTCTTCTCCAATGCCTCTGTCTGTTGGAGTACCTCAAGGATCTGTTCTGGGTCCTCTACTCTTCTACATTTATACTTCTTCGCTGGGTAAACTTATCAACAGTTATGACTTCAAATATCACCTCCATGTTGATGACTCCCAGATCTACCTCTTCACCCCTGCTCTCTCTCCCTCTGTCCTTTCTCATGTCAGTGACTACTTATCTGGTATTTCTTCCCGGATGGCCTCTCACTACCTAAATATTACCATGTCCAAGATTGAGCTCCTTCTTATCCCCCCTCAAGCTCTACGCCGACTTCTGACTTCTCTATCCCTGTTGACGGCATCACCATTTTCCCATCGCCCCAAGCCCGCTGCCTCGGAGTTACACTTGACTCAAATCTATCCTGATCCCCCATATCCAATCACTTTCTACATCCTGCCACAAACATTTATGCAATATATCCAAGATTCTGCCTTTTCTGAGCGCTTACACCACAAAGCAAATAATCCACTCCCTTGTTATTTCCAGACATGACTACTGCAATAACCTACTTACTGGCCTTCCTCTTTCCAGCCTCTCCCCCCTTCAATCCATCCTAAATGCCTCTGCCAGGCTGATCCACCTTTCCCGTCTCTTTGTATCTGCTGCAACTCTCTGCGAGTCCCTTCATTGGCTCCCCATTCACAGCAGAATTAAATTCAAAATTCTCACCCTTACATACAAAGCTTTTACCAACGCCGCTCCCCTCTACCTATTCTCTCAAATAAACAAGTATACTCCAGCCCGTCCACTAAGATCCAACAATGACCTGCTCCTTGCATCCGCAACTATCACCTTTTCTCATGCTAGACTGCAGGACTTCTGTCTTGCAGCACCTACCCTCTGGAACACTCTCCCTCATGCTGTCAGGCTTTGCCCTAATATTTCTTCCTTTAAATGCTCCCTGAAACCTTTTCTGTTCAGGGAAGCCTACCACCCAACTCAATAATAAATTAATTTCACTTACCTAACATCTCCCTCATCTAACTCTGCATTAACATCTTTCTCAATCTTGCAGTCCTCACCTCCTGTTTCTCAACCTCCTATCTTTCTAGATTGTTAATTCCCATGGGAATAGGGTCCTCAATTCCTCCTGTATGTGTTTGTAAATTTTGTCCTGCCTCTTACAAGTTTTATATCATTGTTTTATTTAAATGAATTGTATCCATGGACAGTGCTGCAGAATATGTTGGAGCTTCATAAATAAAGTATAATAATAATAATACATACAAATTTTATGTTTTTGGTAAAATACAATTTTTGATGAACAATTGTGTTACTGTTTTTGGTGCACCCTAACAATACAATTTTTTTAAGCATTTTTGTGTGAATGATTCAGTTATTCTCTTTGTAAGACTTTGAAAACACAAATTTTATTGTGCACTTTTGTAACATATGCATCTTGTTTTAAGGTTAAAAAGTGGCTTTAGATCATTCCACCATGGAAATAGAGGTGCTAGTGAGCATTCTTTTATAATTTCGCCAGCCCAGAGACCTTTACATCATTTCACCATGGAAATAGAAGTGCTGGTGAGCAATCTTTAATAATCTCTTTGTCCTTGCCATACCTGGAGGTTACTCTTATGGGACACTATAATGTTTTAATGGTTTATTAAGTCCTCCTCTTGTGTCATTTTCACATACACTGTTTGATAAGGAGTGTTCATTTTTTGTTTGTTTGTTCTAGGCTTACAGACATCTTGCTTCTTTTAGACACCGCTGCAGGAGCGCCATTCCTTAAACAAATCATTTATTGTGCCAGTCTGCGATTACGTAAGTGTTCATCAGTGTTGATGAAGCGTTTCCTTCTCTTCCACAGTCTTGACATTTCTGATTATACTAAATACCTGTTCTAAGCTCTCTGCGCTCAATGCTTTTACCCACTATTTTTTCATGACTGTCTACACTAATCATTGCCAGTCTGATTTATCTGTATAGATGCTGTATTCAACCTTGGTCTAAATATAAATTTTGGTCTAAATCTTTCACCTGCCACAGACCTGTGACCTACTATTTACCTCCAACTATAGCAATATTTACAATGTTATAACTTTGACAATAAAACTACATCATATAGTATTGATGGAAATACTACTTTATTCACATATATTTGTTTAAGAAAATGTGTTTTACATCATATATATCATTATTAAAATTGTCTATACTAAAGTCATTTGATAATAAAGAAAAGTTCCTGTACAGCAAATATAGAGTTGCTCATAATCATCTACAGAAAGGAACACACAAGACATTGCCATTTTATCAGTTGTGCTTTGCCACTTTATCACAGCATATTGTAGACTGATGATTTATATCTAAACATGCTTCAATTGACCAAATTCATTTTAAAAGATTAAATTAGCCACAACAGATGGAATTAAATCTATAGTGATAGACAATACATTACATTGCAGAGATAACTCCTTTGTTTAGTATGGTGGCCAAATGTACAAAAGAATAGTTTTCTGAATAAATATAAAAAGTGATTTAGATGGATTGGATTGGCACTGCACATGTTGGCTGAGGATATCAGCCAGTTTTCAGAACTGTCCAAATGGTTCACTGGTTTAGATTGTTTTTTTTGGAATGATTATCTTAAGTTGGTCTTAATAAACAGAGATTAATGTGGACTGCTGTAATTTCAAAAGTTGATAAAAATTGACAACAGATGTTAAGCACAAAATAGTCATGAACACAATAAACTCCCTATAGTTTAACGCTCCCTTTTCACCATTGCCAAACCAAGCACAACATGTTATGTTTTTCCAAAAATAAAATGAATTGTTGTTGTTTTTTACTTTAGTGGTGTATATTGAATGTGCTTAGTGAAAATGTAGTATTTAATTTGACCAATATCAGTAGGAACATTGGGATCGAGTCATGAAAGTTAATTTGGCTGCTGAGGGGCATCATTAGAAATGCCAGATCATGTCTAAAATGAATTGAGGCTTGAGTCACCTATCCTTTCCAGAGTTTCTTTAGAGAATTCCTTCCTTTTAATATGCATAGGGTTGTTAAGTGCCCCAAATTATGATATCTCATACATCAAATGTGAAGTGCTATTAACACAGAAAAACAATGACAACTGTAACTCTTATAAATTATGACTGTTAAATAGGATATGTTCATTATTATAGTTGCAAAATGTTTGCATGTTGGTTTTATTAAGGTAAAAATCTCACTGAATAGAATGAGAAGTCTCTCAGAAACATTAGAGAGGCAAATGTGTTGCTAAAGTTACATAATGAAGCATTCTAGAGGTGTAATCACATTTTTTTCTCCTATACATTGTTCAAGCAAGTAGAATCCATAAAGACTCTATTGTCCTGTGAAGTAATTCATCTTGAGGTCAGGGCTCATTACTTCAAAGCTGACAATATATAACTTTTTTATGTATTTATTCTTTAAATTTTCATATATTTTCTTTTGTACATATGCTAGAGTAGACTTTTTATTTAGGGATTTTTTGTTTACTAATATTTTGAAGGCATTTTAGGGATCTTGCATATTTCACACTAGGGGGCATGTTTATCAATGTGCAAGCGGACATGATACAAAGTAGGGTATCATGTCCGCCGCACATCGATAAATACCGACAGCATACGCTGTCGGCATTTATCATTGCACCAGCAGTTCTTGTAAACTGCTGCTGCAATGCCGCCTCCTGTAGATTTGTGGCCCCTAGCAGGGGGTGTCAATCAACCTGATCGTATTCGATCGGGTTGATTTCTGTCCGCGGCCTCAGAGCAGGCGGACAAGTTATGGAGCAGTGGTCTTTAGGTTTACAGTGAGCCTTCAGGGGAAACAAGCTCCATATGGAGCTTGATAAATATGCCCCTAGAAATCATACTATTTAAAGAGAAGTGACCAGCTTGAAGATAGAATCAGATTGATTACAATCAGATCATAGTTGCAACCAGGGGCAGTTACTAATAACTGTTATGAAATATGGAATTTTCAAGTTCCCAATTGTGTCAAGTTTTTTTTTTTTTTTTTAAGGGAGATATTAGTTCCATGAAGGCTACTTCACCTTGTGTTCATTCATATTGATTGTAGATGTGTTGTGTGAATGGGAGGTGTTATCTTAATTGAACAGCATGCTGTCACTTGCTATCACACATCAACCATTCCAGCCCAATAGAAACCCTGTTGTAACCCATTGAGCACAAGCTTTTCCAGTGGTCGTGGTGCAGTAACACCTCTATACATTGAAAATTGACAACTGCCAGATTACAAGTGGTGCGCTCAAAGTAAAATTTTAACATGGCGGGTAACCACACATATTACAGTTATAGCTTGTGCACTAACCCGACACTGCACTAGACCAACAGAGCTAATTACGAAGGTAGAATACTTTAAATTCCAATGTTCCACACATGAGTTTTTTTTCTCATTTCAATATATATTTCTCTCTATCTTTCTCTGTCTCTGTCTCTCTCGCTCTCTCTGTATATGTATATACAGGGAGTGCAGAATTATTAGGCAAATGAGTATTTTGACCACATCATCCTCTTTATGCATGTTGTCTTACTCCAAGCTGTATAGGCTCGAAAGCCTACTACCAATTAAGCATATTAGGTGATGTGCATCTCTGTAATGAGAAGGGGTGTGGTCTAATGACATCAACACCCTATATCAGGTGTGCATAATTATTAGGCAACTTCCTTTCCTTTGGCAAAATGGGTCAAAAGAAGGACTTGACAGGCTCAGAAAAGTAAAAAATAGTGAGATATCTTACAGAGGGATGCAGGACTCTTAAAATTGCAAAGCTTCTGAAGCGTGATCATCGAACAATCAATCGTTTCATTCAAAATAGTCAACAGGGTCGCAAGAAGCGTGTGGAAAAACCAAGGCGCAAAATAACTGCCCATGAACTGAGAAAAGTCAAGCGTGCAGCTGCCAAGATGCCACTTGCCACCAGTTTGGCCATATTTCAGAGCTGCAACATCACTGGAGTGCCCAAAAGCACAAGGTGTGCAATACTCAGAGACATGTTCAAGGTAAGAAAGGCTGAAAGACGACCACCACTGAACAAGACACACAAGCTGAAATATCAAGACTGGGCCAAGAAATATCTCAAGACTGATTTTTCTAAGGTTTTATGGACTGATGAAATGAGAGTGAGTCTTGATGGGCCAGATGAATGGGCCCGTGGCTAGATTGGTAAAGGGCAGAGAGCTCCAGTCCGACTCAGACGCCAGCAAGGTGGAGGTGGAGTACTGGTTTGGGCTGGTATCATCAAAGATGAGCTTGTGGGGCCTTTTCGGGTTGAGGATGGAGTTAAGCTCAACTCCCAGTCCTATTGCCAGTTTCTGGAAGACACCTTCTTCAAGCAGTGGTACAGGAAGAAGTCTGCATCCTTCAAGAAAAACATGATTTTCATGCAGGACAATGCTCCATCACACGCGTCCAAATACTCCACAGCGTGACTGGCAAGAAAGGGTATAAAAGAAGAAAATCTAATGACATGGCCTCCTTGTTCACCTGATCTGAACCCCATTGAGAACCTGTGGTCCATCATCAAATGTGAGATTTACAAGGAGGGAAAACAGTACACCTCTCTGAACAGTGTCTGGGAGGCTGTGGTTGCTGCTGCACGCAATGTTGATGGTGAACAGATCAAAACACTAACAGATTCCATGGATGGCAGGCTTTTGAGTGTCCTTGCAAAGAAATGTGGCTATATTGGTTGCTGATTTGTTTTTGTTTTGTTTTTGAATGTCAGAAATGTATATTTGTGAATGTTGAGATGTTATATTGGTTTCACTGGTAAAAATAAATAATTGAAATGGGTATATATTTGTTTTTTGTTAAGTTGCCTAATAATTATGCACAGTAATAGTCACCTGCACACACAGATATCCCCCTAAAATAGCTATAACTAAAAACAAACTAAAAACTACTTCCAAAACTATTCAGCTTTGATATTAATGAGTTTTTTGGGTTCATTGAGAACATGGTTGTTGTTCAATAATAAAATTAATCCTCAAAAATACAACTTGCCTAATAATTCTGCACTCCCTGTATATATATATATATATATATATATATATATATATATACACACAGTATATATAGAAAAAAATAATATATATCTATACCAATATATTTATTTGAATATACACAGAGAGAAATATACATAGATGTGAAGAACAAAGGTATTCACCTTTGTTGCAAATGGATATTTTATTTGTCAAGGTGTATATATGTATGTGTGGCTGTGTATATGTATGCACATACATACACATATTATATATATATATATATATATATATATATATATATATATATATATATATATATAAATATATATATATATGTCCCAAAGTGGAAAGCACTCACCTTTACCGCCACTGCAACTCTAAATACCAGCGGTGCTTACGGACGCGGCCAGCTTCAAAAACGTGCTTGTGCACGATTCCCCCATAGGAAACAATGGGGCAGTTTGAGCTGAAAAAAACACCTGCAAAAAAGCAGCGTTCAGCTCCTAACGCAGCCCCATTGTTTCCTATGGGAAAACACTTCCTATGTCTGCACCTAACACCCTAACATGTACCCCGAGTCTAAACACCCCTAACCTTACACTTATTAACCCCTAATCTGCCACCCCCGCTATCGCTGACCCCTGCATATTATTATTAACCCCTAATCTGCCGCTCCGTACACCGCCGCCACCTACGTTATCCCTATGTACCCCTAATCTGCTGCCCCTAACACCACCGAACCCTATATTATATTTATTATCCCCTAATCTGCCCCCCTCAACGTCGCCAACACCTACCTACACTTATTAACCCCTAATCTGCCGACCGGACCTTGCCGCTACTATAATAAAGTTATTAACCCCTAATCCGCCTCACTCCCACCTCAATAACCCTATAATAAATAGTATTAACCCCTAATCTGCCCTCCCTAACATCGCCCGACACCTAACTTCAAGTATTAACCCCTAATCTGCTGACCGGACCTCACCGCTACTATAATAAATGTATAACCCCTAAAGCTAAGTCTAACCCTAACCCTAACACCCCCCTAAGTTAAATATAATGTTATTCTAACAAAATAAATTAACTCTTATTAAATAAATTATTCCTATTTAAAGCTAAATACTTAAATGTAAAATAAATCCTAATATAGCTACAATATAAATTATAATTATATTGTAGCTATTTTAGGATTAATATTTATTTTACAGGCAACTTTGTATTTATTTTAACCAGGTACAATAGCTATTAAATAGTTAATAACTATTTAATAGCTACCTAGTTAAAATAATTACAAAATTACCTGTAAAATAAATCCTAACCTAAGTTACAATTAAACCTAACACTACACTAACTATCAATAATTTAATTAAATACAATACCTACAAATAAATACAATTAAACAAACTAACTAAAGTACAAAAAATAAAAAAGAACTAAGTTACAAAAAATAAAAAAATATTTACAAACATTTGAAAAATATTACAACAATTTTAAACTAATTACACCTACTCTAAGCCCCCTAATAAAACAACAAAGCCCCCCAAAATAAAAAAATGCCCTACCCTATTCTAAAATGAAAATAGAAAAGCTCTTTTACCTTACCAGCCCTTAAAAGGGCCTTTTGCAGGGCATGCCCCAAAGAATTCAGCTCTTTTGCTTGTAAAAAAAAACATACAATACCCCCCCCAACATTACAACCCACCACCCACATACCCCTAATCTAACCCAAACCCCCCTTAAATAAACCTAACACTAAGCCTCTGAAGATCTTCCTACCTTATCTTCACCACACCGGGTATCACCGATCGGTCCAGGCTCCGATATCTTGATCCAAGCTGAAGCGGGGGCTGAAGACGTCCATCCTCCGGCTGAAGTCTTGATCCAAGCGGCGGCTGAAGAAGTCCATCTTCGGGCAGAAGTCTTCATCCTATCCGGGCAGAAGAGGAGATCCGGAAAGGTAGACATCTTCATCCAATAGAATGTGAGCTCAATCTGATTGGCTGATCCAATCAGCCAATCGGATTGAACTTGAATCTGATTGGCTGATTCCATCAGCCAATCAGATTTTTCCTACCTTAATTCCGATTGGCTGATAGAATCCTATCAGCCAATCGGAATTCGAGGGACGCCATCTTGGATGACGTCCCTTAAAGGAACCTTCATTCGTCGTCTAGTCGTGGGAAGAAGAGGATGGATCCGCGCCGGAGGTCTTGAAGATGGAGCCGCTCGTCGTTAGATGGAAGAACATAGAAGATGCCGCTTGGATGAAGATGTTTGCCAGTCCGGATGTCCTCTTCTGCCCGGATAGGATGAAGACTTCTGCCCGATGATGGACTTCTTCAGCTGCCGCTTGGATCAAGACTTCAGCCGGAGGATGGACGTCTTCAGCCCCCGCTTGGGCTTGGATCAAGACTTCAGCCGGAGGATGGACGTCTTCAGCCCCCGCTTGGGCTTGGATCAAGACATCGGAGCCTGGACGGATCGGTGATACCCGGTGTGGTGAAGATAAGGTAGGAAGATCTTCAGGGGCTTAGTGTTAGGTTTATTTAAGGGGGGTTTGGGTTAGATTAGGGGTATGTGGGTGGTGGGTTGTAATGTTGGGGGGGGGTATTGTATGTTTTTTTTTTCCCAGGCAAAAGAGCTGAATTCTTTGGGGCATGCCCCGCAAAAGGCCCTTTTAAGGGCTGGTAAGGTAAAAGAGCTTTTCTATTTTTATTTTAGAATAGGGTAGGGCATTTTTTTTTATTTTGGGGGGCTTTGTTATTTTATTAGGGGGCTTAGAGTAGGTGTAATTAGCTTAAAATTGTTGTAATATTTTTCTAATGTTTGTAAATATTTTTTTATTTTTTGTAACTTAGTTCTTTTTTATTTTTTTGTACTTTAGTTAGTTTATTTAATTGTATTTATTTGTAGGTATTGTATTTAATTAATTTATTGATAGTGTAATGTTAGGTTTAATTGTAACTTAGGTTAGGATTTATTTTACAGGTAATTTTGTAATTATTTTAACTAGGTAACTATTAAATAGTTATTAACTATTTAATAGCTATTGTACCTGGTTAAAATAAATACAAAGTTGCGTGTAAAATAAATATAAATCCTAAAATAGCTACAATATAATTATAATTTATATTGTAGCTATATTAGAATTTATTTTACAGGTAAGTATTTAGCTTTAAATAGGAATAATTTATTTAATAAGAGTTAATTTATTTCGTTAGATTTAAATTATATTTAACTTATGGGGGTGTTAGGGTTAGACTTAGCTTTAGGGGTTAACACATTTATTAGAGTAGCGGTGAGGTCCGGTTAGGGGTTAATTCTTGAAGTTAGGTGTCGGTGATGTTAGGGGGGCATATTAGGGGTTAATTATATTTATTATAGGGTTATTGAGGCGGGAGTGAGGCGGATTAGGGGTTAATAACTTTATTATAGTAGCGGTGAGGTCCGGTCGGCAGATTAGCTGTTAATAAGTGTAGGTAGGTGGTGGCGACGTTTGGGGTGGCAGATTAGGGGTTAATAAATATAATATAGGGGTCAGTGGTGTTAGGGGCAGCAGATTAGGGGTACATAGGGATAATGTAGGTTGCGGCGGTGTGCGGTCGGCAAATTAGGGGTTAAAAAATTTAATACAGTGGCGGCGGTGTGGGGGGGCCTCGGTTTAGGGGTACATAGGTAGTTTATGGGTGTTAGTGTACTTTAGAGCACAGTAGTTAAGAGCATTATGAACCGGCGTTAGCCTGGCTTTTTTCTGCAGCTGGAGTTTTGTCGTTAGATTTCTAATGCTCACTTCAGCCAAGACTCTAAATACCAGCGTTAGAAAGATCCCATTGAAAAGATAGGATACGCAAATGGCGTAAGGGGATCTGCGGTATGGAAAAGTCGCGGCTGCAAAGTGAGCCTTAGACCCTTTCCTGACTGACTCTAAATACCAGCGGTAGCCCAAAACCAGTGTTAGGAGCCTCTAACGCTGGTTTTGACGGCTAACGCCAAACTCTAAATCTAGGCGATTTTTCATAATACGGTATTATGTTGTTTTTGTTTTCACTTTTTACAGTTGGCCACTTTTTACTAGTGATAGGGTGGTGCCTTATGATATTAGTGGGTCAGCAACACTCGATGGGTGCCATTGGCTCACTTATTTATATAATAGGAGGGACCTTGTCCAGTGGAGAATATCGACTGGCGGGTTACTCACAGTTGCCCACAATACCTAGCATTATTAGTCACCCTCTTACTAGATGATACCTTATGTTTGAAATCTGTGAGGTACAACATGCGTGATTACTGGCAGTGGTTGATACGAGACCAACATCATATGCAAGTTTAAAGGATCTGTTGGGACAGTGTTTACAGTCTACAGTTAACCCATATTTCAAGTAAAGAAGTGGAAATGTAAAGATGTTATGCTTGTGATGTGTGATATATGGAGCTTATCCGGATGGAGAAGCTGAAGACAAGTTGAAGAGGAGATGCAGTGCTAAACCTTCCGTGTATTGTGGGATTTGCACAAAAGATAACCCACCCGTCATTAGGTGGTATTACTGTTTGAATATGTATATATATATATATATATATATATATATATATATATATATATATATATATATATATATATGTAATTTGTTTTTCTTGATGTATGTGTGGTGATTTACCAACAGTATTTTCATATTTGTAATGTAGTAGTGATTAGGGCTATTTCTCTTGGATATTCCAAACCTGTATCATGAATATGGATTAGTACCTGGTATAGGGACCATATATGCCTGGGTTTGGTATTTTCATGATATACAGAGAAATATACAGAGAAATATAACATTATGTTGGATCTTTGAATATGTATGTTCACAAGACACGAGTCTGTAATACACTCGGTTTGTGGTGTTGCCATGGTAACACCTTAGTTAAAGGATGTTCACAATTTGTTTAACATGACACAAACTTGTTTATATTGACAAATGCTGTGCACTTATAGATGATTAAAAGTTAAGAATTAATATTACACTTATTTGCACTATTTTTATAATAATCACTGCTTTTGTATGTTTTGACGATACCGGAAGTGACATCACTAGGACATCCGGTTTGACGATTTTCTGTTGTATATGCACATAGAACTTGGGGCTTATTTACAAGTTGCTAGGATTTGACTATGTAAATTAGTATCTGGTTGCATAGTCACATATAGTGCCTTTATTTTGTTGATTGTGAGCATTTTTGTCTATATTGGTGAAACCGGAAGTGTATGTCCTGCAGATGCGTTCCAGGACACACACAGGCACAAATTTTTGAGAGGAGGGTAGGTGAGAATTTGTTATGACATGTATTTTGGTTACACTATTTATTTTGTGATTCACACTATGGAGCATATATATCAAGCTCCGAATGGAGCTTGATGCCCCGTGTTTCTGGCGAGTCATTAGACTCGCCAGAAACAGCAGTTATGAAGCAGTGGTCACAAAGACCGCTGCTCCATAACCCTGTCCGCCTGCTCTGAGCAGGCGGACAGACATCGCCACAATACAACCCGATCGAGTATGATTTGGTTGATTGACACCCCCCTGCTGACGGCCTATTGGCCGCGAGTCTGCAGGGGGCGGCGTTGCACCTCTTGTGAGCTGCTGGTGCAATGCTGAATACGGCGAGCGTATTGCTCGCCGTATTCAGCGATGTCTGTCGGACCTGATCCGCTCTGTCGGATCAGGTCCAACAGACATTGATAACTATAAGCCTATGTATGTACACTTTTGATCTGATGAAAGAGAGTTTACATCTCTGAAACGTCATCCAATAAAGCTGACCTTTTGCTGTGAAAATATCCTGAGAGCGCAACTTTGTTTTGGGGCTTTATATATATATATATATATATATATATATATATATATATATATAGGTATATATATATATACAGGGAGTGCAGAATTATTAGGCAAGTTGTATTTTTGAGGATTAATTTTATTATTGAACAACAACCATGTTCTCAATGAACCCAAAAAACTCATTAATATCAAAGCTGAATATTTTTGGAAGTAGTTTTTAGTTTGTTTTTAGTTTTAGCTATTTTAGGGGGATATCTGTGTGTGCAGGTGACTATTACTGTGCATAATTATTAGGCAACTATAAATACCCATTTCAATTATTTATTTTTACCAGTGAAACGAATATAACATCTCAATATTCACAAATATACATTTCTGACATTCAAAAACAAAACAAAAACAAATCAGTGACCAATATAGCCACCTTTCTTTGCAAGGACACTCAAAAGCCTGCCATCCATGGATTCTGTCAGTGTTTTGATCTGTTCACCATCAACATTGCGTGCAGCAGCAACCACAGCCTCCCAGACACTGTTCAGAGAGGTGTACTATGTTCCCTCCTTGTAAATCTCACATTTGATGATGGGCCACAGGTTCTCAATGGGGTTCAGATCAGGTGAACAAGGAGGCCATGTCATTAGATTTTCTTCTTTTATACCCTTTCTTGCAAGCCACGCTGTGGAGTACTTGGACACGTGTGATTGAGCATTGTCCTGCATGAAAATCATGTTTTTCTTGAAGGATGCAGACTTCTTCCTGTACCACTGCTTGAAGAAGGTGTCTTCCAGAAACTGGCAGTAGGACTGGGAGTTGAGCTTGACTCCATCCTCAACCCGAAAAGGCCCCACAAGCTCATCTTTGATGATACCAGCCCAAACCAGTACTCCACCTCCACCTTGCTGGCGTCTGAGTCGGACTGGAGCTCTCTGCCCTTTACCAATCCAGCCACGGGCCCATCCATCTGGCCCATCAAGACTCACTCTCATTTCATCAGTCCATAAAACCTTAGAAAATCAGTCTTGAGATATTTCTTGGCCCAGTCTTGATGTTTCAGCTTGTGTGTCTTGTTCAGTGGTGGTCGTCTTTCATCCTTTCTTACCTTGGCCATGTCTCTGAGTATTGCACACCTTGTGCTTTTGGGCACTCCAGTGATGTTGCAGCTCTGAAATATGGCCAAACTGGTGGCAAGTGGCATCTTGGCAGCTGCACGCTTGACTTTTCTCAGTTCATGGGCAGTTATTTTGCGCCTTGGTTTTTCCACACGCTTCTTGCGACCCTGTTGACTATTTTGAATGAAACGCTTGATTGTTCGATGATCACGCTTCAGAAGCTTTGCAATTTTAAGAGTGCTGCATCCCTCTGCAAGATATCTCACTATTTTTTACTTTTCTGAGCCTGTCAAGTCCTTCTTTTGACCCATTTTGCCAAAGGAAAGGAAGTTGCCTAATAATTATGCATACCTGATATAGGGTGTTGATGTCATTAGACCACACCCCTTCTCATTACAGAGATGCACATCACCTAATATGCTTAATTGGTAGTAGGCTTTCGAGCCTATACAGCTTGGAGTAAGACAACATGCATAAAGAGGATGATGTGGTCAAAATACTCATTTGCCTAATAATTCTGCACTCCCTGTATATATATATATATATATATATATATATATATATATATATATATAGTGTATATAAATAGGAATATCTATTTAAAACTATGTGCAGAACATTGGAATGTGAAATATTTACAGTAGATATGCTGCATAACAATTTCTTAAAAATGAACATTGCATAAATCTACTTGACGACAAAAGGCTCCAATGCACTTATTTGTATATCTTTATATGCATACATATGTATATATGTGTGTATGTGTATATATGTCTGTAAATACATATATACACATATAAATACATCCATACACATATATAAAAATATATATACATACATATAAATATTTAGACATGTATATGTATGTATTTCTATGTTAAAGTCCTTTGCCTCATATCTTTGAGCCCTTTTTACTTTTTTGTGCATTTTTTGGGCTCCATGTACTAAGCAGTCAGCGAGCTACCCGCAACAAATCTCGCGTCAAAACTCGCAAACTGATATGTACAAAGCCGTCAATTATGTTAAAACTCGCATCTTTAAAATTGCGAGCGTACTTATCCGCCAAACCTCGCTACCGCTCCATTTTTCACTGTAATTAGACACATTTGACCACCAACTCGCCAAAAAACAAATGTACTAAAAAATCTATTTGTCCGCTCGCTACAATTTCCGCTCCCACCTCGCTATTTTTGCCTCGCCACCTTTTAGGTGGCGGGCAAGGTACAAAACAATAGGAAAGTCAATCTAGACGCCAGTCTAGACATATATAAAAGGCAGTAATATCAGCATTGTACTTACAGCATAACTGGCGTCTAATTTGTCTCTCATTTCCATGTACATAAATTGCGCCCAATTTGTCGACTGTAATTAAAGAGTAATCTATTTAAATTTGTATTGTTAGTTGTCAATCTTTATAATTATTTTTATATTAATATTTATATATTATCAGATCCAGATGAAGCCATATCCAAATTGTAAATAAATATTACAAAAATAACGCTCTGTTATCACTCTTCAAAAAATTTTGAACAATAATAAAGTTGTTTAGATAAGTTGAACTTTTATAGGAGCAAAATATCCCGCGACTACTATGATGTTCGTGACACCTTGCATGTCACGTGTTAATAATTGGCCAGACAATTCAACTGAAAGTTAAGTACCATCAGCTTAGTCGCGGCGAGCGAGGCGTCAAATTTATCAACAATCCGCAACTGCTCGCGGCGGGCTAGACTTGTCTATTTATTGGGGGAATATTAGTACATAGCGACAGCGGACACCATTTCGCCCGCGGCGAGTAACGGCGAGTTTATCCGCGTCTACAATGACGGATGAATTGACGGCTTAGTACATGGAGCCCAAAGTTTATTAGATAGTGTTATTATGAGTGTAACTGTACTTTGTAATGTATTTTATGTGTTTTATGAAACTTTTTTGTTTTGCAAAACATTTAACCAGTGCTCTAAGGAGCACATTAACTTCAAAAGCGCTCAAGCAATTGCGTTTACATTTAACTTGTAAATACGAGCGTTTCACCCGGTGCACGCAAACAGCCGTGATAAATACCCTTTTCGTTTGCGCCTGTTAGCGCACCACTTACAGTCTGTCCTAAAGTGTTTTACGTGGGTGACTACTGTCACCTTCTGGTGCTTTCATCATGATGATATCAGATATCTTTTTGACAAGCTACAGGGAAATTGAACATTTACTCTCATATATAAGCATGTTCTAGGCAAGATAAAAATGATATAAAAATCTAAAATTACTATTTAAGAACTACAATTTAAATACAGTTAGCAGCAATAAAATGATATGATTTTATTACAGATGTGACATGTAAATTCACACTAGCCAGATTCTTTTTCATATTTAATCCCATGATCACATGTTTTTTTTTCCTACTAGATGAGAGTTCTGGCTCCTCATCATGCCTCATAATCACATCTTGTAAGGTGTTATATGGGGTGTTGATTTATCACAGAAGCCTTTTCCTTGGTGTCATTTACAGCCTGCCAGTGGCAATCATAATTTAACAATAAGACATGTATAATTGAGGTCGTCGGGGAGAGCAGCTATAAATGAGTATATGTAGAAAAAAAATCATATTGATTTTGTGAGGCCTCAGGATAATTTACTCTTCAAAGAAAATTTGCCTTAATTTGAACTTTATTTTTAATCTTCAAATTGCAGCATAACCTTCCATGTACATGCAGAAAAATGACAAAAAACAGACCTTATTTATTATTTCCCAACAACCGTATGTATGTTCATTGCCTAATATAGTAATGTTCATATTCCCCTGTAGTGACTGGAACTTTATTATAAGACAGAGTATACTGAACAGAAGCACAATGATTTTCCTAGATGGAATTTTTTTAGAGGAAACTTAAAGGGACACTGTACCCAAATTTTTTCTTTTGTAATTCAGAAAGAGCATGCAATTTTAAGCAACTTTCTAATTTACTCCTATTATCAATTTTTCTCCGTTCTCTTGCTATCATTATTTGAAAAAGAATGCATCTAAGCTTTTCTTTGGTTTCAGTACTCTGGACAGCACTTTTTTATTGGTGGATGAATTTATCCACCAATCAGCAAGGACAACCCAGGTTGTTCACCAAAAATGGGCCGGCATATAAACTTACATTCTTGCATTTCAAATAGAGATACCAAGAGAATGAAGAAAATTTGATGATAGGAGTAAATTAGAAAGTTGCTTAAAATTTCATGCTCAATCTGAATCACGAAAGAAAATTTTTGGGTAAAGTGTCCCTTTAATCTTAAATTGGTGGGAAGCAGGTTTAGAAGTAATCTGCGCAATCATTTCTTTAGAGAAATACTTGTTGATTCTTTTAATACTTTCTTAACAATGGTGGTAAGGATTAGGCATGGACTTTGCAAGCAGCGGCATTTGTTTATTTTTGGTGCCAAATATATCAGTGTAATAGAGTAAAACACAGAGATCTGTGCAATTCCAGATCTTTGTGTATTGCACTTTCACAATGATGAATTCGGTTCCAAAATGAAACAAATGCCACTGCCTGCAGCAAAAATTTTGCCCATGCATTCTAAGGATTATGCTGAAATATAACTTAATTTACTGAAAGAATGTCTGGAGTTTGTATTGGTTATGCTGTGAAAAAATCAAAACTTCAGGAGGTAATATGAGCAGAATCAATAGTCTTTCTGGTTCTTATATTCAGTTATTACTTTTAAAGACCTAGGGCAAGATTACATATATGGCACATGTTTCAGCGCAACTGCTGAAACCCACGCCGCTCGTAAATTCACCTAACACATCAGGTGAATCACATATACAGTGCTGGCAGATCATATACTGCCAAAGTCAAACAAAAGACAGCACCACCTTGATATGCAGCAATCTTCTTTATTCCTTATATAGGAGCAGGTACAGATGACATCTGTACCTGCTCCTATATAAGGAATAAAGAAGATTGCTGCATATCAAGGTGGTGCTGTCTTTTGTTTGACTTTTGTATTATCTAAATGTTTTTGCAGTAACCTGTGTACGTGCACACCTGTTTGCCTATTGTGCTGGATTGAATTGAACTTTGCATAATAGATCATATACTGCCGTAAGTGGAATAAACTGGCGAGGTTCAGAAATGTGCGGAAATACACATTTCTGGAGTCACTAGTGACTTAGGGCAGTATATGAACTGCCGGAACCTAAGTAAAAAACAAAAAAATGTTTAATCGCATGTAAAACCGACACGTCAAAACCCCTATATATCCACCATCCCCCCACATCACAACTAATAATAAAATGTATTAACCTCTAAACCACCATCCCCCACAATGCAATCTACCTAACCTTTTAACTCCTAATCTGCCAACCCCCACATCGCAAAGTACCTAATAAATGTATTATCCCCTAATCTGCCATCCAACAACAACGCAAAGTGCCTAATAAATGTATTAACCCCTAATCCTTCATCCCCCCACAACACAAAGTACTGCCAACCCCCCTTTAACGCAAAGTATCAATCTAATCACTAAACCCCCTAACCTAACACTCCCCCCTAAATAACCTCAATTAACTACAATTACATAAAATAAAAAGACTACTTTTAAAAATTAATACAAATTTCCAAAAATAAAAAATCCTATTGTTACATGAAAAAAACAAAACGTAAGTTTACATAAAAAAAAAAACCTTTAGGGGCAATGGGTAGATTAGATTTTTTTAGAGTAGGTCTTTTTTTATTTTGGGGGTTGGGTGGTTGAAGGGTTTTACTGTTAGGGGTTAATTTGTCTTTTTTAATGTGAAAGAGCTATTCAACTTAAGGCAATGCCCTACAAAAGGTCCTTCTAAGGGCTATTGGTAGTTTAGTGTTAGCTTAGGTTTTTTTTATTTTATTTTGGGATGGCTTTTTTGTTTTTATAGGGGAATTAGATTAGTTTAATTTTTTTATTTTGGATTATTTCGTTTATTTTTTCTGCAATCTTAGATTTTTTTGTACTATTAGATTTTTTATTTTAATTTAATCTTAGTTTGTTTTTCATGTAAAAATAGGGTTTTTTATTTTTGGTAATTTTTATAAATTTTTAAAGGTAGTCTTTTTTATTTTATGTAATTGTAGTTAATTTTGGGTTAATTTTGGGGGTGTTAGGTTAGGGGGCTTAGTGACTAGATTGATACTTTGGGGGTTGGCGGTTTAGGGGTTAATAGGTTAATTAGGTAGATTGCATTGTTGTGGTTTGGCAGATTAGGGGTTAATAGTGTTGATAGGTAGATTGCATTGTAGGGGGTTGAAGGATTAGAAGTTAATAGTGCAATTATATACTTTGCATTCTGGGTGGTGGCAGATTATGGGTTAATAACTTTATTAGATACTTTGCAATGTGGGGGTTGGTTGATTAGGGGTTAATACATTTATTAGTTAGTGTGATGAGGGGAGGGCGGTTGAGAGGTACATATTGTGCATGTGTTAGGTGTTTGTTAAGACTTTCAGGGAGTTACATAGCCCATATACTCAGCGCAAGGCTTGCTGCGTCTGCCTATGTGTGGCAAGGTGACAATAGAGTAATATGTCCCTGATCTGTAGTAGAGTTTTAACTGACATTTTAAATGAAACATCAATACCTTTTAATAGAAGCAGTTTTGCGAATACATGTGTAATATAAAAATATTTGTTTTCAAAGCTGAAACGTGCTTGTGTGCATTTGAATTTTGAGTTTTAGGTCCCTTTAAGTGACACAAGTTCCTAACTGCAGAACAATGGATAGTTCCTAGATTTTTTTTAGATCATTATTGATAGTATTTTAAAAAGTGATACCACAAATTAATGTGCAATATGTGAGTAGTTTTAAAAATGTATAAATATGTCTACAGAAATTTCAGCAGGAAGAAAATGCTCAAGAAATTAATATTCAAATGTAGATTTTCATCAATATTTTAAATTGTTAAATGAGAAAAAATGAAGAAATACTAATTTAAATATTTGAAGATCTTAAACCACTTTCTTAAACACTGGTATATTGTATTTAAAAGCTTCCGCAGAAGCTTAAAAACTTATTAGAGGCTATCAATAATACAATTTGCCTGAAAAGAACTGCAAAAGTAAATAGCGGACTTGTAATATTTGTACTAGGGATCCTTAGAAAGAACAATGAATGTAATAAAATTATTTTAGAATTACATTAATCAGATCTCAGTGTTTCCTTTTAATGAATAATTCAGAATTATTCTTGCCATTCTTCCCTCCTATATAAAGTACACTATTTGAGTAAACATATCTTAAAATATGTTAGCAATATTGTTTTGCAAAGCTCGTGTAGAATAAATCGGAAGATATGATACTTTAAAACTAGCACTTTTAAATTTATGCACATTTCAAGTTTGTCAGAAGAATTCATTTACTAACCAGCAAAAAATAAATTTATAAACTCGCACAAACTTTATTTTTGACAACAATTTGGTTCCAACTGCACAAATCTATTGTAAACCACTGAAATTGGTAAAGATATACACAATATATACACTAATATAATTATCTAGTAATAACCCAATCATTAGTTAACTGTAATTTAAACAGAATACAATTAAAACACTATTGATTTTTACTTCTGAATTATTTCTTTTTAAATTGTGAAATATAATTTTGAATGAATATTTTTTAGCATATAAAATTCATCATTTTTAAAAGTACAGTGTAGAATAAACAGCAAACTACTATTTGGAATTGTAAATCTAGGCTTGCCAGTGCATTTATTTTTATAAATCCTAATACATGCAATTTAAACTACTTTACTAATATTCTAATTCTTTAAATCATATTGGGCATTTAGATTTTTAATGACTCACCAGACATCACTGACGTGGACTTAAATACGATCTCCTTATTTATCAAAAAAGCCATCAAAAACATGCGCGTCAAGTACGGTGCGAAGAGCATCGGACTGGTGTTAAAGGGACACAGAACCCAATTTTTTTCTTTCATGATTCAGATAGAGCATGAAATTGTAAACAACTTTCTAATTTACTTCTATTATCAAATTTTCTTCATTCTCTTGGTATCTTTATTTGAAATGTAAGTTTAAATGCCGGCCCATTTTTGGTGAACAACCTGGGTTGTCCTTGCTGATTGGTGGATAAATTCATCCACCAATAAAAAATTGCTGTCCAGGGTACTGAACCAAGAAAAAAGTTTAGATGCCTTCTTTTTAAAATAAAGATAGCAAGAGAACGAAGAAAAATTGATAATAGGAGTAAATTAGAAAGTTGCTTAAAATTGCATACTCTATCTGAACCACAAAAGAAAAAATTTGGGTTCAGTGTCCCTTTAACTAACAGTCATTGATGTTGCGGTTTTTCAGGTTTTTCCCAACTTTATTGATACCATTTCATTACTGTCCATGAACAAGCACATTTCTCTAAAGCTAATCTTTTATTTTTCATCTGTTAATGTCCAAGAAATAGATTGATTTATACCTCAACAAACAATATCTCATAGAAAGTTATTTTTATATTTATTTGTTATATGATACTTTCACAGAAATTAATGTGTATTTGTATTTCTAGGAGTCACATTTTTTTTTTTTTTTTTTAATAATTATTAGTACTAGAATTTGTACATATATCCTTCCTTGTGTGTGTGTATATATATATATATATATATATATATATATATATATATATATATGTGTGTGTGTGTGTGTGTGTGTTATAATAATTTGCATACAAAGAGAGAAGCGCTCTACCAGGAACGAACAACAGCTCAGTGGCTTGTTCTATGGCGATTTACCACCCGGAAGCAGCCTCTTTTAGACCAGTGTGCTTTTCACAGAAGAAAACTTTCCTGAAGTATATCAGTCTGATCCCGCCAAGTAAGGTCAGTCCAGCCCCGAAATACCAGGCAATTCTCCTCTGAACAAGGAACATGACAACCCCAGACGATCGTTTCGTAATTCTTTTATTAGAAAAATAATCATATATGCATATATACAAAATAAAATCATAATAACAAATGCAAACAATATATCTCTTGTTACAAAACTGAAATATTGACCCAAATTTTTGTCATCAGAAAAAAATCAAAATGCAAATATTAAACTTAAATCACACAAAATAAAATTAAACATATTTCAAAAACAGACAAAAAAAAAAACAAAAAAAAAAAAAACAACTAAATAATCCAATCCTTCCACTTCTTTGTCTTCCAGATGCCTTCAGAATCTAATTCCCCATATCGCCTCCTATCAAAAGAAAAATACAAAAACAACTTCCCACGGATCATACCCACACAATTACCTACAGTAACTACCTCTTTCTTAAAAATCAAAATATTACGCACATCCCACAACACCTCCTTCACACAACATGCCAACAACCATATCAATCTTGCTTTCTCCTTTTCCACACCACTTCCACACAAACCATACATCATCATATTAAAAGTAAAAAACTGCACTCCAGTCAAACCCTTAATCATCCTTTTCAAACTTCTCCAAACATCCCTAGCATACTCACAATTCCAAAACAAATGAATAACACTCTCGCTTTGAAAACAACCATCTCTAGGACACACTTCTGAAGCCACTAAACGACGCATTCTCTGAAAATCCCTTGTTGGCAAACACTTATGCACACTCATCCAACTAATATCTTTCTGCCTATTCATCAAATACTTATTACACACATTTTTCCATACCAACACACATTCATTTTCATTCAAACCCCCAATCAACTCAAGACCTTCCTTCTTCTCCAACATTTTCAACACCATTCTGTTTGCACACCACATCTCCCTACTAACATTCTCCAAACCATATTTTTTAATCCAACATTCCACCCTTACATAAAACCACGGAACAGCAAAACATACCGGTTTCTTTCTATCAATCTCAAATAAACCATATCGTCTTAAAACATTTCCACAAGCATACTTTACCATACAACCAGCCATGCTATCCTTACCACTCAGAACCACACACCTACTAACATATTTCACAGCCAAAAATCTCTCCACATTTGGAAAACCCTTACCACCAACATTCTTACTCTTAACAACAACATCTCTTTTCAAACGCTCCATACCAGAACTCCAGAAAAAAGAAAACAACACTCTCAAAATTCTCCGAAAAATCCTCTCAGGTGGCGGAAAAACTAACGCCAAATATAACATAATAGGAATCAAAACCGATTTAATAACTAACATTTTTCCTTCCAAAGATAAAGTCCTTAAAGACCAAAACTGAAGTTTTCTACTCACTTTATCAAAAACATTCTCCCAACTTTCCAAGCCTTTCAAATCCACATCAAATTTCACACCCAACACCTCAATTGCACCTTCAGTCACAGGCCATCCACAGGAATCAATCTCCCTATCATTACCAAAAACTTTAACTTTACACTTATTCCAATTAACTCTGAAACCACTTGCCATACAAAAACATTCAACTAAAGTTTTCACCCTCCTCAAACCAGCCTGAGTCTCACATACCACACTCACATCATCCATATACCCAATCACTTTTAAACACCTTCCATTACTACCAGGAACACTCACACCTCTAACTAATTTATCCTTCCTCAAACTAGTTAATAATGGCTCAATGACACATACAAATAACACAGGAGACAAAGGACATCCTTGACGCACTCCAGATTTAACACAAAATTCCTCAGTCAAAAAACCATTAACCTGGACTTGACTCACAATATCACAATACAAACATTTAAACCATCCAATAATCTTACCAGAAAAACCTAAACGTTCTAAAACATGAAACATAAAATCATGCACTACCCTATCATACGCTTTTTCAAAATCCACAATAGCAACAGCAACAGACCTCATCCTCTCCCTCACATACCACAGTACATCACGTAGTAACAACAAACTTTCAGAAATCTGACGCCCAGGAACAGCACACACTTGCTCTTCACCCACAACCTTACCAATCACTCCACGCATTCTATTTGCCAACACCTTTGCAATAACCTTATAGTCAACATTCAACAACGTAATCGGCCTCCAATTCCTCAAATCTCTCTTATCACCCTTTTTAAATAACAAAACAATCAAACCTTTCCTCATTGAAACAGGCAAAACATTCATTCTAAAAACAAACTTACAAACATCCAACATATCCACCCCAATCAAATTCCAAAAACAAGTATAAAATTCAACAGGCAAACCATCACAACCAGGTACCTTCCCATTCTTAAAACTCATAACAACCTCTGCAATCTCATCCAAACTTAGATCCCTTTCTAACAAATCATTATCATATTTTTCCAACTTAACCTCAATGTTTTCCAACAACTCATTTTCCAATAAAACATCTCTTGTTTTTTCTTTATACAGCTCACTGTAAAACTCATGAACTTCACGCAAAACACCATCCGTACCATTAACTTCACACTCAACCTTATCAAAAACACTAACAAAACCAGTCTTTCCTTCAAAAGCTTTCTTAAAAAAATATTTACTACAAGACTCATCCTTTTCCATTTTCTCCAATCTTGCCATAAAAACAATTTTCTTTCCTTTTTCATGCATACACTTTTTAATTATCTTTCTTGCTTCAGCAATTTCCTCATGCACATCAATACCACAATTTCTCAATTCATACAAATACAACAACCTCAGATACCATTTATCATACAACTCCCTTTCCATTCTAGCTTTCTCACAGCCTTTCTTAATAAAAAACCTCTTTATTTCCACCTTCAACCATTCCCACCACATAAGCACATTACTAAAATCACATTTTCTTTCACGCCACCTTTCATACATCCAAACAAACTGACGCTTAAACTTCTCATCTTTTAACAAATCCACATTCAGTTTCCAAACACCCTTACCATACTTAATCTTCAAATCACAATTCACCTTACACATCAAAAGGGCATGATCCGTAAAGGGCATCCGCTTTAAAGAAAAATCATCAACACATAAAAATTTAGATAAAAAACAAAAATCAATTCGAGATTTTATCCCACCACTATCACTAAAGAAAGTAAAACCCTCCCCTGAAAAAGAAACAGACCCGAAGGCATCCTTCAAACCGAAAGATTTAAGCAAATCAAGTAAAAACTTCCCTGAGCTATCCACCCTACAATCACTCCCACCCTCTCTGTCCCCATTCTTAATAATACAATTAAAATCCCCAACCAAAAAAGTTGGCTCTCGACCTGGCAGAAAAAACTTTAAAGTTTCAAAATTAAGCAAACGTTCTACCCTATTTGGAGAAGCATATACATTAAACAAACGAAAAACAGTCCCACAAAAACTAAAACTAACCAAAAGTACCCGACCTGGGACAATATGAACTACATTAAGGATAGAAAAACTAAACCCCTTAAACAAAACTCCCACCCCCCCATTCCTATCAGAAGAACAAGACCATACTTTAGGACCATATTCCCAGTCAGCACATTTAGGATGTTCAGAGAGACCACATTCCTGCAAACAAAAAATATTAGCAGAACATACAGATAATAATTTAAAAATTGCAGCTCTCCTTGCTAAAGTTGTCATACACCTGACATTAAGGGAAGAAATGGTCAGAAACATCACAAAAATAAATTAAAGAAAAACAAAAAAAGAAATAACATCAGGACTTCTTCTTTCCTTTCTTTTTCTTAGGACTCAAAGGAGATCCTTTAAATCTGCCTCTGTGACGTTCCGACCTCCTAGGCTCCCCCTTGCCAGCCTCATAACCAGTAACTTCAGCAAGTTGGTTCACATCTCTTTTATCTAGATAACCAACAGAAGAGGCATCAGAAAAGTCACCTATACACTGGCTTGAGTCAGAAGGAACGTCTTTAGTAGAGACAGAAGGAAACTCTGAAATTAAAGAGTCAGCATCACTTGTAGTATCTGGATCTGCACCCTTAACTACTGGAAGATTCAAATCAGGACTCTCCCATCCATCAGAATCCGGATCTATTTTTCGCTTGGAGGCAGATTTTTTCCCTTCAGTGTCCATATCCTCCTCAGAACTAGAGGACACAACAGCAGACCAATCAATGTTCTCCCCTTCACCAAGAACAGCATCAGGAGCAGCATCACAAGATGACTCAGTGAAGGAAACATTCTCTGTCCCAGGAAACGCAACAGTATCATCCACATTGGGCAACAGGGCTTCAAGAACATCTGAAGCAGCTATCACATTAGATGTAGCAAGATCCACTTCCTGAAGATGAGATTGGGCTTCCTCCACCTTCTCAGCCACAGGAACCACCACAGGAGCATCAGACACCTCTCCGACAGGGACCCCAAATGCAGATTTCTTGCACAAAAGAGGTAATATAGAGTTCAATGCCTCATCAGAGACATCCTCCTCATTCACAGATGGCTCAACTGCAACTGAAGATGGTTTTTTTGCAACATCAGCATAGGAAGGCTTCACTCTATCAAGCCCCTGCAACATCATCAAAGGACACATCCTGCACAGATGACTTGAAGAACCACACAGGTCACAGGTCCGGCGTTTACTACAGTGGGCAACAAGATGATCCTCCTCACCGCAATTTCGACATCTGGCACCTGGGCAATTTTCAGCAATGTGACCAAACAGGTTGCAACTACGGCAAAAAAGAGGCATGTCATCATAGTATAGGAAACCTCTATTTCCACCAATGGCGAAAGTCTGTGGAGGGTGTTTCTTTCCACCAATACCTAATTCATCAGGCACAAACCGCACCCAGAACCTGCGCTTTCCATTGAAAGTCCCAAACTGATTTTTCAGCTTGCTACCTCCTTGAACATCATCAAAGTAGCGACAAAGAAACAGACGAATTTCCACATCAGTTACCCAAGGGTTGTACATATGTACTGTCACCGGGATTCTTCTCTCCCTCTGCACACAGGCAACAAATTTCATGCCAACCAACTCTGGAGCAGCAGCCATATCAATAGTCCGTTGATAGCAGGTCTGTAAATAATGCTCATCGGTGAAAGCCACATCAAAAATCCCTCTTGAAGGGAATGACTGAACACAATGCAAACTTGCTCTTGGCATCTTCAAAACACCCTCCAAAACCACCTGCTGGACATGAGCCAAACCAATCTTCTCTCGAAAGTCCTCAGAAATCAACACCCGAAGTGTATGGGGAACATTTGGCACATTGGTAGCCATATTTGCCCTATTGCCTCTTTAGGCTGGATTTCAGAGCGTCCCCCCAAAAGCAGCATGTGGCTGAAGTCCAGGGACGATGCCACAAGGCCAAGGGGACGGCCCTACTACCCAGTTGCTCTACGCCTAAGGAGTAGCCACCCCCCCAATAGCAGCAGGAGCCCAAACCCCAAAGGGAAAGGACCCCAGGCCGAAGGAGCAGGTCTCCAGGCAGCAAACCAAGACCAAGACCAAGCACAGAAAACTGCACTTGATCCAAGCCAAAGGCCCGAGAAGCAACCTCAGCTGATCGTTTCGGCCTTCATTGGGCCTCGTCAGTGAGGTGCAGCCACATTCCTCTAAGCACACTGGGCAAGGAGTCCACGTCTGGTTTCCCCCATCACCCATAGGGAGACTTCCCCAGGGTCATAATAATTTGCATACAAAGAGAGAAGCGCTCTACCAGGAACGAACAACAGCTCAGTGGCTTGTTCTATGGCGATTTACCACCCGGAAGCAGCCTCTTTTAGACCAGTGTGCTTTTCACAGAAGAAAACTTTCCTGAAGTATATCAGTCTGATCCCGCCAAGTAAGGTCAGTCCAGCCCCGAAATACCAGGCAATTCTCCTCTGAACAAGGAACATGACAACCCCAGACGATCGTTTCGGCCTCCTATGGGCCTCGTCAGTGAGGTGCAGCCACATTCCTCTAAGCACACTGGGCAAGGAGTCCACGTCTGGTTTCCCCCATCACCCATAGGGAGACTTCCCCAGGGTCATAATAATTTGCATACAAAGAGAGAAGCGCTCTACCAGGAACGAACAACAGCTCAGTGGCTTGTTCTATGGCGATTTACCACCCGGAAGCAGCCTCTTTTAGACCAGTGTGCTTTTCACAGAAGAAAACTTTCCTGAAGTATATCAGTCTGATCCCGCCAAGTAAGGTCAGTCCAGCCCCGAAATACCAGGCAATTCTCCTCTGAACAAGGAACATGACAACCCCAGACGATCGTTTCGGCCTCCTATGGGCCTCGTCAGTGAGGTGCAGCCACATTCCTCTAAGCACACTGGGCAAGGAGTCCATGTCTGGTTTCCCCCATCACCCATAGGGAGACTTCCCCAGGGTCATAATAATTTGCATACAAAGAGAGAAGCGCTCTACCAGGAACGAACAACAGCTCAGTGGCTTGTTCTATGGCGATTTACCACCCGGAAGCAGCCTCTTTTAGACCAGAGTGCTTTTCACAGAAGAAAACTTTCCTGAAGTATATCAGTCTGATCCCGCCAAGTAAGGTCAGTCCAGCCCCGAAATACCAGGCAATTCTCCTCTGAACAAGGAACATGACAACCCCAGACGATCGTTTCGGCCTCCTATGGGCCTCGTCAGTGAGGTGCAGCCACATTCCTCTAAGCACACTGGGCAAGGAGTCCACGTCTGGTTTCCCCCATCACCCATAGGGAGACTTCCCCAGGGTCATAATAATTTGCATACAAAGAGAGAAGCGCTCTACCAGGAACGAACAACAGCTCAGTGGCTTGTTCTATGGCGATTTACCACCCGGAAGCAGCCTCTTTTAGACCAGTGTGCTTTTCACAGAAGAAAACTTTCCTGAAGTATATCAGTCTGATCCCGCCAAGTAAGGTCAGTCCAGCCCCGAAATACCAGGCAATTCTCCTCTGAACAAGGAACATGACAACCCCAGACGATCGTTTCGGCCTCCTATGGGCCTCGTCAGTGAGGTGCAGCCACATTCCTCTAAGCACACTGGGCAAGGAGTCCACGTCTGGTTTCCCCCATCACCCATAGGGAGACTTCCCCAGGGTCATAATAATTTGCATACAAAGAGAGAAGCGCTCTACCAGGAACGAACAACAGCTCAGTGGCTTGTTCTATGGCGATTTACCACCCGGAAGCAGCCTCTTTTAGACCAGAGTGCTTTTCACAGAAGAAAACTTTCCTGAAGTATATCAGTCTGATCCCGCCAAGTAAGGTCAGTCCAGCCCCGAAATACCAGGCAATTCTCCTCTGAACAAGGAACATGACAACCCCAGACGATCGTTTCGGCCTCCTATGGGCCTCGTCAGTGAGGTGCAGCCACATTCCTCTAAGCACACTGGGCAAGGAGTCCACGTCTGGTTTCCCCCATCACCCATAGGGAGACTTCCCCAGGGTCATAATAATTTGCATACAAAGAGAGAAGCGCTCTACCAGGAACGAACAACAGCTCAGTGGCTTGTTCTATGGCGATTTACCACCCGGAAGCAGCCTCTTTTAGACCAGTGTGCTTTTCACAGAAGAAAACTTTCCTGAAGTATATCAGTCTGATCCCGCCAAGTAAGGTCAGTCCAGCCCCGAAATACCAGGCAATTCTCCTCTGAACAAGGAACATGACAACCCCAGACGATCGTTTCGGCCTCCTATGGGCCTCGTCAGTGAGGTGCAGCCACATTCCTCTAAGCACACTGGGCAAGGAGTCCACGTCTGGTTTCCCCCATCACCCATAGGGAGACTTCCCCAGGGTCATAATAATTTGCATACAAAGAGAGAAGCGCTCTACCAGGAACGAACAACAGCTCAGTGGCTTGTTCTATGGCGATTTACCACCCGGAAGCAGCCTCTTTTAGACCAGAGTGCTTTTCACAGAAGAAAACTTTCCTGAAGTATATCAGTCTGATCCCGCCAAGTAAGGTCAGTCCAGCCCCGAAATACCAGGCAATTCTCCTCTGAACAAGGAACATGACAACCCCAGACGATCGTTTCGGCCTCCTATGGGCCTCGTCAGTGAGGTGCAGCCACATTCCTCTAAGCACACTGGGCAAGGAGTCCACGTCTGGTTTCCCCCATCACCCATAGGGAGACTTCCCCAGGGTCATAATAATTTGCATACAAAGAGAGAAGCGCTCTACCAGGAACGAACAACAGCTCAGTGGCTTGTTCTATGGCGATTTACCACCCGGAAGCAGCCTCTTTTAGACCAGTGTGCTTTTCACAGAAGAAAACTTTCCTGAAGTATATCAGTCTGATCCCGCCAAGTAAGGTCAGTCCAGCCCCGAAATACCAGGCAATTCTCCTCTGAACAAGGAACATGACAACCCCAGACGATCGTTTCGGCCTCCTATGGGCCTCGTCAGTGAGGTGCAGCCACATTCCTCTAAGCACACTGGGCAAGGAGTCCACGTCTGGTTTCCCCCATCACCCATAGTGTGTTATGTCAGAAATCTTTTTACATGTCCCTAAGTTCCTTTTTTTGTTCCAAACAATGTTGTCTGTCATATCTCTGGCCTAGATTTAGAGTTCTGCGGCCAAAGGGGTGCGTTAGCTACGCTGGCTTTTTTTCTCCCGCACCTTTTAAATACCGCTGGTATTTAGAGTTCACAGAAGGGCTGCGTTAGGCTCCAAAAAGGGAGCGTAGAGCATATTTACCGCCACTGCAACTCTAAATTCCAGCGGTGCTTACGGACGCGGCCAGCTTCAAAAACGTGCTCCTGCACGATTCCCCCATAGGAAACAATGGGGCTGTTTGAGCTGAAATAAAACCTAACACCTGCAAAAAAGCAGCGTTCAGCTCCTAACGCAGCCCAATTGTTTCCTATAGGGAAACACTTCCTAAGTCTGCACCTAACACCCTAACATGAACCCCGAGTCTAAACACCCCTAACCTTACACTTATTAACCCCTAATATGCCACTCCCGCTATCGCTGACCCCTGCATATTATTATTAACCCCTAATCTGCCGCTACGTACACCGCCGCAACCTATGTTATCCCTATGAACCCCTAATCTGCTGCCCCTAACACCGCCGACCCCTATATTATATTTATTAACCCCTAATATGCTGCCCCCGCTATCGCTGACCCCTGCATATTATTAACCCCTAATCTGCCGCTCCGTACACCGCCGCAACCTACATTATACCTATGTACCCCTAATCTGCTGCCCCTAAGACCGCCGACCCCTATATTATATTTATTAACCCCTAATCTGCCACCCCCAACGTCGCCTCCACCTACCTACAATTATTAACCCCTAATCTGCCGACCGGACCACACACTATAATAAATGGATTAACCCCTAAAGCTAAGTCTAACCCTAACACTAACACCCCCCTAAGTTAAATATAATTTAAATCTAACAAAATAAATTAACTCTTATTAAATAAATTATTCCTATTTAAAGCTAAATACTTACCTGTAAAATAAACCCTAATATAGCTACAATATAAATTATAATTATATTGTAGCTATTTTAGGATTAATATTTATTTTACAGGCAACTTTGTATTTATTTTAACCAGGTACAATAGCTATTAAATCTTCTATGTTGTTCCATTGGATGACGAGCGGCTGATCTTGAAGACCTCCGGCGCGGATCCATCCTCTTCGTTCGACGTCCAACTGAAGAATGAAGGTTCCTTTAAGGGACGTCATCCAAGATGGCGTCCCTCGATTTCCGATTGGCTGATAGGATTCTATCAGCCAATCAGAATTAAGGTAGGAAAATTCTAATTGGCTGATGGAATCAGCCAATCAGATTCAAGTTCAATCCGATTTGCTGATTGGATCAGCCAATCAGATTGAGCTTGCATTCTATTGGCTGATCGGAACAGCCAATAGAATGCGAGCTCAATCTGATTGGCTGATTGGATCAGCCAATCGGATTGAACTTGAATCTGATTGGCTGATTCCATCAGCCAATCAGAATTTTCCTACCTTAATTCCGATTGGCTGATAGAATCCTATCAGTCAATCGGAATTCGAGGGACGCCATCTTGGATGACGTCCCTTAAAGGAACCTTTATTCTTCAGTTGGACGTCGAACGAAGAGGATGGATCCGCGCCGGAGGTCTTCAAGATCAGCTGCTCGTCATCCGATGGAACAACATAGAAGATGCGGCTTGGATGAAGATGTTTGCCGGTCCGGATGTCCTCTTCTGCCCGGATAGGATGAAGATTTCTTCCCGAAGATGTACTTCTTCATTTGCCGCTTGGATCCAGACTTCAGCCGGAGGATGGACGTCACTCTTCAGCCCCTGCTTGGGAATTGATGAAGATTTCGGAGGCTCTTCTGGACAGATCGGGACCCGGTGTGGTGAAGACAAGGTAGGGAGATCTTCAGGGGCTTAGTGTTAGGTTTATTTAAGGGGGGTTTGGGTTAGATTAGGGGTATGTGGGTGGTGGGTTGTAATGTTGGGGGGGGTATTGTATGTTTTTTTTACAGGCAAAAGAGCTGAATTCTTTGGGGCATGCCCCGCAAATGGCCCTTTTCAGGGCTGGTAAGGTAAAAGAGCTTTGAACTTTTTTAATTTAGAATAGGGTAGGGCATTTTTTTTATTTTGAGGGGCTTTGTTATTTTATTAGGGGGCTTAGAGTAGGTGTAATTAGTTTAAAATTGTTGTAATATTTTTCTAATGTTTGTAAATATTTTTTTATTTTTTGTAACTTAGTTCTTTTTTATTTTTTGTACTTTAGTTAGTTTATTTAATTGTATTTATTTGTAAGTATTGTATTCAATTAATTTATTGATAGTGTAGTGTTAGGTTTAATTGTAACTTAGGTTAGGATTTATTTTACAGGTAATTTTGTTATTATTTTAACTAGGTAGCTATTAAATAGTTATTAAATATTTAATAGCTATTGTACCTGGTTAAAATAAATACAAAGTTGCCTGTAAAATAAATATTAATCCTAAAATAGCTACAATATAATTATAATTTATATTGTAGCTATATTAGGGTTTATTTTACAGGTAAGTATTTAGCTTTAAATAGGAATTTATTTAATGAGTTAATTTATTTCGTTAGAATAAAATTATATTTAACTTAGGGGGGTGTTAGTGTTAGGGTTAGACTTAGCTTTAGGGGTTAATCCATTTATTATAGTAGTGGTGTGGTCCGGTCGGCAGATTAGGGGTTAATAATTGTAGGTAGGTGGAGGTGACGTTGGGGGCGGCAGATTAGGGGTTAATAAATATAATATAGGGGTCGGCTGTGTTAGGGGCAGCAGATTAGGGGTACATAGGTATAATGTAGGTTGCAGCGATGTACGGAGCGGCAGATTAGGGGTTAAAAAAATATGCAGGTGTCAGCGATAGCGGGGGCAGCAGATTAGGGGTTAATAAATATTATGTAGGTGTCGGCGGTATTAGGGGCAGCAGATTAGGGGTACATAGGGATAACGTAGGTTGCGGCGGTGTACGGAGCGGCAGATTAGGGGTTAAAAAATTTTAATAGAGTGGCGACGATGTGGGGGGCCTCGGTTTAGGGGTACATAGGTAGTTAATGGGTGTTAGTGTACTTTAGAGCACAGTAGTTAAGAGCTTTTTAAACCGGTGTTAGCCCAGAAAGCTCTTAACTACTGACTTTTTTCTGCGGCTGGAGTTTTGTCGTTAGATTTCTAACGCACACTTCAGCTAAGACTCTAAATACCGGCGTTAGAAAGATCCCATTGAAAAGATAGGATATGCAAATGGCGTAGGGGGATCTGCGGTATGGAAAAGTCGCGGCTGCAAAGTGAGCGTTAGACCCTTTCCTGACTGACTCCAAATACCAGCGGGCGGTAAAAACCAGCGTTAGGAGCCTCTAACGCTGGTTTTGACGGCTACCGCCCAACTCTAAATCTAGGCCTCTGTGTTTATTTATACCACTATATGTATATATTTTAAATGTATTATTATTCTGAGCAGGAATAATTGCGAATATAACATGTAATCAGAGTATCATATGTATTTATTTGAAATCAATGGATATTTTAAAGGGATAGAAAATTAAACATTTAAATTGCATGATTCAGATAGAGCATGTAATTTTTAAACACTTTCAAATTCCCTTCTATTTTCAAATGTGCTAAAAATTCGAGATATCAAAATAAACATAAACCAGAATGCTATATGATATCCTCTAGGAGGCGCTAAATACAAAATGTTTCAATAATCTAATCACCAATATCAGATAATATCTATATTGAAGGGTATATCAGATTAAATGTAATATATACGATATGGTAAAAACAGTTATGGTACAATAAATAAATAACATTTCCCAAGAACACCCACAAAATGTGGAATATACCCCCAGACCAAGGGGTTACTTGTGATACTTAATGTCCAAATTTCCAGCAGAAGAAAAATCCCACAGATGAAGGTGTGGAATAGCAGTTGTTAGTAGGCAGCTCTCTAACTTCGTTCCAAGAAAGCAATCTGTTAAAGAAATACAAATGGAAAGAGGCGCCAATATTGCAGATCAATGATGCATCTTAAGGAGATCAGAGCAGGAAAAAATGCACAGGGTACTCACTTGTAGGAAAGGCAATCAATCATGCCCATAGAGACAGGCTGGATTTCTGCATGAAACAGTTCTTACTGAGAAACACGTTGCATTGTTTCTCCACTTGCTCAAGTTTTTACTGGCACAAATATGAGTTGTGTTTTTTTAAACAAGTTTTAAATAAATCTCTTATTTTTAAACAACCTCTCAGTGTTCAGTATGTCTTGGAGCTACGCTACCTATAGGGCACGAATCCCATATCCTGGTCTCCTGTGTACACACCGGTTTGGCTGTTGTGCACCCTTTGTTTACTGGTATCCTGCACCTTATCAGCTAGCTGGACTGCTGCAGAAATCCATCCTGTCTCTATGGGCATGATTGATTGCCTTTCCTACAAGTGAGTACCCTGTGCATTTTTTCCTGCTCTGATCTCCTTACGATGCATCATTGATCTGCACCATTGGCGCCTCTTTCCATTTGTATTTCTTTATTTTCAAATGTGCTTTGTTCTCTTGGTATCTAGCTTTTAATTGGTGCCTGCACACATTTGTCTCTTGTGATTGGCTACGTAGATGTGTTCAGCTAGCTGCCACTAGTGCAATGCTGTTCCTTCAGCAAAGGATAACAAGAAAATTAAGCAAATTTGATAAAAGAAGTAAATTTGAAAGTTGTTTAAAATTGTATGTTCTATTCAAATCATGAAATAATATTTTGAAATTTCCTGTCCCTTTAAGAGCTGTGCCAGGTTTATCTCTGCACCTGTCTAACCCCTCCTGATTGCAATCTATTTTTAAAAACCACCCCTTCACAGGTATTATAAAATGGGCTGGCATATAAGATGACATTTCTTACTGAAAAAGAAATTCAAGAGAAGGAAGAAATACACTGAAAATAGCCTGCCAGTAAAGAGGTGATTTTAATTTCTGCTGTATCTGAATCATGACAGTTTAAAGTTAGGTGGGCTATCCCTTTGAGCTATCAGCTTAAGATTCTATTGAATCAAACATTAATTTGAATTTTAAAAACCTTGTCTAAATTATTACACTGTGTGTCCTAAGCAATGTCCTAATAAGCATTAATGTTTATATTTAATACTAATTTCACATATACATACATATGCATACTTTCAAAGTATAATATACAATGTAACAAATGGCCCTTACAAGTTCTGCTGAGTGATCAATGACACAAGTATTGAGCAATTTGATTAGTTAGTGATAGTTTATAATGTGTATTTGAATCAGATTGGCTGTTTTTCCAACAAATAAAAAGGAAGTTAGCTATATTATGTTGTGTATTAATTTTTATCTCTATATCTATTAGTGCAACAATTTTGGGGCAAAACTTTGCACCAAATATGTAGAAATATTGTCCCCTTGCTTTGTAATGAGAGACACATTTGTAGCATAATCCATAAGTAGTAATGTATTTTTCAATTTTATCCCTATATCTACTAGTGCACCAAATGTGGAGCAATAATATTGTTTGATTTAGAAAGGCTATACAATTTTAATAAAGTTTCTAATTCACTTTCATTATGTAATATACTTCATTCTCTTGCAGCATCGAACTTAAGTTTTCTGTGTTTTCCGACTCACATTAAGTTCTATAACATCCTTAACCTGAAGGGTGGTGGATTGAAAACTAGGTACACTGAGTCAGAAAAGACACAAGCGTAACTGTAGAATTTTTGCTAACTTCATGAGAGCTTCAAATAGTGTGGATTAGGAGGGCGAATGAACACGATTCTGCTCAAATTCCACTGTTCCCAACTTGCATCGATCTGTGTCAGATTGAGATTGTGGGATCGTATTTTATGTCACAAATTTCAACATTTGCTGATCTTGATGCTTTGATAACTACGGCGGATCAATCTCGCAATAATTATGACGTTGAATTCCAGCGTATTTTTAGTTGACGTTTTGATAAATAGGCCCCATGGTCTAGAGTGATTGCAATCAATTAGTATATAGTGTTCCAACTAAACAGTTTTAAACTGCTAAACAGAACAGCTTTAAGTTATATATGTTGCCCCCATGGGCTCTATAAACCTATATAAAAAAACCTCTGGGAAAGAGACCTCATTTTGATTTAGCGATTGGGAAAAGTACTATTAAATACCTCTATGGTTAGGTAAACATTTACAAAATTTAGGGAAGAATAAAGTAGGATGCATTTTCCATAGTTTAGCAAGTAAACTATGTGGGGGGAGGCAGGAGGTTAATAGTAAAATAAGAAGATTTTTGAAGATTAATGTTAAAAATAACATAGAAAACTAAGTAGGCCTATCACTATTCAGATGGCTATTGGGTTTGTATTCATCTTGTACTATATCAGCTATGCTAAGGCAGGCATGTAAATGCATCTAGGGATTTCAGTGCACTGTCATAGGGGTTTCATATCTCCTCTATAGGTCATCCAAGGCAAAAGCTGTCATCTCATAGTAAGACAAGGTGGAAAAGGCACTTATTATATTATCATCAAGTGTTATATAGTACTGTTAGATTAGTATACCTATATTTATATGCATATCATAATCACACACCCATATATTAAGTATTAAGTATTTATCATAGTGCAAGCTGACATGATACGATGTAGTGTATCATGTCCGCTGCACATCGATTAATGCCGACAGCATATGCTGTCGGCATTTATCATTGCACCAGCAGTTCTTGTGAACTGCTGATGCAATGCCACCCCCTGCAGATTTGCAGCCAATCGGCTGCTAGCAGGGGGTGTCAATTCGATCGGGTTGATTTCTGTCCGCGGCCTCAGAGCAGGCAGACAAGTTATGGAGCAGCGGTCTTTTTAGCTTCTGTTTGTGGCAAGCCTGAAGGCTCAACCGGAAACAGGGCCATCAAGCTTCATTCAGAGCTTGATAATTCGGCCCCTAAGAGTATGAGAAATCTCTCAACATGTGTACATGAGAACTATTATCTGTAACTATAAACATTGTTCAGTACTTCCAAAATAGGATGTTATCAAGAATCTTAGTAAAGGACACTTATAGACATAGTATAGGCTAATTTACTTGCTTCAAATATACCAATATATACACGTCTAGGTAGACTAGCCCAGCTGCAGGCAATCCAATAGCATAGGTGTACAGGTAGCATAATATCTGTATATATATATATATATATATATATATATATATATATATATATATATATATATATATATATATATATATATATATATATATATATTATGTGTATATATAACATGTTGGCATGTGACATGTGCCTTATACAATTATTAAACCTAACTATATTTGTGTCCTAAGGAAGCCTACTAGGTTAATGCTAAAATGTCTAGATATGTGCATAGCTCTGTAATAATTATTGTGCAGTTTCATAGGACCTATTAATAACCTATTATGCGAGTTCCATCAATGGAAGAATAGCATTTTACATAGGTAATAAAGTACTGAGCAAGAGGGTACAATCCGGTTAATATAACATACACATAACCTCAACTCTGTATGATAGGGCATAATAAGATAAACAACAGAACCTTCATAAAATTAAAAATGTCACAGATATCACATCTAGAATAATGGTGTGGCAGTTAGTAGCTAACACAACTGACTCTCTGAAAACAAATCTTAAAAGAAACATTTAAACATGTTAAACAAACTGGACTAGGTGATCCATAAGGACATAGCCCACCACTATCAAAACTAAACTAAACTTTTCAAACCTATATGTACAGCATCAAGGATCCCTATTGTGGCATTAAATACGATATGTACTATACACTTGAAGAACTGTTAATATTATGAACTAATTGCCTAGGATCTTTGAAATGATTAAGTCTGCCTACAGTATAATAAACTTAGAAAGTGTAGTGCTTCACATTCTATGATGCAATACAATGCTTCTGAGATTGAAAACCAAATATTAATGAAAACCGGAACAAAAAGTAAACTTAATAGCATATTTTTCACTTAGTTTTGTGCTCAGTTTGAAAGTCACTAAAGAGTAGGGAGAGCCAATCCTTTCAGTAGTGTCGGCTTTGAGAAGGGAACTCACCCTACCGCAGTTTTCTGAATAGTCCAAATGTCTTTCTCAGGACATGCTCGCCTGTATGGAGATGTACAGCAGAATTGCTGCGCCGTGTGGGAGATGGATGCCATCGCTGAAAAAGTTGCCAAATGGATCTCTAGGATTGCATCTCCCATCCAAAGTGTATTAAGGACACACCACCAGAACTAACCCACCTTGAGAACATGATTTCTCCCCAAGCTCTTGTCAACTGCCATTCTAAAGGCAGGAGTCTCTGGCACTATTGAGTTGCTCTGGGACTCCAAAGCAGCGTCAGGAGCAGGCATCAGCTTGTCCCCGGCAAATATTTCCCCAATCTTGCCACTCTGATGATGCTTTATATGTAGAACTCCTGTGTAATGTTATCTTTGGGTTTTAGATAATCTGAGCTAATTTTTAAAACCATGTGGTCTATCTATCGGATTCAAAAACCAAACATAACTCCGTTAACTTTACAACGATATAGAAAAAGTGTAGCAGAGTTGCTTATTTGATTAAAGAAGAGAATATTAATTTTCTTCATATACAAATGCAAATTTTTCCCTGCATATTTTTGTGTTAAATGGTTCAGTTTTTCCTTTTGCAAGATTTTTAAATTACAAATTATATTTTGCACTTTAGTAATGTATGCATCTCTTTCCCATAAAAAATGCAATAAACGCCTCTTAGTGAGACACCCTGTTTTCAGGAAAAAAAGTGGCTTTTTATAATTCCACCAAGGAAATTGAAGGTCTGGAAAGCATTCTTATAGAACTCACTAGCCCAGGGATCTTTTTAGAATTGGGAACCTTATCACGCTCGATGGAAAAAACCTCTGACGGCTCAGTTGGGGTTCTGTTACTGGTGGCTTCAGGGAGGAAGAATCCTAATATACTTAGAAGTAAGCTGACATCTCCTTATGGCACCTAATGACTTTTCATTATGTGATAAACTCACTGCAAGTCTCAACATCTAAAAGGGGCTAAAACACTAAAATACATTCAGATCTAAAAACTGAGCGACACATTTTTCTGTTGTCCAGAAATACCATACCAAGTGATACTGCTAAGTGGTGAAGATTCCCTTCCTAGACTTGTTTTCAAGGGTGAAACTCCCTTTACTGTATATGACCCTTATGTGGTGGCCACAGGTTGCTCAGCCCCGATTGTGGTTATATCATTCTACAAAATCATCATCGGGTAACTGTAGCTGAGCTTCTAGATAATGGTAGGGGGGTTCTTTGTGCAGTATAAATGACAAACTTGGGATATGAATTTCCATTTTAAAACACAATTGTGTTATTAAGAGCACTTTTAAAATACCTTTGTTTGGACTTTGGTTCCTTTAAATTGCTTATTACTTTGTTCAAACCACATATTTATGTCTTTTTTCTTGGTATGCCTGACTGTGGTTACTGTTAGTCTCCATATTAATAGATAAGGGCAGCCTTGTTAATACCTAGGGAGTTATTTCAGTTAAATTTGTAATGCTCTGACTAGTGCTAATTTCCTTTAAGCAAGGATATTTTTTCACAAGAATTTTGATATGACCACTTGTTCATTGATTAGTAAGAGCCATTAGAGATCAGGTGTTAGAGTATATGCAGGAGCAATGACACCTATTTTATGTTCCAAAGTTAGTTCTATATATGCATTAGGAGTAAAATATAGACAGGGTGTGTACTTCTTTTTTATTTTATTCACTCAGTACAAAGCTTCTTCCCATCTTAGCACACAACTTAGTATTATAGTATAAATTCACTACAATTACATATGTACTCGATGGCTGAAGATTTGCCCAATATCTCAGTATTTCTTGAATCCATGGCTCATGAGCCCTTTTGATTACTTGAATCAAGGTGTTCCATCAGAATTACTCCTCTGATTTATTTAAAAGGTTTGCAGTGTTATGTAAGCTTTCCCTACAGACTCACTTGTACAATATCACTGGAAAACTGCACTTGGTTAAGAACAGTAATGCTACTATTAGTTTAACCGAATAGGACGTATATATTTGTCATGCAGTACTTTGCCTATTGTACCGCATAACATATATAAACATCAGAGCTGCAGGAAGCTACAGCAGGCTTGGCTTTAAAGTAACAGCCGAGAGCTGAAGTTCCTGAGCTTATCACATCTTTCTTCATATGGAACCAGAGCACGATCTGTGCTCCAGTTCCATATGAAGTCAGATGCCTGATCATTACATATGGTGACACTGTCTGTAATGATCTTTGCAGGTGCTGGCAGGAACTGTCCAGCAGTGGAGGGGTAGGGAGTAGGATGGTCCCTACATTGCAGAAAAAATAAAGGGAGAGGGAGGGATGAGGAGCTACACTATAGAAAAAATGTGGGGTGGGGAGCCCTATATAATGATCACTGGAGGGGGACCACTACACTACAGAATATAAAAAATAAATAAAAACAAAAATAAAAATACCTTAGAATGTGGTGACCAGTAGGGGGTGAGGGAGGGAAGAGAGCTGTTTGGAGGAGGGATCAGGTAGGGATCAGGGGGTAGGTGGTGTCAGGTGGGTGAGTAATATCTACACTAAAGCTAAAATTAACCTTACAAGCTACTTGATTAACCACTTAACTGTCAACAATAACAAAAGTGTGGTGCGCAACTGCAAATAGCGGCATTCTAATTACCAAAAAGCAAAGGCAAAGCAATATAGGTCTGCTATTTCTGAACAAAGGGGATCCCAGAGACATTTTACAATCATTTGTTTTCTGATTGCACAAGCAGTATGTAAATAATTTCAGTGAGAAACCCAAAGTTTGTGAAAGAGTTAACAATTTTTGTTTATATGATCGCATTTGGTGGTGAATTATACCAAAATGGACTTAGACCAATACCTTGGTCTATATATAATTATGGCTATTTTTTATTATCTCCATTCTTATTTTATTTTTTTCCATGTAACTATTTTCTCCCCAATTTCTTCCTAGTTTTCCAGTATCCAAACCACAGTTGTTTAAAACCAATGTCATTAGAAAACCAAGCATATATTTTGAAATGAGAATCTAATTTCTATACAATTATGCCTAGGGGCAACATTGCGTAATGATCATCTTGTTGATTCCATCATTAAACCTGAAATATCTAATCAAATATCCTCCGGGTTCAAAAGAATGCACCTTTAGAATTGTTTTCTAATTTGCTTTAAATAATACTGAGTGCTTACATTTGTAGCAGGTTTTGCTGATAACTGTAATTGCTGAATATTACAAGCCAATTTCATTTGCACTAAAACTATTCAGGGTGAACAGATGATATTTTGTATATTCAATTGAAACTGGTTTGAGATGACTTCTGGACCAGTACCAGTAGTTAATCAAGTATGGCCAATAGAATATATTACATTTGCTTCTTTGTTGATTATTCTGCTCATGTGCTGTATATGGGCACTGGCTTTAGAATCCTCATTTTTCTGTATTGCTTGTCTTAGAATGTTACATATTTTCAAACGTTTTTTTAATCTCTCAATAAATACACGTTTTGGTCCAGATGTTGAGTGCAAAATATTGCTGCAGTGAAAACTATATTTGCACTCAACTAAATAATACCAGCGCACACAAATTTTATAAAATATTGTGCAAAAGAGAAATGTATTAGATTTTTAAACTCAAAACTAGAGTCCCTTATTGATTGAACTCGGACTATGATTTAATTAATTAACGGGAATAATATGCAGTAGTTTAAATGTATCCACTCAAAAAAGGTTTGCACGTTTGCACCCTTAACTGTCAGAAAAAGTACTAGGAGTACATCGGCTTGTTGTTTCCTGTGATACAATGTATATAAAAGGTATTGATTATCAATTGTTTGGGAAAAATCATAAGAACATAGGTTTGTTCCATAATAATGCAGAACGGAATATTGCTTTAAGGAGGGAGGTGTGTTTTTTGGTTTTAATTGTTTAACCAATAGGATACAAGCACCTACTATTTCTATGTGCATGGTGTAGTGGTAACTTAAGCTATGATTACGACTTATTGCTGATATGCGTAAGCCAGTTTCTACTAAACCACCTCTTTCCTGTTTTGTGAACTTTCGTTGTGGATTTTAATTTATGGAATAAAAGTGGAGATTTATCGTAAGGACTGAGAGCTATATACACATATTAACACATAAATATATATGCATATTAAAGGGACAGTCAAGTCCCAAAAAAACTAGCATGATTTAAATAGGGCATGTGATTTTAAACAACTTTCCAATTTACTTTTATCACCAATTTTGCTTTGTTCTCTTGATATTCTTAGTTGAAAGATAAAACTAGGAGGTTCATATGCTAATTGCTTAGACCTTGAAGACTGCCTCTAATCTGAATGCATTTTGACCACTAGAGGGCATTAGTTCATGTGTTTCATATAGATAACATTTAAACAACAAAAATTCTGGTGTTGACTGTCCCTTTAATAGTAATAAAAAAAATGCTACATATTTTTTTTTATAATGCACACTGCACTTAAGTTTGGGGGCAATTGGGGGACATTTTTTACCTCTAGTTAATTTTCTGTTGCTACCATGAGCGTGTGATAAATTAGCACTTGTAATCTAGGCCTTTATGGGTAACCTTGTTTACCAGTGAAGCTATAGGTTGTATCTTTCAGCCCATAAATTATAATACAACAGGAAGAGCCTTGGTTTTGAACTAACATGGCATTTTGTTCTTTTCAAATTTGTAACAATGTTATTATATAAAATGTAATGTACTAAATAGTTGATACTCTTTAAAGGGACTTCTCCCATTCCTCAGACCAATCAGACGCTATTGTAACAAACATGCAATTAAACATTACAACCCCATTTCCTGTGTAAAAATGTTGCAAAAGCAACTGCCATTGTGATTAACAAAACACTGATCAAAGTAAACAAAAAAATATGTATCCACAAATAAAAACCTTGTAAGAATATATGTTCAAATTTTTTTTAAATATGTTGACATTTTTTTTATCTATAAAGCTGTGAATTAAAATAACAGTACAGTAGTACATCACATATTTCAATGTTGCTTAAATTATTGATTGTTAACAATGTTTACAACTGTAGAGACTTAAAGGAAAAAAAAGTTTATGTGAATAACACAACAGGGGGAATGTCAGTGCCAACTCTGTACCATCAAGATAATTGGAACTGGACATTGCCAACATTTACTTATGGTAAATACCTCATTGAGCTAGGTACTAGGGTTTCAATAAATATAACTAATGTAGTATATTATAACTGCAGCAATAACATTGTCTGCATTTTTTTCTACAAGATGCTTCATCATGTCCATATTGAACTGCCCCTGACATACATATGTCTAGGTACAATTACTCCATGGTAAGTTACATATAAAATAAAAGTAAAATATACAATTACTTGTTCATAAGTGTTACCCATGTACCAAAACCATACAATTATTTCCAATGACTCAATTGCAACAAAAGTAGTAAGCTTGAGAACCAGATATAGAAAGTGATCAAAACAAAATCTGATACCAAAAACATATTTTTTTTTACAAAGTAAGAAGTAAAAATGAAAACCTGTGATTAATTAATAACTAGGTCTCGCATTAAATGATCATGGACCTGTTATAACAAGCTCTGATCAGTTCTTAAAAAACACATATTATAAACTAAAATGAAAACAACTAAACCGTTTCATGATAAAACGATGGAGGTCTCTAAACACATCTCTGACCCAACCATTTAAAACATGTAATCCTAACTAGGTACAACTGGCTAACACCCTACACAAGAATGTAATCCTAACTAGGTACAACTGGCTAACACTCTACACAAGAATGTAATCCTAACTAGGTACAACTGGCTAACACCTTACACAAGAATGTAATCCTAACTAGGTACAACTGGCTAACACCCTACACAAGAATGTAATCCTAACTAGGTACAACTGGCTAACACCCTACACAAGAATGTAATCCTAACTAGGTACAACTGGCTAACACCCTACACAAGAATGTAATCCTAACTAGGTACAACTGGCTAACACCCTACACAAGAATGCAATCCTAACTAGGTACAACTGGCTAACACCCTACACAAGAATGTAATCCTAACTAGGTACAACTGGCTAACACCCTACACAAGAATGTAATCCTAACTAGGTACAACTGGCTAACACCCTACACAAGAATGGAATCCTAACTAGGTACAACTGGCTAACACCCTACACAAGAATGTAATCCTAACTAGGTACAACTGGCTAACACCCTACACAAGAATGTAATCCTAACTAGGTACAACTGGCTAACACCCTACACAAGAATGTAATCCTAACTAGGTACAACTGGCTAACACCCTACACAAGAATGTAATCCTAACTAGGTACAACTGGCTAACACCCTACACAAGAATGTAATCCTAACTAGGTACAACTGGCTAACACCCTACACAAGAATGTAGAAATAGACAAAAGCAAAGTCACCCAAATAGGGAGAATGTTAAAGAGCAAACCATAAGCAAGAAAAACATTCTTTATACATTTTGTCTAAATTTGTTTATTCTAAATAATATTATTTTTATTTTGGCATGATAGAGCAGTTTGAAACATTTCTCACAATGTAAAACACGTTTTGTAAAAAGGCACCATTTCTAACATTGAAACTAATGAGCTGTTTTTTATTTGTTTGTTTTTTTGTACCGGAAAAAGACAAAAAACACGGCAAAATAAAAAACCCTCGCTTTTTACAATGAAAAAACATAAAAAAATGTATAAGGAACATTTTACAGTATAATACATACACTTTACACCTCATAGATACATGTACTGTATACCCATAATAACCAAGCTCAAATGGATTAAACAAATGGGTTTTTTCCCTTCAAGAACATACTATTGATTTTATAACCTTTAAAAGGGATAGGAAACCCATTTGTCTTTCTTTTATGAATCAGACAGAGCATAACAAGTTCAATAACTTTCTAATGTCTTCTATTATCACATTTTCTTTGTTCTCTTGGTATCTTTTGTTGAAAAGCAGGGACATATGCTTAGGAGCCGGCCCATTTGTGGAGCACTAAATGGCAGCAGTTTTGCATGAATGTTATCCATTTGCAAGAGCTCTAGATGGCAGCTCTATTTCCTGCCATGCAGTGCTTCAGATGCCTACCTAGGTAGCTCTTCAACACAGAATTTCATAGGAACAAAGAAAACTTGATAACAGAAGTCAATTGGAAACTTTTTTAAAAATGGTATACTCTGTCTGAATCACAATTTGTTTTGAGGGGTTTCATATCTCTTTAAATATATTGCAGCACAATGGTCTACGCTCACGCTATTGATTGTAGACCATTGTATTTTAAGAGACTATGTACTGCATGTTTTCCTCCCCTTTAACCTGGCCAGGCCATTTTTACACCCTTATGCAAGAGATAATTTTAGTTGTTGGGCATTCATTGAAATTAAACATAAATTTTAACTTTTTTTTCTGTGAGGTACCCACTCAAATTATAACTTGTTTTTTTAGCAAACCAAGGCCTAGATTATGAGTTGTGCGTTAGGGTTAAAAAGCAGCGTTATGAGGTCCTAACGCTGCTTTTTAATGCCCCTCTGGTATTACGAGTCTTGCAGGTAAAGGTGTACCGCTCACTTTTTTGGCCAGACTCAGAAATGCCGCAAATCCACTTAGGTAAATTGCGTATCCTCTTTTTTCAATGGGACTTGCATAGTGCCGGTATTATGAGTCTGACTAAAAGTGAGCGGTAGACCCTCTCCTGTCAAGCCTGGTACCGCATTTAAAAGTCAGTAGTTAAGAGTTTTACACTACAATGCCGTAGCATAAAACTCTTAACTAAAGTGCTAAAAAGTACACTAACACCGATAAACTATCTATTAACCTCTAAACCGAGGCCCCGCCACATTGCAAACACTAAAATAAATATTTTAACCCCTAATCTGCCGAACCAGACATCGCCACCACTATAATAAATATATTAACCCCTAAACCGCCGCACTCCTGCATCGCAAACACTAGTTAAATATTATTAACCCCTAATCTGCCGTCCCTAACATCGCCACCACCTACCTACATTTATTAACCACTAATCTGCCGCCCCCAACGTCGCAACCACTATATTAAATGTATTAACCCCTAAACCTAAGTCTAACCCTAACCCCCCTAACTTAAATATAATTACAATAAATCTAAATGAAATTCCTATTATTAACTAAATAATTCCTATTTAAAACTAAATACTTACCTATAAAATAAACCCTAAACTAGCTACAATATAACTAATAGTTACATTGTATCTAGCTTAGGGTTTATTTTTATTTTACAGGCAACTTCGTATTTATTATAACTAGGTAGAATTGTTATTAAATAGTTATTAACTATTTAATAACTACCTAGTTAAAATAAAGACAAATTTACCTGTAAAATAAAACCTAACCTAGGTTACACTAACACCTAACACTACACTATAATTAAATAAATTAACTAAATTAAATACAATTAATTTCAATTAAATAACTAATTACAGAAAATAATAAAGAAATTACAAGATTTTTAAACTAATTACACCTACTCTAATCCCCTTAACAAAATAAAAAAGCCCCCCAAAATAAAGAAAAACACTATCCTACACTAAATTACAAATAGCCCTTAAAAGGGCCTTTTGCGGTGCATTGCCCCAAAGTAATCAGCTCTTTTACCTGTAAAAAAAGTACAAATACCCCCCAACATTAAAACCCACCACCCACACAACCAACCCTACTCTAAAACCCACCCAATCCCCCCCTTAAAAAAAAACTAACACTAACCCCCTGAAGATCACCTTACCGGGAGATGTCTTCAGCCAACCAGGCCAAAGTCCTCAACGAAGCCTGGAGAAGTCTTCATCCAACCGGGCAGAAGTGGTCCTCCAGAAGGGCAGAAGTTTTCATCCAGATGGCATCTTCTATCTTCATCCATCCGGCGAGGAGAGGGTCCATCTTCTAAGACATCCGACTCAGAGCATCCTCTTCTTTCCACGGCCGACGACTGAATTAAGGTTCCTTCAAATTACATCATCCATGATGGCGTCCCTTCAATTTCTGATTGGCTGATAGAATTCTATCAGCCAATCGGAATTAAGGTAGAAAAAATCCTATTGGCTGGTGCAATCAGCCAATAGGATTGAAGTTCAATCCTATTGGCTGATCCAATCAGCCAATAGGATTGAGCTGGCATTCTATTGGCTGTTCCAATCAGCCAATAGAATGCCAGTTCAATCCTATTGGCTGATTGCATCAGCCAATAGGATATTTTTATACCTTAATTCCGATTGGCTGATAGAATTCTATCAGCCAATCGGAATTGAAGGGACGCCATCTTGGATGACGTCATTTAAAGGAACCTTCATTCAGTCATCGGCCGTGGAAAGAAGAGGTAGCTCTGCATTGGATGTCTTGAAGATGGACCCGCTCCGCGCCGGATGGCTGAAGATAGAAGATGCCGTCTGGATGAAGACTTCTGCCCGTCTGGAGGACCACTTCTGCCCGGTTGGGTGAAGACGTCTCCCGGTAAGGTGATCTTCAAGGGGTTAGTGTTAGGTTTTTTAAGTGGGGATTGGGTGGGTTTTAGAGTAGGGCTGGTTGTGTGGGTGGTGGGTTTTAATGTTGGGGGGGAATTGTAATTTTTTTTTCAGGTAAAAGAGCTGATTACTTTGGGGCAATGCACTGCAAAAGGCCCTTTTAAGGGCTATTTGTAATTTGGTGTAGGGTAGGGCTTTTTTTTTATTTTGTTAGGGGGATTAGATTAGGTGTAATTAGTTTAAAGATCTTGTAATTTGTTTATTATTTTCTGTAATTTAGTGTTTGTTTTGTACTTTAGATAATTTTATTTAATTGTAATTAATTGTATTAAATTTAGTTAATTAATTTAATTATAGTATAGTGTTAGGTGTAATTGTAAATTAGGTTAGGTTTTATTTTACAGGTGCTTTTGTATTTATATTAGCTAGGTAGTTATTAAATAGTTAATAACTATTTAATAACTATTGTACCTAGTTAAAATAAATGCAAACTTGCCTGTAAAATAAAAATAAATCCTAAAATAGCTACAATGTAACTATTAGTTGTATTGTAGCTAGCTTAGACCTAGATTTGGAGTTTGGCGTTAGCCGTGAAAACCAGCGTTAGAGGCTCCTAACGCTGGTTTTAGGCTACCGCCGGTATTTGGAGTCACTCAAAATAGGGTCTAATGCTCACTTTTCAGCCGTGACTTTTCCATACCGCAGATCCCCTTACGTCAATTGCTTATCCTATCTTTTCAATGGGATTTTTATAACTCCGGTATTTAGAGTCGTTTCTGAAGTGAGCGTTAGACATCTAACGACAAAACTCCAGCCGCAGGAAAAAAGTCAGTAGTTAAGAGCTTTCTGGGCTAACGCCGGTTTCTAAAGCTCTTAACTACTGTGCTCTAAAGTACACTAACACCCATAAACTACCTATGTACCCCTAAACCGAGGTCCCCCCACATCGCCGACACTCGAATAAATTTTTTTAACCCCTAATCTGCCGACCGCCACCTACGTTATCCTTATGTACCCCTAATCTGCTGCCCCTAACACCGCCGACCCCTATATTATATTTATTAACCCCTAATCTGCCCCCCACAACGTCGCCTCCACCTGCCTACACTTATTAACCCCTAATTTGCCGAGCGGACCTGAGCGCTACTATAATAAAGTTATTAACCCCTAATCCGCATCACTAACCCTATAATAAATAGTATTAACCCCTAATCTGCCCTCCCTAACATCGCCGACACCTAACTTCAATTATTAACCCCTAATCTGCCAAATTATTAACCCCTAATCAGCCAATCGGATTGAACTTGATTCTGATTGGCTGATTCCATCAGCCAATCAGAATATTCCTACCTTAATTCCGATTGGCTGATAGGACATTTAAAAAAATCCTAACACTACTAAAAATAAAAGTATCTAATTACAAAAAACAACAAGCACTAAATTACAAAAAATAAACGAAATTATGAAAAATAAAAAAGAATTACACCTAATCTAATAGCCCTATAAAAATAAAAAGCCCACCCAAAATAAAAAAACCTAGCCTACAATAAACTACAAATAGCTCTTAAAGGGGCATTTTGTAGGGCATTGCCCTAAGTTAAACAGCTCTTTTACCTGTAAAAAAAAAATGCAAAGACCCACCCCCAACAGTAAAACCCACCACCCAACCAACCCCTCAAAAATAAAAAAAACCTAACTCTAACAAAAACCTAAGCTACCCCTTGCCTTGAAAAGGGCATTTGTATGGGCATTGCCCTTAAAATGTCATTTAGCTGAAAAGGGCATTTAGCTCTTTTACGAATAGCCCAAACCCTAAACTAAAAAAAAAAACACCCAAAAAAAAATTAAAAAATCCTAACACCCCCGAAGATCCACTCACAGTTGTTGATGAGAGCTTCTGAAATTCTATTGGCTGTTCAAATCAGCCAATAGGATGAGAGCTACTGTAATTCTATTGGCTGATTTGAACAGCCAAAAGAATTTCAGAAGGTCTCATCCCAGTAGCTCTCATCCGATTGGCTGATTTGAATTTAAGGGCAATGCAAAAGAGCTAAATGCCCTTTTAAGGGCAATGCCCATACAAATGCCCTTTTCAGGGCAATGGGTATCTTAGGTTTTTTAGACAGTTTTTTATTTTTTTATTTTGTGGGTTTGGGGGGGGGGTGGGGGTTTGTAATGTTAGTGGGTCTTTGTACTTTTTTAAGGTAAAAGAGCTGTTTAACTTAGGGGAATGCCCCACAAAGGCCCTTTTAAGGGCTATTGGTAGTTTTTATTATTGAATATTTGTTATTTTGTGTAATGTATTTTTTTCATTTTGAGGTTGGTTTTTATTTTTAGATTAGGGCTTGGGCATTTAATTAAAGAGCTGAATGCCCTTTTAAGGGCAGGACAAAGAGCTAAATGCCCATACAAATGCCCTTTTCAGGGCAATGGGTAGATTAGGTTTTACTTTATTTTTATTTTGTGGGTTTGGGGGGTGGGGGTGGTATACTGTTAGGGGGTGTTTGTTTTGTAGCAAAAGAGCTGTTAACTTTAGGGCAATGCCCAACAAAAGGCCCTTTTAAGAGCCCTTGGTAGTTTATTCTAGATTAGGCTTTTTTATTTTGGGGTGTTTTTTTTTTTTTAAAGGGTATTAGAATAGTAATAATTTTTATTGTTGTAGATAATTGCTTTTGTTATTTTTTGTAATGGTAGGATTTTTTATTTTTTGTAATGTTAGGTTTTAGTGTAAGGCAGCTTAGGTTTTATTTCATAGGTAAGTTTGTATAAATTTTAACTGGGTAGTTAGTAAATAGTTTATAACTATTTACTAACTAGTCTACCTAGTTAATATAAATACAAACTTACCTGTGGAAAAAAAACCTAAGCTAGCTACACTATAACTATTAGTTATATTGTAGCTAGCTCAGGTTTTATTTCACAGGTAAGTTTGTATTTAGTTTTAAATAGGTATTATTTAGTTAATAATTATAATTTTAATTTAGCTCTATTTTAATTATGTTAAAGTTAGGGGGTGTTAGGGTTATGTTTAGGGGTTAATATAGTTTAATTTAGGTTGTTGCGATGTTGGGGGATGACGGTTTAGGGGTTAATAGGTTTATTTAGTAGTAGTGATGTGGGAGGCCAGAGGTTTAAGGGTTAATAACTTTATTTAGTGGCAGCATTTTCAGGGAGCGGCAGAATAGGGGTTAATAGATTTATTATAGTGTGGGCGATGTTGGGGGGCAGCAGATTAGGGGTGTTTAGACTCAGGATTTATGTTAGGGTATTAGGTTCAAACGTTATTTTTTTTCCCCATAGACATCAATGGGGCTGCGTTACGGAGCTTTTCTTTCCGCGATCGCAGGTTTTAGGCTTTTTTCTGACCAGCTCTCCCCATTGATGTTTATAGGGAAAGCGTGCATGAGCACGTCAAAACAGCGCTTGGATCATGTGTGGTATGGAGCTCAACGCAACCATATCATACGCACAAGCCGGCTGTTTCAAAACTTGTAATGTCTGTGCTATAGAGGGTTAAATAGGGAAAATGTTGTTGCGTTCGTTAATTTCCCTATAGTGCGCATAACTCATAATTTAGGTGAGTGTTTGTAATCCATCATAGTACTTGGGTAGCTAAATGTGACATTTGCACACAAAGTGCATGCGGAGGACAACATATATCATTAATTATATAAAATAGTAACTTCGATGTACTATTTGAATGTATGTGCAAATGGCTTTTAGCAGAGCGTTTCCTCTGTCATAAAAGCTACCCAAGTACTACGGATGCGCTAGCAGGAGAATCTGACAGAACACAAACACTGTTTGTTAGATTTTTCTACCTTTTGAGTCCGCATGCGCTAATTACGTCACTGCTTCACTGAGTGAAGCGGGCGTAATTATTTTCACAACCCCTATTAAATGTTCCTACCCTGCTAAGTGCACATGAATATATGCACGTCAGAGCATGCCACGGATCAAGTGTGGAATGCGAAGATGTAATTTGCACATTAGCCGCTGTAGAAAAATTTGATAGTTGTTGTTTGATAAATTGTGTGCTCTATCTAAATCTTAAAAGTTTAATTTTTACTTTAGTGGTCCTTTAATGTGTTCCTAATTATCCAGTTTACTTGCTGAAGTGTATAGAATTGGTTTAAATGTATTTTATCATTTGAAATTGGTGCCTTTGCCTGTTCACCCATAATGTACATTTCAATACTTTAGTACTGGTTATTAAAAAATTATTGAAAGTTTAGAAGAAATCAAGCTCCCAGTGGCGGCGGGGACAAAGATAATTACCATTCCTTTTATAATGTTCTCTATAAGTACTGGTCTTAGAGAAAAGATAAGACAGATTTTATGTAAATTTAGAGGTGGTGGTTTCAATTATAATGAAAATAGTAACAAAGTATTGGCCTTTTTGTATAGAGAGGGGAGGTAAACAAGTCAGCTCTTCTGGTATGGTCAGCCCATTTAAATGGGCAAGTTCTTCAAAATAATGTGTGTTGGTTTCAATGAGCAAAACCAGCTATTTAAAATAAAATAAATCTAAATCTAAAAAAACAATTTCTCATACATGTATTATTCTGCAGCTTTTATATCCCTTTAAATTCTACAAAATATTTTAATGGGATCATGTATTGCTCAGCTTTAGATATTTTGGACATATTTTTCATTTTTATTATACATGAACATTTAAAATGTAAATAGGACTCTTGTACTTACAATTGGAAAAGAGAGTACGTGCAATCTATTTTTTACAATATATTAATGTAATATGTTTCCATTACCTGGCTTCCTTTTTTATTTTAAATGTTTCTTCTATTTGAATGCTACAGAACTTATTATTAAGAACAGTAATAAACATTAAACTACCTAAGCACCACAATATTTTGTGGAAGATTAAATAGCAATCAATTTATAAATATAACTGCTCCAAAAATCATTGTCATTTGACTCCAGAGAATAAAATGAAATACTAATTCATCTATGGCCTTTGGGATCATCCTTAGTACAAAAGGTACTAGAAAATATGTGAATTTCTTTAAAGAGATAAACGTAAGGAAAGGAAACCCAGAATATGATAGGCAGTCTGTATTGTATTAACAACAAAAAGGTATCAAATAAAGTGCAAGGTGCTAAAAAGAAACTCTCAAGTTCCTTGGTATATCACTCATTCACTCGCTCCAGCGTGGACAATGGAGATCTCACTCACCCAATCCAATGGAGAAGGCGGGTATCGCCATTCGCGGCTGTAGATTCAATCCGGACACCTCTAAGGGGGCTCGGCCCAATTCCGGCCAATGGAACACACTCTGGAACGAGGCAGAGATCCCTTGCTCCGCCTCAACTTATTCCAGACACTTGTTCCTCCGATAGAATACAGTATCCCTCCGCCAGTGACGTAGTGAAAAACAGTTCCTGCTTGCAATAGGGAACTGCCAAATGTAGAAAAGCACACAATGCAATCCTCTTTGAAGAGTATAAGCTCGTAATGCACAGCAGGAAACAGCCAAACTCCGGACAATAATAGCTTGAAAAGAGAAAGTGGAGGCTGTTTCCTTAAAATTAATTCCTTTATTTATTCAGTTTAAAACCGGCAAACACAGCAAGGATAGGGTATGGTGTAGAAGGCGCAGCACAGTCTGGCTAAAGCCAGACTGTGCTGCGCCTTCTACACCATACCCTATCCTTGCTGTGTTTGCCGGTTTTAAACTGAATAAATAAAGGAATTAATTTTAAGGAAACAGCCTCCACTTTCTCTTTTCAAGCAATTTCTTTAAAGAGACATTAAATCCTATTTTTTTCTTTCATTATTTAGGTAGAGCATTCCATTTTAAACAACTTTCCAATTTACTTCTTTTATCTAATTTGCTTCTTTCTTTTGGTATCCTTTGTTAAAATGCATACCGAGGTAGGCTCAGGATCTTGGAACTAGCTGCTGATTGGTGGCTGCACATATATACCTCTTCTCATTGGCTTACTGATGTGTTCATCTAGCTCCCAGTAGTGCATTGCTGCTCCTTTAATACTAAGACAATGAAGTAAAATCTATAATAGAAGTAAATTGGAAAGTTGTTTAAAATTATATGTTCTATCTGAATCATGAAATAAAAAATGGGTTTTGTGGCCCTTTAACTATTAAATAACCACTCAATGCAGTAGAATGACATGCATAACAAGTGCATAATAAAAAAACAGTGCAATAACACTTACTTTGAATTTCAAATAAGCAGTAGATTTTTTCAGGCAAATGTATTTTTTCCTTCAATTTTCTGGCCCCCTGTATCATGTGACAGACATCAGCTGATCCTAGACTAGTATTCATATACCCTGTGAGTATGTGCACATGCTCAGTAGGGTCTTGTTACCCAGAACGTTTGACTATAAAAAGACTGTGCAAAATGTGATAATGGAAGTAAATTGGAAAGTGTCTTAAAACTGAATGCTCTATCTGAACCATAAAAGGTTATTTTGACTTGTGTGTCCCTTTAACTCTACAACTGTTATCCACAATATTTAATTAACATAACCACGAAAGAATCAAGCAAAATCTCCCAAAATATTAACTGAAGAGAGTTGGGGAGGAGGACTGGAAAATACCCTAACCCTATAAAAAGTAAAACATAAAATAAAAATAATAATAATAATATAATTTTATATATATCTATATATATATATTTACAGTATATATATATAGCACATGGAAGTTAGATATTATTGCTATTATTACTGTGTGTAAATTGTATGTTGTTCTGCTCCACCTGCTATTTGTGTAGATCAAGCAAAAGAATAAGCAGTATATTCATTTGTATTGTATTAATACAACTTATTACATTGAGTATGTATTGGTGGGGTAGATTATTATATGTGGGATCGGTGTGCAGCAAATATTAATTTAAATATCATAAATATGTTAAAAACAAAAAATGTTGAGAAAAGTAAAAGTTGTTTAAATGTAACAACAGAATACTAACAGGAAGTGTCTGATTACACGCATCTGCGTTCTGGGATTGCTTATCAGCTGAATGGTGACAATGCCCACATAAAAAAAGTTGGTTTATTTAAGAGATAAACAGCAATTAAAAACAAATTCAAATATCAAATCAAATATTTTTTAAACATTAATTTTTATTTCTCCTTCTAAACCAATATAAAAGATGTCCTTGAGTTATTTTAGATATCTAAATAAGATTATTAAATTACTACAAGATCATGAGATGCTATATATGGCCATATGTCTGAAGGCTAAACAGGAGAATTAAATTATCTGAGTGCCTATTTCATCAAGTGTAGGATTTAAGGTGTTATGACTAGGATGAGGTGTTCAATAACAAAGCTAAACTTAGGGCCTAATATTCCATTAATGTAAAATGTCCAATTTCTCTTTTAATACACAGATATGGCCACATGTTATAGTATTTCTTGAGAATATAAATAAACAGTCAGATCTCTGCATTGCTCCAATTTCTTATGCAAACACTCACTGCTGTGAGTCAACTCAGAAATAGGAGTATGCTGCATCAAAAGAGGGCTTTTTTAAATGTGTTTTTAATAGAAAAAGTATATTCTTGTCCTGAGTAAATATACTGTATATATGATATACACCTGTGAGCTTTCCTTCCTTCTACAGCACTTTGTTGAATATATTGCAGAAAAATTCACATAATGTATTTATATGTGTATAGTTCCACTCTGCATGGGTAACATTTGGGCCGGCCCATTGGTGTAACTATTTTTTGTTAATTTCAGGTTAACCAACTGTTACTGTATATTTTGGTTACTGTTTGCATTATTTTTACTTTGCCAAGATGGATCTGACTTGGTTTGGACCCACTTGTCATACAATAAAACCACCTTTCTGAAAGTAAATTTCTACAAGTGTTTTTTTCAAAAAGAGTGCTGAATTCCCAGTCTTTGGTGAATGCCACTATTATGTGTCATTCTTCTCTTCTTATTATTGTGCAATATAATAATTAAATGGGTCTGCACCAATAGTATATACTATTTATAAATTAGTGAGTTTGTTTTTTCAAACTTGCAAAAGAAGTGGCTGAGCAATCTCTACATTTCAACACTTGAACATATGCTATTTTTTCCATCCACACCTATTTTATTGAGTTTATAACTTTTTTTACCAGTTATTTGGATTAAGGTCCCTTTTCTGGTACTCTGGTGGATGAAGTAGAGCACTTACTTATTCGTTATATTTCAATAACTTTCATTAGGTGTGGTTTCTGTGTGGCTGGTGGGTTTTGCGACCAGGTTCGGAGTCTCACCTTTTGGCACCCTTGAAAGTAAGAATGGAGAGTTAAATCCATTAAATATTTTTACAGCATTTAAAGAGTATAAAAAACTGCTTGTCAAACAAATAAAATTACGGGCAGAAACAGCTAGCCTAGAAAATTATGTAAAGAATTGGATAGTCCCGAGGGGGTTAAGATTAAGACTAGATCCAGGTACAAACCTGAGAGAGGATGAAGGAGGTGATATTTTTCTAGAAGACTGGAATTCCAGCCTTACAGACTGTTCAATTATCCTTATGAAGAAAATGATAAAAAGAAATAAGGAGAGATTTGAAAAAACAAAAAAAACAGTAGAAGAGGCACTTAAAGTAGTAAATACATTTGAACAGAACACGAATTTTGAGAAACTAAATAGAGAAATACAGGAACAGCTAGCTATACTCCAGTCAGATATAAAGTCTAGAAAGAGCAGGAAACTAGCTAGAGACAATGATGATTACTTAAAAAATCGAGTATACAACTATCAAACTATTAGAGGCTCTTTTGATTCAGGTACTGACAGTTCGGATGTAGAAACTGAAAAGCAGCCATCAAAAAACGAACTTCATCTAACAAAGACTGGTTTAGAAGAAGGAGAGGGGGTAGGAAGAGACACAGGAGGAGGGACTACTCCTTCAGAAGGGAGGAGATATCCTTTCAGACAGAGCAGGCAAGGGGACTACAGCCAGAAAAGGGGTCGGAGAGGACGTCCACGGAGGTTCCGAAGCAGAAGGGGCTACTGATATCTTCAGATAGTAATCTGCAGGTGATAAATTTGTCCTCTTTCAAACTAAACCAAGCATATATGAGTGTTTTGAAGAAAGGTCTAACCTTTTGTCCTACGAATGGGCTCAATAAGTTTGAATTCATCAAAGACTTGCATTATTTTGCAAGAAGACTTGTCCTTTCCCAAATGTTTAAAGGCAAAAGCAATAGATATTTGGTTGATTTGGCACTGAATAAAGAGGACAGAGGTGCACTTGCAGATCTTGAGGAGCTCCTTACAGAACAGGTCGAAATCTCTGACTTGGACCCTTCTCCTGGGAACACTCAGATAAGAATAAAATCTAATCTAAGAGCTAAATCTAAATACATGCCCCAGTTAGCTTCTATCCCTTCTGTTAATACGTTCGTCAAACTAGTTGAAAAGGATGTTAATAAACTCATGCTTACAGGTGTAATTAACGATAATCTATCTAAAGTGGAAAGCCTTAAATGAATTAATGTATGCTGAAGACATTGTAATAAAAAGTGCCGACAAGGGCGGAAATGTGGTACTCTGGGATGCCAAATGCTATGTCTTAGAAGTAAAAAGACAATTGCTGGATAAAAATCAATATCTGCGCCTCCAGGAGAATCCCATTTCCTCCCTAAAAATTGCACTGTTTAAATTATTAAATGATGCTAAAGAAATTGGGATCATTAATCTATCTGAATTTAAATATCTATATAATGATTTTCCGGTGATGCCAGTTTTTTATTGCCTACCTAAATTGCATAAGAATTTCTTAAACCCCCTGGGACGTCCCATTATTTCTGGGATAGGCAGTCTTACAGAGAACTTACAGAGAAAAAAAGGACTTTTTTTTCAAACCCTTTCTCGAAACTATGCCCTCATATGTTATAGACACACTTGATCTTCTAAGGAAGATAGAGGGCATTACATTACCTAGTGGAGCTATCCTGGTCTCACTGGATGTGGAAGGTCTTTATTCCTCTATTCCACATTCAGTGGGAATAAAGGGCAGCAAAACACTTTTTGGATACTAGAGGGACTAACTACTCTGAACACACAGAATTTGTTGTCAACCTGCTAACATTTGTGCTGGAAAATAATGTCTTTTCCTTTGATAATAAGCTGTATAAACAGATCAGGGGGACAGCAATGGGGGCCACTTGTGCCCCCACATATGCTCGTCTACATCTGGGTTTATGGGAAATGGAAGAAGTTTTCCAAAAACAAGCTTTCAATAAACATGTGCAACTTTGTTTACGCTATGTGGACGACGTCTTGCTGATCTGGGAGGGTACAGAGAATGAACTAAGATGCTTTGTATCAGAACTTAATGATAATAACAGAAACATTACTCTGACCCTAGATTTCAGCAAGACGGACTTATCTTTTCTTGACTTACATATAAGAATTGAAAGGGATACCCTGATAACTGAGAATTTTAGGAAGGAAACAGCCACTAATAGTGTACTTGAAGCACACAGTCATCATCCTGAACATTTAAAAAGAGGCATCCCAAAAGGTCAATTCCTGCGGTTACGCAGGAATTGTTCCTCAGTCTCAAAATACAATGAACACGCTATCTCTATGGAACAACGTTTTAAAACTAGGGGTTACTCGAAGAGAGTAATAGCACATGCCAGATCCTATGCCCAGAAAACAGACAGAAATAGTCTGTTAACCCCTAAATCAAGAGAAAGTGACAACAAAATCAGACTTATTACAGAGTACAATTGCAACTGGAATCATTTGAGAGATATACTCAAGAAAAACTGGAGTGTTCTCTTAAATGATGATAACATTGCAAAAGAGATAGGAGAGGCTTCCCTTTTAACAGCAAGGAGAGCCCCTAATCTTAAAGACAGACTAGTCAAGAGCAAATTTGTTACCCCTCAAAAGAATTGGTTGTCTAGACAAAAACTGATAGGCAATTTTCCATGCAAAAAGTGTGTGGCCTGTCGGTTTATGTTACAGACAAAAGTGTTTTCAGTTAATGAAGAGAAAATCTACAGGTTAAAATATTTTTTTAACTGTAACACCGAAGGTGTAATCTATCTCCTCTCATGTAGCTGCCCTTGTTTTTATGTCGGAAAAACAAAACGGATTCTGAAAGACAGAATCCTGGAACATAGGGACGACATAAAAAACAAGATACAGACTAGCATTGTAGCCAGACACTTTGAAATTTTTCACAACAGCCTACCTGACTGTATGAGGGTGACAGGCATCAACAAGGGAATTACCAATGGTAGGGGGGGTAATAATGATAAAATCCTTCTGCAGAAAGAATGCAGATGGATCTTTAACCTAGCTACCATTGGTAAAAGGGGTCTTAATGAAAAGCTTGATATGGGAAGTTTCTTTTAGCTTTCATTGGACCACAAGATTCCCTTCATCCATTGGTTTAATAGCGTACTTCATAAACGTAACCCCTATCAAACTTTGGTCTACAGTAACTTGTAGATTGCTAAATATATTCTATATCTACGTATTTTTTGATGTATACTAATATATATTTTTTTTTTTACTTTTAATATTTAGTTTGTGTTTATTTTTTCACCTGTTCTAATGGGCGGTTGTTGAATTCCTATAAAATAGCACGTATGACGTGCATACTATCATGCCCTGATGAAGCCCCGTCCTTTTGATGACGTAAGGGTGAAACACGTGTCGGCGATTGGTTAGCCGACCCACGTGTGATCCATGCTGTTTGTTGGAGCCCTTCGCTGCAATTGAGCGCCACAGAGGAATCGAGCAGGAAAGTCTCTTAGCGTAATTGTGTGTACATGGAGAGTGCATCTAAACGCTAAAGAAGGTGTAACAAATATCATCTTGAGGATATCAGATGTCCGTCGACTACTCAAGCAGATGAACGGCTGGTGTAAGGCCCTTTAAGGGTAATTGGAGCAACGCTGAGGTTAAGGGTAAAACTGAGATAGCTTTGAAAGGGTGCAGTTGACAGAGGGGCACTATTATAACAGCAAGTACCCTCCTGCTCCCTTTCCTGACCGGCTTGACATTTGTGCATTTGTTTGCTTGCTAATCCACGCTGCATGTAACCTGACCTCCCACTGAATACTTCCTTCTGTGCCTGCTTGAGTGACTTTAACCATCTTTATCTTTTACACCTCCCTAACAGCTTACAACCGCATACCGCTTGTCTAATGCTTTTTCGACAATGACCTGCTCTCTTTCTACTGTTGGGCATAATATCAAATAGTGCTTGATTCATCTCGGGGACTTTTTTACCTGTCATTATCGGTACAAACTTGAAAGACTGTTCAACTTCTTAAGTCCCTTTTGAAGTTTTCTTTATAAGCTTACTTTTGCCTATTTGATATAGAATCAGCTTTGATTGTTTCAGATTGTGCTGTACAATTCACATGATGTATTTATATGTGTATAGCTCCACTCTGCATGGGTAACATTTGGGCCGGCCCATTGGTGTAACTATTTTTTGTTAATTTCAGGTTAACCAACTGTTACTGTATATTTTGGTTACTGTTTGCATTATTTTTACTTTGCCAAGGTGGATCTGACTTGGTTTGGACCCACTTGTCATACAATAAAACCACCTTTCTGAAAGTAAATTTCTACAAGAGTGCTGAATTCCCAGTCTTTGGGGAATGCCACTATTATGTGTCATTCTTCTCTTCTTATTATTGTGCAATATACAGGGAGTGCAGAATTATTAGGCAAGTTGTATTTTTGAGGATTAATTTTATTATTGAACAACAACCATGTTCTCAATGAACACAAAAAACTCATTAATATCAAAGCTGAATAGTTTTGGAAGTAGTTTTTAGTTTGTTTTTAGTTATAGCTATTTTAGGGGGATATCTGTGTGTGCAGGTGACTATTACTGTGCATAATTATTAGGCAACTTAACAAAAACAAATATATACCCATTTCAATTATTTATTTTTACCAGTGAAACCAATATAACATCTCAACATTCACAAATATACATTTCTGACATTCAAAAACAAAACAAAAACAAATCAGTGACCAATATAGCCACCTTTCTTTGTAAGGACACTCAAAAGCCTGCCATCCATGGATTCTGTCAGTGTTTTGATCTGTTCACCATCAACATTGCGTGCAGCAGCAACCACAGCCTCCCAGACACTGTTCAGAGAGGTGTACTGTTTTCCCTCCTTGTAAATCTCACTTTTGATGATGGAACACAGGTTCTCAATGGGGTTCAGATCAGGTGAACAAGGAGGCCATGTCATTAGATTTTCTTCTTTTATACCCTTTCTTGCCAGCCACGCTGTGGAGTACTTGGACGCGTGTGATGGAGAATTGTCCTGCATGAAAATCATGTTTTTCTTGAAGGATGCAGACTTCTTCCTGTACCACTGCTTGAAGAAGGTATCTTCCAGAAACTGGCAGTAGGACTGGGAGTTGAGCTTGACTCCATCCTCAACCCGAAAAGGCCCCACAAGCTCATCTTTGATGATACCAGCCCAAACCAGTACTCCACCTCCATCTTGCTGGCGTCTGAGTCAGACTGGAGCTCTCTGCCCTTTACCAATCCAGCCACGGGCCCATCCATCTGGCCCATCAAGACTCACTCTCATTTCATCAGTCCATAAAACCTTAGAAAAATCAGTCTTGAGATATTTCTTGGCCCAGTCTTGACGTTTCAGCTTGTGTGTCTTGTTCAGTGGTGGTCATCTTTCAGCCTTTCTTACCTTGGCCATGTCTCTGAGTATTGCACACCTTGTGCTTTTGGGCACTCCAGTGATGTTGCAGCTCTGAAATATGGCCAAACTGGTGGCAAGTGGCATCTTGGCAGCTGCACGCTTGACTTTTCTCAGTTCATGGGCAGTTATTTTGCACCTTGGTTTTTCTACACGCTTCTTGCGACCCTGTTGACTATTTTGAATGAAACGCTTGATTGTTCGATGATCACGCTTCAGAAGCTTTGCAATTTTAAGAGTGCTGCATCCCTCTGCAAGATATCTCACTATTTTTTACTTTTCTGAGCCTGTCAAGTCCTTCTTTTGACCCATTTTGCAAAAGGAAAGGAAGTTGCCTAATAATTATGCACACCTGATATAGGGTGTTGATGTCATTAGACCACACCCCTTCTCATTACAGAGATGCACATCACCTAATATGCTTAATTGGTAGTAGGCTTTCAAGCCTATACAGCTTGGAGTAAGACAACATGCATAAAGAGGATGATGTGGTCAAAATACTCATTTGCCTAATAATTCTGCACTCACTGTATATATATATATATATATATATATATATATATATATATATATATATATATCAAGCTTGCAGGAGTTGTCCTTATTAGCCAATGGACAATCTATCACAAATATATCATTACTATTTCTGTGTAAAACAATTTACAAAATATTTAAATAGTACCTTTTCATAGTAAATGTTTCACCAATTCCTTCTGCTTAACCCTATATTGTATTTGTAATAGCACATTAACCATATCTAAAGTCTGAATATACACACCTGCTTATGGTACCTATGAACTTAGATTATGTTAACTAAATCTTACTAACCCAGGACTGAAATGTTAAATTCAGGTAGGTGTTCAGCCTTCCCCTGTCTGATCATTTCAAGGTCATTGCCAAGAAGCAATATGTATTCCTACAAGGATGATATTAAAAAGGGACATGAATCCTACATTTTTGCTTTAATGGTTCAGACAGAGCATACAATTTTAAACAAATTTCCAATTTACTTCTATTCTCATATTTGCTTAATTTTCTTGGAATCCCTTGGTATCACAGCAGGTGAGCCAATGACAAGCGTTATGTTGGATTAGCCACCAATCAGCAGCCCATTGTTGCTCCTGAGCCTACATAGGTATGCTTTTCAACACAGGATGTCAAAATAATGGAGCAAATTGGATAAGAGAAGTACATTGAAAAGTTATTTAAAATTACATGCTCTATCTGAATCATGAAAGTTTACTTTCAATTTCACTGTCCCTTTAAACATATTCATTTGTATGTACTTTTTTTTTTTTGGTGCCGAAACCAGGGAATGAACCAGCATTTTTATGTACTTTTAAATATCAGGATAATTTGATTTGTGAACTGTAAATTATGCATTAGGTTGCTTTAAATTGTCCCCATTGGAATCTTTCAAATTGCTTGTTTACTGTGATGTCTAGATTAAACAAAATAAAAAATAATTAATATATATACTGCATATTTTAAAGTCATATTTGCTTACAATTTGTGCCAATAAATCAGTAAACCTTTAATCTATCTGTGTATTTTCCTGCTTATTAAAAAAAATGCAAGAGAATACCCTTCCCTTAATTCGAGTGAATGGAATTGTATTTCTCAGCACTATTTAACTTCTCCACCAAGTGTGGCAGATTGTGGAGCCCTATGTGAAATAGCTGCCTTTTATGCTTTGTTGCAGGGTGCTCAGATCATTGCCATAGTACTTTTTCGCCTCACTGTTTAGAGATCACCAACAAGCAGTTGGGGAACGTTTGTAGTGTGTTTCATGCACATTATCCTTAGTGTGACATATATGCATGTTTATTTGAATTTTGCACAAGAGGCTTCATTTATTAAGCAGCTACTTCTCCTCTCCGCCACCTCAAGTGTGGAGGAATGAAACCATCCAGATCCAATTGGGATAATTGTCAAGCCCCGTTCTCATGCTTGGATGTGCTAGAGTAGGGGGCGTAGCTGCACCAGCAGTTGGTTGTGCAATATTTAAGGGCCATGATACCCAAATGTTTAAACACTTGAAAGTGATGCAGCATAGCTGTAAAAAGCTGACTAGAAAATATCACCTAAACCTCTCTATGTAAAAAAGAAAGATATTTTACCTCAAAAGTTCCTCAGTAGCCACCTCCCATTGTAAAGGATTTCTAAGCAGCATTTTAGTGTGTCTGTCCTGGGACAGCTGAAAGGATAAGCCTCCTGAACTCTCATATTATTTCACCAATCAGGTAAAGGAAGCTTACTATGAAATCTCATGAGAGTTAAGTCAAATCTCATGAGATCACAGTAAGAGTGCATGACCTCAGCACTGCTGATGCTGATTGGCTGCTGTTCATTTCTTCATTTTTTTTTTATTTTTACCTGCAGCTGGGAGCAGCTGAGTATAACTTTTTACACAGAACTTACTCTGCTGAGCTGAGGAGATTGTGAGGTAAAATATCTTCCTTTTTTACATAGAGATGCTCAGGTGATATTTTCCTGTCAGCTTTTTACAGTGATTTAGCATATGAGTATTATGTCCCTTTAAATGTGGGCAGTGGATGTTGCCTCCTCACTGCAATGTTGGACAGACAGGTTCCCAGGCGTGAATCTTGACCTCCCAACATTTAATAAATGGAGCCCCATTTGTTTACTTTATGTCTGGTGTAGGCAAGAAAAATGCAAGCAGTCATTGTTGCTTGTTTCTGATAGTTTTAATACTTTGTTTAATTTTGAAAAGCTGGTGCAAGTATTTCAAGTAGATTTCAAATGGATTTGACAATACACTTGATTATGAATAGCAATGTGTTGTGTTCATGTGTCTGACTCGGTGTGCCAGTGTAGTTTCTGTAGTTGAGAGGCTCTCTCACTGTTTACCTATTCTTTTTTTTTTCATCTGGAAACAAATCTACAGGGATATGCTGTATGTGTTAAGCAAAATATACATATTTTATCTATACAGTATAACCAAAAGACTGTGTACTTACAATTTATTATTATACATTTTATTCAAGTGACACTACACATTGTTTTTATTAATAGGCTTAATCGAAGAACATAGAAAGTAATAAAATAATGCAATAATAGAAACATAGGAAGTTTTCTGACTATTAAGTACAGCTAAGTCTTTTTTTTTTTATAGATCATATACCTGTAGAAAGATATGGCTAAATAAAACAATAATAAAGAAATATATTCCATTCACTCACCTTAAATATAATATCACTAGGCTTATAGCTTTTGCTATTGGCAAAAGCAAAAATTGGGAATAAATCTTACTAATCGAACACAATGGGGAACTGAAGCACAAATGTATATTGGATTATCATTCAAGTATAACATCAGGTGTTGTCCTTCTGTTGACTTAGCCTTAGACTTTACATTGCTTTGTAGTTGTAACAGATAGTCATAGGTTAAATAAATAATATTTTGAATGAATAGAAAATTGTTTCCATTATGCAAGATATATTTTGCCCACATTCAGAGGACCTGTATCAGCTTTATTTTATGTACACAAGTTAGCAAATCCATGCAATAAGTAAACCTGATTGGGACCATCTGTCAGGACAAGAGCATGCTGTGTTCTTTTCAAATGTCCTATTAATTCTATATTTCTACATTCACCTTACATTGAACTCTTCATTTAAACTAACAGCTATGTCTCAGTAACTTGAGGTGCTTAAAACAGGTCTCAACCAACAATATCTTTTCCAAACCTACGGCTAGTTTACGAGTTGTGCGTTAGGGTAAAAAAGCAGAGTTAACAGGTCCTAACACCGCTGGTATTACGAGTCTTGCAGGTGAGTGGTACATTTAGGCGAAAGAGGTGATAAATTTGCACTAGAAAAAGAGGGTATGGCTAGTGAGTTTAGAAGGGATTTCCTCTAAAGATCCCTAAAAGGAGAGATAGCAAGCAAGGGGAAAAAACACACCAGCGCCTAAAATAGGCTGTTATACCCAAGAACCACAGAGTCAGTATAAGGATAAAGTATTTATTACTAGATTAATATAGGACAAGGAATACAATTATAAAAATCCTCACTTAATCTAAACTAAAATAGGTGCAGGTTGGCCAACCTAGGAAACTAATATTTAAATAGATAGAAATGTCTATATGTGTAGAACATATGTTAAAATTGTATCTAAAAATATATGAAACATATGTGAGAGTTTAATATAAAATGAGCACAATCTGAGAATTAAAATTAAACACTTTATATAAAATAGTATTATGCAACACACAGCGATATACCATATAGAACATATGGCAAATTCAAAAACTTGCTGATAAATCAATTCTGAGCATAAAACATTAACAGACCTATTGGGAGTACTGATAGTAACAACCACTTCTGATCGTGGGTTAGTTACCGATGAGAGTCTATAAGTCTATAAGACTGTATTGTCAGTAATTTAAGTAGTAGAATACTTCAGTAAATGAAGAACGGATTAAACCTGTATGGTTTTTTTAGTCCGTATAAAGAGCAGCTGAATGGTACCTTTTGTGTTGTCTGTCCAGTTATGGCATCAATGTGTGTCTTCTCATGAATGCTGTGTCAGGATAATATTTCCAATATCTCCAAAGATAGCCGATCGTGAAGCCGGTTAGTTCCTCTTGGCGTTCTCCCGCTGTGCACCTACAGAGTGCGCGCCTTATCCTGAAGGGGCTCTGATAGGTCCTGGCTGTTTGTGGGGGAGTAACCGCTCTCGATCAGGTTTGGTTACCGGCTCTACGGCTATAGTTGTGTGTGATGTCTAGGACTTCCAATGCGTCCAAAGCAGTCTCCTTGGTTAGGAAAAGATAGCAGCAATGCGTTTCAACTGAGAGAACTCAGTCTTTGTCAAGCTGCTTTTCCTTAGCTGTGTGGAGCTTAAGTAGCCTCTAACAATTAACTATTAGGCGGAACTTAATCATTCAATTAGCAGTGGGGATACCATTTAACTTATTAAAAGGCATGTTAATAAAATAAACAAATAATAAATGAAGGCTTATTATAGTGGAATAGTCTGATATAACATAACATATAGTACCCTTTAGTTAGAATAATAGAAACTTTTTGCTGGAATAAGGATTTTCTTATATAGAGATATAGATCTCACTAATGGATATTCTCTATGGCTAAAAGAGGAACAGAATAATACTAGCATAGAGGAAAATAAGACAAGCATAGGGGAAAATAAGACAGATGTGGCTTTTGCTGAAATTCAGGTTTTCCTATGTAAATAAACATACTCGCTATAGCTGAAGAGGGTTAAAGTGAATGTAAATTTTCTCTACTTTGAACGTTTATCTTATTTGCTTTTTGGTGTACAATTCAAACCGCCACTTTTTTTTTTTTTTTAAATGTAAAATAAATATTATACTTTTATTACCAATTTGGTCCGTTTTATGGACCAGCTCCTCCCATCCACAACTTCCTGATTTTGTTCCATGTTACATATACAGCGGTCCCACCCGCTGTTTACGTAGAGGAAATGCGCGCTCCCGGCTATCGGCACATCTGCGCATGCGTTACACGCCAATGTAATTGTATAGTAACATAGTATTCAATGAATGAAAACATTCATTGAATACTATCGTTGAAGACAGTACAGCAGCGATCGAGCCAGCCCCTGTATGATCGCTACATACGTTGCGATCCAAAATTGGGGAATAAATTACTAAGACCCAAAATCGCTGAAGAGCGCATGCGCAAAATGTGAACGCGTGTCTGAGATCAGTATTAGAACAGCGCTCTAATGCAAGCACATTACGGACGCATGACGTAGAGAAAAAGTTTTGGTCCCCTCGTGGTGGATTCACTGATTGGTTGACAAGATCGAGCCTACTATGTCAATCAATCATCAAAGATGGCGGGCGGAGGATTAAAAGTACGATCACAGCTATCTAAATACAAAATACTCTGTAAATACAAATTTATTACAAAAATCATCAATTAAAGTATACCTATTTTCAAATACATTTTAATGCTGTGTTTAGCAGCCAGAATGACTTTACATTCACTTTAAAGTATCAAAATAATAGTTTAATATACCCAGTAGTGAGCGTATCAATTCCTCAATTCTATTATAAAGAACCAAGAGATAGTTTGTATAGACTTAATGGGAATGTAAAGAAAGCTGCTTTAGAATTGGGGTAATTATTTAAATAAATATGGAGAAAATCATTGTGGAGTAAAATCATTAACTATAAGTATATTTGATGGGAATTTTTGCTCAGGAGTTTAAAAAGCAATTCAGATTAAAATCTAAATTTAACCCTTCTGGTTTTAAAGTGCGGAGTTCGAATATCCATTTGGCCTCATTCTGTAATAATAGGTGAGACAAATTACCTCCTCTTTTCTTTTCATTTATTTTGGCTATTGCTGTAAAATTAAAGAATTTTAAATTATTATTACAGCAAGTTTTAAAGTGTTTTGCCACTGGGAGATCCTTATTTCTATCTTTTTCTGAATTTTCAATGGAGTTTATGTGTTCCCTAATTCTCTCTCTTATTGTTCTCTCCGTCTCACCTATATACTGTTTCCCGCATTTTTTACAAGTTATCAGATAGATTGTATTGATATCGATGCATCGTATAGTCTCTTTTATTGTGTAATTTTTCATTGTATTTGTTGATGTAAAATTTTTTGTTTTTTTTGGCATATTTGCATACCTTGCATGTTAGGCATGGATAGAAGCCTTGTAATTTTTCCCCAAGTAAATCTCTAGTAGATTTACAAGCATTCTGTTTGTATGTTGGGGCTAATTTACTTTTTAAGTTTTTAGTTTTTTTGTATACAAATTTGGGATTATTTGGTAATACAGTTCCTAAATGAGGGTCAGACTTCAGGATTTTCCAATGTGTTTTAATGATTTTTTCTAATTTATGTCTATCTTCACTGAACTCAGTGATAAATGGTAGAAAAATTTCTGTTGTTTTAGTGGCATCTAGAATATTTTCTTTTATTTTATATTGTAGGATGTCTTTTCTTTCTATTTATTTAATCTTAATTCTTTCTGTTTCTATTCTATCTTCAGAATATCCTCTATAGATAAATTTATTCTTTAGTGTTATGGACTGACTTTCAAAGTCACTATCTTCTTTACAATTTCTTTTTAATCTCAAGAACTGTCCTTTTGGGATATTATTTTTCCATTTCCGTAGATGACAACTTGTTTTGTGGATAAAATTGTTAGCATCTACTTCCTTGAAGTAGGTTTTAGTTGTTACAGTATTATCTTTTATGCTAATTTCCAGATCAAGATAATGGACTTTTTCTTTGCTAATGTCTGCTGTGAATTTTAGATTAAGATTATTGTCGTTCATACTATTTAAGCACTCTAGTAATAGATCATTACTTCCTCTCCAGATAATAAATAGATCGTCTATATACCTTTTGTAGACGATAATGTTATTTTTGAAGGGGCTATGATTAAGAAATTGAGTCTCCCAATCTCCCATGAACAGATTTGCATAGCTAGGGGCGAATTTTGTGCCCATAGCTGTACCGCAAATCTGTTCATAGAAAGTGTCATCATAAAGGAAAAAGTTATGTGTAAGTATAAATTTAATACTATCTAGAAGAAACTCTCTTTGTTCTTTTTTGAAAAGCGGGTCATTTTTAAGAAAAAAATCAATTGCTTTAATGCCATCTTCATGTTTTATAGAGGTATATAATGATTGCACATCACATGTTACTAAAATATATTCATTAGACCATAAAAAGTTTTCCAAAAGTAATAATAAACTAGTAGAGTCTCTTAGGTATGATTCTAGTTGTATAACATATTTCTGTAAAAACTTATCAATATAAGCCGACAAATTAGCAGTTAGAGAGTTGATTCCGGAAATAATTGGTCTGCCCGGTGGTTTAGTGACCGATTTATGGATTTTTGGTAGTGCATACATTGCTGGTATTATCGGGTATTTTGGAAGTAGAAAATCGAATTCCTTATCGTTCAGGATACCTAAGTCTAGTGCTTTTTCCAAATGGTGTTTTAGAAATAGTTTATAAATCCCAGTAGGGTTGACTTTTAGTTTTTTGTAGGTGTTTGTATCTTCAATTAATTCTTCTACCATTTTATTGTATATTTCTTTGTCTAAGATAACAATCCCCCCACCCTTGTCCGCTGGCTTTATTATGGCTTCTTTATTATTTTCTAATTCTTTAATTAATGTTTTTTGCTTCAATGTTATATTATGTTTTAATTTATTATTTTGGTTTATGTTTCTGATATCTTCTAGTATCATTTTTTCAAAGGTTTCAATTAATATTCCTTTGTCTTGCTTAGGGTAAAAGTTTGATTTATTTTTCAAATTTGAATGTATGTATTCATTATTTTTAGAAGTACTTGGTTCATTTGTTGTGGAGGCTAGGTTTAGAGTTCTTTCATATGGTGTTTTTATAAAATATTTCTTCAGAGTCAGGTTTCGTATGAATTTGTTAGCGTCTATAAATGAGTTAAATTTATTTAATTTTCTCGTGGGTGCGAATGATAAGCCTTTATTAAGGATTTCAATGTGTTCATTATCTAACTTAATTTTGCTGAGATTAAAGATTCCATTAGGTTTTATCTCATTCTCTTTATTTTTTGTATGTGTTTGTATATCCCTTCTGTTTTTTCTCTGTAGGCCTCTCCCTCGTTTTCCTCTTCTTCTGAATGATTTCTTTTTCTCCGATTGCTTTGCTGATAGCCTTCCCCTAAAAAACGCGGTTCAGCATATTCAGCTTGTTTCTCTAAGATGGGCTGTGGAATTTCAATGTCAGTAAGATTTTCTAGAGGTCTAAATCTATTATGTGTAGGTGTTCTCCACCCTACCCTGTCAAGAGTCCTAACACATTTAAAAGTCAGTAGTTAAGAGTTTTATGGTACAACGCCGTAACATAAAACTCATAACTAAAGTGCTAAAAAGTACACTAACACCCATAAACTACCTATTAACCCCTAAACCGAGGCCCTCTCGCATCGCAAGCACTATAATAAAATTTTTAACCCCTAATCTGCCGCTCCGGACACCACCGCCACCTACATTATATTTATGAACCCCTAATCTGCTGCCCCCAACATCACTATACTAAATGTATTAACCCCTAATTCTAAGTCTAACCCTAACACCCCCTAACTTAAATATAATTAAAATAAATCTAAATAAAATTACTATAATTAACTAAATTATTCCTATTTAAAACTAAATACTTACCTATAAAATAAACCCTAAGCTAGCTACAATATAACTAATAGTTACATTGTAGCTAGCTTAGGGTTTATTTTTATTTTACAGGCAAGTTTGTATTTATTTTAACTAGGTAGAATAGTTATTAAATAGTTATTAACTATTTAATAACTACCTAGCTAAAATAATTACAAATGTACCTGTAAAATAAAACCTAACCTAAGTTACAATAACACCTAACACTACACTATAATTAAATAAAATAAATACATTAACTAAATTAAATACAATTGCCTAAATTAAATTAAATTAGCTAAAGTACAAAAAATACCCCCACTAAATTACAGAAAATAATAAACAAATTACAGATATTTAAACTAATTACACCTAATCTAATGGCCCTATCAAAATAAAAAAGCCCCCCCCAAAATAAAAAAAAAACCTAGCTTAAACTAAACTACCAATAGCCTTTAAAAGGGCCTTAACATGTTTCGCCATTACAATACTCCATTAACATGTTTCGCTGATATTGTAACGGCGAAATATGTTAAGGGAGGGTAGTTAATATGCCCAACTGCTTGTAACTTCTTTTTAACTTAGCATGATAATTCCAAACTCTTATTTAACTGTTGTGACTACCTTATATAGAGGCAGCATTAGATGGTGCCAAACAGGCATTTATTATAGCCGAGTGCTCTACTCTATAGCATTTGTTAAAAAAATCCAGCGTGTTTACAGTGATACCATGCAGACTCTATAAACACACAAGCGTGCAAACTCTGATCAGTACAATAGCGGTGTTGCCTTTTCACCACATATACTATGTATTATACCATAGAAAAGCAACGTAGATAGTTTATAAGCTCTAACTAGTGTACAATAGCGGTATCACCTTTTTACCACATATACTGTGTATTATACTGTAGAAAAGCAGCGTAGATAGTTTATAAGCTCTAACTAGTGTACAATAGCGGTATCGTCTTTTCCCCACATATAGGGATGCCGGTTTTTGTACGTTTTTAGTATCCTATATACAGCGCCGCATCTAAATGCGGCACGTATATTTCACCCGTCGCTCGCAATTTTTACTCCCATAAGCTAACATGGGACTGCGTCGTAAATCAGTATCCAATATCCAGCGCAAGGCCTTACGTGGCAAAAATGGAGAAATCTTACTCCATTTTCACCTCACCATAAAATGCAGCCGTAGCAGGCCTTGCTCTGAGTATGGGAGCACCGTAACTCCCTAAAATGCCTCCAAAAAAAACCCTAACACCTAACGCATGCGCAATGTCTATCTACCAGTCAACCGCAATCCCCCACCGCAATAACTAATAAAGTGTATTAACCCCTAAACCGCCATAGCCCACACCGCAATAAACCTATTCTATTATTAACCCCTAAACTGCCATAGCCCACATAGCCTATTAAATCTATTAACCCCTAATCTGCCACCGCCAATGTCGCCGCCACTATAATAAAGTGATTAACCCCTAAAACTAAGTCTAACCCTAACACCCCCCTAACTTAAATATTATTTAAATAAATATAAATAATATTACTATTATTAACTAAAGTATTCCTATTTAAAACTAAATACTTACCTATAAAATAAACCCTAAGATAGCTACAATATAATTAATAATTACATTGCAGCTATTTTAGGATTTATTTTTATTTTACAGGCAACTTTGTATTTATTTTAACTAGGTACAATAGCTATTAAATAGTTAATAAATATTTAATAGTTACCTAGTTAAAATAATTACAAAATTACCTGTAAAATAAATCCTAACCTAAGATACAAATACACCTAACACTACACTATCATTAAATAAATTAAATTAATTAACTACAATTAGCTAAAATTAAATACAATTAAATAAAATAAAGTACCAAAAAAAAACAAACACTAAATTACAGAAAATAAAAAAATACAAGAAGTTTAAACTAATTACACCTAATCTAAGCCCCCTAATAAAATAAAAAAACTCCCAAAATAATAAAATGCCCTACCCTATACTAAATTACAAATAGCCCTTAAAAGGGCCATTTGCAGGGCATTGCCCTAAAGTAATCAGCTCTTTTACCTAAAAAAAAATTACAATACCTCCCCCCCAACATTACAACCCACCCACACACCCCTACTCTAAAACCCACCCAATCCCCCCTTAAAAAAACCTAACACTACCCCATTGAAGATCACCCTACCTTGAGCCGTCTTCACCCAGGCGTGCACAAGTGGTCATTTGATCCGGGCAGAAGTCTTCATCCGATAGGGCAGAAGAGGACATCCAGACCGGCAGAAGTCTTCATCCTAACCGGGCAGAAGAGGACATCTGGACCAGTAGAAGGCTTCATCCAAGCGGCATCTTCTATCTTCATCCATCCGACGAGGAGCGGCTCCATCTTGAAGACATCCGGCACGGAGCATCCTTCCAGCACGACGGACTAACGACGAATAACGGTTTCTTTAAATGACGTCATCCAAGATGGCGTTCCTCGAATTCCGATTGGCTGATCCATTCTATTGGCTGATCCAATCAGCCAATCGGATTGAACTTCAATCCGATTGGCTGATTAAATCAACCAATCTGATTTTTCCTACCTTAATTCCGATTGGCTGCTAGAATCCTATCAGCCAATCGGATTTCAAGGGACGCCATCTTGGATGACATCATTTAAAGGAACCGTCATTCGTTGTTAGTCCGTCGTGCTGGAAGGATGCTCCGCGCCGGATGTCTTCAAGATGGAGCCGCTCTTCATCGGATGGATGAAGATAGAAGATGCCACTTGGATGAAGCCTTCTGCCGGTCCGGATGTCCTCTTCTGCCCCATCGGATGAAGACTTCTGCCCGGATCGGATGACCACTTGTGCCCGGCTGGGTGAAGACGGCTCAAGGTAGGGTGATCTTCAATGAATATTTGTGGTGGCTCCAGTAACAGGAGATATAAGTCCTTTTATTCAAATCAGTATAATATTAACAACAGAACTAGGCAATTTAACTAAGCAATACTCAATACGTTATTGTCCCTTGTTACTTATGTGACACGAGACACTAATGGTAAAATATAATTACAATTTGTGTAATAAACATTATGCTCTTACATTACATGGTTACAGTTATTTACCGGTAACATTGTACCATAAGTAGCTATATGTAAAAGGTATAATAACCATAGGCACGGTGAATGATCATATTTCAAGTATAACTGCAATTTTATATGATTTGTATATTGTATAATACACTGTGAATAGTATCATTTTGTCCTAGCAACGTTCTGTATAGCTACCTTTGTATTATTTGGGGTTTTGAACGAGTACAACCTTATGAGTGATTTTATCTAGACAACCCAGTCTGGTATTCATACAGACTCGATTCTTCTAATCCTGTAAAGATCTTTCTTGGCAAATTACAAGCCAAGAAAGATCTTTACAGGATTAGAAGAATCGAGTCTGTATGAATACCAGACTGTTATTTATCATTTAGATATTGACATTTGTCCTATGTATTTATTATTAGTTTGGAATTTTCCACGTGTTTTAAAATTCACACAGTTATTTATCATTTAGATATTGACATTTGTCCTATGTATTTATTATTAGTTTGGAATTTTCCACGTGTTTTTTAAATTTTGTTTGTGTTTTTTAACATATGTGTCAATAAAAGTTATATTTTAATTCTGCATTAGCACCCGCCCTCGGGAACAGTATATTTCATATTATAGGGAGACAGCAGTGCTATTTAGTTCAAACCTTTTTTGTTTAGGAGAATCTTCCTTCTCCTAAACATTATTTTGTACATTTCTGCTATTTTGCACAGCACGCTAGCCCAAGTTTATTATCTATAATAGGGTATCCCTTCTAATTTGTGTAGTGCCAAGACAATTTATTTCCTTGTGTAAAAATAAATTTTATTTCCCCATAGGAATCAATTGGGCTGCGTTATTGAGTTTTACGCTGCTTTTTTGCAGGTGTTAGACTTTTTCTCAGACGGTTCTCCCCGTTGATTCCTATGGGGAAATCGTGCACGAGCACGTAAGGCCAGCTCACTGCTGACTTAAGCAGCGCTGGTATTAGAGTCCGGTAAAAATTTTGCTATACGCTTACTACTTGTCTTTTAACGCCGGGTTTGTAAAAACCCGTAATACCAGCACTGCAGGTAAGTGAGCGGTGAGAGAAAACTGCTCGTTAGCACCGCACAGCTTCTAACGCAAAACTCGTAATCTAGCCGATTGTGTTTCAGGAATGTTTGGAACATTTCTATTGAAAATATAATGTATTTCTTTTTACTATTTCTTTTTACTATTCTACATACAGGCATGTCTCTATTAGTATAAACATTTTAAAAGGTTTATTTGGTTTTCACATTTTTATTTAAACACCTTATAATTGTCTGAGCTTCCCTAAGTGATGACAGGTCATGGAATATATGGAAGCCATGTAAAGTGAAATATTTTCTTGAATTAGGAATTGTGGAGGTAATGCGGTTATTTGTACTCTGTTTATATTTAAAATCAATTATGTCAAACATGCTTAGCTCATTTACCGCTAGATTTGGAGTTTTGTCAGTAACGACCCGAAAAACTAACGCCGGCTTTTTTCTGGCCGCACCATAAAAATAACTCTGGTATTGAGAGTCCACATAAAGGCTGCGTTAGGCTCCAAAAAAAGGAGCGTAGAGCATTTTTAACGCAGCTTCAACTCTCGATACCAGAGTTGCTTACGGACGCGGCCAGCCTCAAAAACGTGCTCGTGCATGATTCCCCCATAGGAAACAATGGGACTGTTTGAGCTGAAAAAAAACCTAACACCTGCAAAAAAGCCGCGTTCAGCTCTTAACGCAGCCCCATTGTTTGCTATGCGGTAACCCTTCCTACTTCTGCACTTAACACTCTAACATGTACCCCGAGTCTAAACACCCCTAACCTTACACTTATTAACCCCTAATCTGCCGCCCCCGCTATCGCTGACCCCTGCATATTATTATTAACCCCTAATCTGCCGCTCCGTAAACCGCCACTACTTACATTATCCCTATGTACCCCTAATCTGCTGCCCTAACATCGCCGACCCCTATATTATATTTATTAACCCCTAATCTGCCCCCCCACAACGTCGCCACCACCTGCCTACACTTATTAACCCCTAATCTGCCGACCGGACCTGAGCGCTACTATAATAAAGTTATTAACCCCTAATCCGCCTCACTAACCCTATCATAAATAGTATTAACCCCTAATCTGCCCTCCCTAACATCGCCGACACCTAACTTCAAACATTAACCCCTAATCTGCTGACTGGAGCTCACCGCTATTCTAATAAATGTATTAACCCCTAAAGCTAAGTCTAACCCTAACACTAACACCCCCCTAAGTTAAATATAATTTAAATCTAACGAAATTAATTAACTCTTATTAAATAAATTATTCCTATTTAAAGCTAAATACTTACCTGTAAAATAAATCCTAATATAGCTACAATATAAATTATAATTATATTATAGCTATTTTAGGATTTATATTTATTTTACAGGTAACTTTGTATTTATTTTAACCAGGTACAATAGCTATTAAATAGTTAAGAACTATTTAATAGCTAAAATAGTTAAAATAATTACAAATTTACCTGTAAAAGAAATCCTAACCTAAGTTACAAATAAACCTAACACTAGACTATCAATAAATTAATTAAATAAACTACCTACAATTACCTACAATTAACCTAACACTACACTATCAATAAATTAATTAAATACAATTGCTACAAATAAATACAATTAAATAAACTAGCTAAAGTACAAAAAATAGAAAAGAACTAAGTTACAAAAAATAAAAAAATATTTACAAACATAAGAAAAATATTACAACAATTTTAAACTAATTACACCTACTCTAAGCCCCCTAATAAAATAACAAAGCCCCCCAAAATAAAAAAATGCCCTACCCTATTCTAAATTACTAAAGTTCAAAGCTCTTTTACCTTACCAGCCCTGAACAGGGCCCTTTGCGCCCACCACCCACATACCCCTAATCTAACCCAAACCCCCCTTAAATAAACCTAACACTAAGCCCCTGAAGATCATCCTACCTTGTCTTCACCATACCAGGTTCACCGATCGGTCCAGAAGAGCTCCTCCGATGTCCTGATCCAAGCCCAAGCGGGGGGCTGAAGAGGTCCATGATCCGGCTGAAGTCTTCATCCAAGCGGGGCAGAAGAGGTCTTCCATCCGATTGAAGTCTTCATCCAAGCGGCATCCATCTGGAGCGACATCCTGAAGACCTCCACCGCGGAACATCCATCCTGGCCGACGACTGAACGACGAATGACGGTTCCTTTAAATGACATCATCCAAGATGGCGTCCCTCGAATTCCGATTGGCTGATAGGATTCTATCAGCCAATCGGAATTAAGGTAGGAATATTCAGCCAATCAGAATCAAGTTCAATCCGATTGGCTGATCCGATCAGCCAATCAGATTGAGCTCGCATTCTATTGGCTGTTCCGATCAGCCAATAGAATGCAAGCTCAATCTGATTGGCTGATCGGATCAGCCAATCGGATTGAACTTGATTCTGATTGGCTGATTCCATCAGCCAATCAGAATATTCCTACCTTAATTCCGATTGGCTGATAGAATCCTATCAGCCAATCGGAATTTGAGGGACGCCATCTTGGATGACGTCATTTAAAGGAACCGTCATTCGTCGTTCAGTCGTCGGCCAGGATGGATGTTCCGTGGTGGAGGTCTTCAGGATGCTGCCGCTTTGCTCCGGATGGATGCCGCTTGGATGAAGACTTCAATCGGATGGAAGACCTCTTCTGCCCCGCTTGGATGAAGACTTCAGCCAGATCATGGACCTCTTCAGCCCCCGGCTTGGGCTTGGATCAGGACATCGGAGGAGCTCTTCTGGACCGATCGGTGAACCTGGTATGGTGAAGACAAGGTAGGATGATCTTCAGGGGCTTAGTGTTAGGTTTATTTAAGGGGGGTTTGGGTTAGATTAGGGGTATGTGGGTGGTGGGTTGTAATGTTGGGGGGCTTGGGTATTGTATGTTTTTTTTTACAGGCAAAAGAGCTGTATTTCTTGGGGCATGCCCCGCAAAGGGCCCTGTTCAGGGCTGGTAAGGTAAAAGAGCTTTGAACTTTAGTAATTTAGAATAGGGTAGGGCATTTTTTTATTTTGGGGGGCTTTGTTATTTTATTAGGGGGCTTAGAGTAGGTGTAATTAGTTTAAAATTGTTGTAATATTTTTCTTATGTTTGTAAATATTTTTTTATTTTTTGTAACTTAGTTCTTTTTTATTTTTTGTACTTTAGCTAGTTTATTTAATTGTATTTATTTGTAGCAATTGTATTTAATTAATTTATTGATAGTGTAGTGTTAGGTTAATTGTAGGTAATTGTAGGTATTTTATTTAATTTATTTATTGATAGTGTAGTGTTAGGTTTATTTGTAACTTAGGTTAGGGTTTCTTTTATAGGTAAATTTGTAATTATTTTAACTATTTTAGCTATTAAATAGTTCTTAACTATTTAATAGCTATTGTACCTGGTTAAAATAAATACAAAGTTACCTGTAAAATAAATATAAATCCTAAAATAGCTATAATATAATTATAATTTATATTGTAGCTATATTAGGATTTATTTTACAGGTATTTATCTTTAAATAGGAATAATTTATTTAATAAGAGTTAATTAATTTCGTTAGATTTAAATTATATTTAACTTAGGGGGGTGTTAGTATTATGGTTAGACTTAGCTTTAGGGGTTAATACATTTATTAGAATAGCAGCGAGATTCGGTCGGCAGATTAGGGGTTAATAATTGAAGTTAGGTGTCGGCGATGTTAGGGAGGGCAGATTAGGGGTTAATACTATTTATGATAGGGTTAGTGAGGGGGTTAATAACTTTATTATAGTAGCGCTCAGGTCCGGTCGGCAGATTAGGGGTTAATAAGTGTAGGCAGGTGGAGGCGACGTTGAGGGGGGCAGATTAGGGGTTAATAAATATAATACAGGGGTCGGCGGTGTTAGGGGCAGCAGATTAGGGGTACATAAGGATAACGTAGGTGGCGGTCGGCAGATTAGGGGTTAAAAAATTTTTTTCTAGTGTCGGCGATGTGGGGGGACCTCGGTTTAGGGGTACATAGGTAGTTTATGGGTGTTAGTGTACTTTAGAGTACAGTAGTTAAGAGCTTTAGAAACCGGCGTTAGCCCAGAAAGCTCTTAACTACTGACTTTTTTCCTGCGGCTGGAGTTTTGTCGTTAGATGTCTAACGCTCACTTCAGAAACGACTCTAAATACCGGAGTTAGAAAAAATCCCATTGAAAAGATAGGATACGCAATTTACGTAAGGGGATCTGCGGTATGGAAAAGTCGCGGCTGAAAAGTGAGCGTTAGACCCTATTTTGAGTGACTCCAAATACCGGCGGTAGCCAAAACCAGCGTTAGGAGCCTCTAACGCTGGTTTTCACGGCTACCGCCAAACTCTAAATCTAGGCCTTATTGTTTTAAGTTATATTTGAATTTAAATACAAAAATAACTCAATAAAAAATAAATACATCTTAACTATATGCTAATAGATTAAACAATAAAAATCTCAACAAGTTGAATGTTCATTATTTCTTCATGTGTATGCATTTTATGAGATATAAGGCACACAAACACAAAAATAAAATAGATTTGAACTTTAAATTTTTTTTTATATATATTAAATGAGAATCAGCAATACTTAATTACACTTGGGCTTTTACAGTCCATAATCACCAATTTAAAAGGAAAATGACAAGATTCTTCAACCCCTTATGCCATTGCGACATATACATACAATGTGCAGTACTTTGTTTATCGTATCACACAATGTATATCTACATCAGAGATGCAGGAAGCTCCAGCAGTCTCGGCTGTTAAATGGACACTCAATCAAAATTAAACTTTTATTATTCAGATAGAGCATGCCATTTTAAACAACTTTCCAATTTACTTCCATTAATAAAATGTCCACAGACTTTTTATGTTTAAACTTTTTGAGTTACCAGCTCCTACTGAGCATGTGCAAGAATAAGTGTGTATGCATTTGTGAATGGCTGATGGCTGTCACATGGTATGTGTATGCATTTGTGAATGGCTGATGACTGTCACATGGTACAAGGGGAGTGGAAAAAGACATAACTTTTAAAATTGTCAGAAAATAAATCTACTATTCATTTGAAGTTCAGACTAAGTGCTAGTGCATTGTCTTGTTATCTTGCATTTGTTGATTATGCAAATCTACAGTGTTGACTGGTCCTTTAAGTTACAGCCAACTGCTGTAGTTCGTGAACTTATGGCATCTGTCTTTATATGAAACTGCGTGTCACCATCTGTAATGATCATTTGCTGGTGCCAGTGGGAGGTGTGGGAGTATATCCGGGAGGCGGGTGGGTGGTCCAGCAGTGGAGGGGGTAGGAAGGGAGTTGAAATGGCCCTATGCTAAAAAAATAATAATAATAATGGGAGAGGTAGGGATTGAAAGCTACACTACAGAATTTAAAAAAATAAATAAAATAAAAATTATTTTAAAAAAGTGTTTTATAGGTACTGGCAGATATTAGTTAGAGGGGGGAGGGTTACAGAGCTGTTTGGGAGGGATCAGGGAGTTGGAGGGTAAGGGGGATCCCACACAGCAGAATTTTATATATATATATATATATATATATATATATATACAGTATATATATATATATATAATATATATATATATATACAGTATATATATATATATATATATATATATATATATATACAGTATATATATATATATATATATATATATATATATATATATATATATATATATATATATATATATATATATATATATATATAAATAAATAATGAATTAAAAAAATATGCCTTAAATCTTCATATTGGCAGGCTGTCTGCCAGTACCTAAGATGGTGGTAACCAGTGGGGGGTGAGAGAGGGAAGAGCTGTTTGGGAGGGATCAGGGGGTGGGAAGTATCAGATGGAAGGGTAATCTCTACACTGCAGCTAAATTACCCTTACAAGCTATCTGATTAACCCCTTCACTGCGTGGAATAATAGAAATGTGGTGTGCAGCAGCAATTAGTGGCCTTTAAATTACAAAAAAGCAATGGGAAAGCAATGCATGTTTGCTATTTTTGAACAAAGAAGATCCCAGAGAAGATTTTACAATAATTTGTGCCATAATTGCACAAGCGGTATGTAAATAATTTCAGTGAGAAATCCAAAGTTTGTGAAAATGTTAACCATTTTGTTTTTTTTATTACAATCGCATTTGGTGGGGAAATTGTGGTATGATATATACCAAAATGTGCCTTGATCAATACCTTGGATTGTCTACTTAAAAAAATATAGTTTTGACAGGTAAATAAAAAAGGCTCTATTTCTGTTTAAATGGAGTTGAATACACTACATTTATGCTTCTTTTTTCAAGCCCAATATTACAACTATTAAGGATAAAGCTAGTAATAGAAAAATCAATCACCTATTTTGATACCCTTTTGCTAGATGAGCATCTGTTTGGCCACATGATATGGTTTAAAACCCACTTCCCTATGTCTTACATTTTGTATTAAGAAAACTTTACTATGCAAATGAGAGTCTCTATTTATATTGTTCTTCATAAGCATGAATAGGCATATAAATAAGTTAATGGTGACTTTTACACTGTATGTGAATATGGAGGTAGACAATCAAATAGACTGTTGATGTATGAATGTATGATATGTATTAAGCAGGCTACTATCAAACTAAAGGACACAGACGAGGATGTCCCTTTCAGAAAATGGGTATATACAACTTACATTAAAATCTTTAAAAATGATGCAATATGGACAACTGGAAAATAGAATATTAAAATAATTATTAATACCTAATAAAAAGAAGACTTGTCAGAAACTAATTACATTACATTTTAAGGCTTCACTACTTAGGAAAACACTAAAATATATTAGTAAAAGTATTATAACACCAGTATACATATGATTAATTATTCAATGATTACATTATTTCAATGTTCATATTAACAGATTCAAAATGCCATTGCACCAATGTATGCTTTGATATAATGTACTCTTTATTCCACTAAAGCTTTCAAGTCTTTCCTTCAATCACAAGGATCTTAATTGACACTATAATACTATTTAATTAAACTATTCTATATAAATACCTCTAAATACATGTATGCATAATAGTAATGTGTAAATGTGCTTGGAAGCCATTAACTTTGTACTAGTTGGTTCATTCCACACAAATATAAAGTAGGAAGACTATTACTTTATAAATAAACTCAATAATACAGTACAGGAATTTATGATGTACCATTAGTGGTCACACATATAGGTAGTACCATGATACAATAAAATATTCACACCCAGTTGAGCTCTTTAATGTGCATTCACACTTCATTATCCATACAATTTAACATGGCAGTTCAGCATAACAATATGAACATTTTCCAAATGACTTAGCAAGATGCATTAATGATATTCTGAAGATGAGTGTTGACCCTATGTAATGGATGCTAAATTGACAACCCTGAAGGATTCTATCTGCTTCATTCAGGCTGACCAATCTCTCTAAATCACTAAGAGTGTCATTTTTATGATGCGGAAAATTCTACTGAGGCCAGAAGACTGTGAAATGTCATAAAAAACATAATAAGAAAAAAATAAAGTTACAGGAACCATAAATTAGCATTTTTACAGGCCCTATGTTGAAATGTATCTTCATCCTGTCCTGGGACAATTTTCATCATATTACCTCTACCTAATAGAAAATTTTGAGGAGTTGTGCATTTTGAATTTTAATAAAGCTAGTGTTTGTACAATTTAATTACAGTTTATTGGCTGATTAGTAAAAATAATAATCATAAAAAAGACAAGCTGAAGAAAAGAAATGTCAAAATCCATAAAAAAAAAGTTTTTTTTAAACAAAATATATAAAAGTAGACTAAATGTATCATAAGACAACAGTATTAAAATTAATTTAATTCACGGACAACTTGCACTACAGAAACTGTCCTCCTATTAATTACAACAATATAAACTCCAGTTTAGCTGTGGATATTTCCAGCCAATCCCAAACTGATACAGTGGCTATATATGACAGTGATTTATTTCTGTACAGAACAATTGGTATCTTCCAGAAATATAAAGGAAAACATTTTGACAGGTAAGTTCTTTGTATGATTGTATATGTGAAGTCAGGGATCAGTTAATAAATTTTGCTTGGATTATATGATCCACAAATGTATAATGTGTTATACCCAAATTAACTTCTCACTGGATTCAAAAGTAAACAAAAACTTCTATAACCACAAGTAAATCAGGGCACTGCAAAGTATAGGAAGTAAAATGGGATTCTGACAGCATTAATTCTCTTCTTATTAAGGACAGTAAAGTATCCCAATCTGTAAGGGCATTGCACACACATATGGTTAGAAATCTTGGAACTTTCTTGCTCTTTCTTAGTTGACCAGCAAGTACACATTGACCAATTTCATTTTCATGTCTCCCCTGTTGTCTTGGTAATATGTAGGTTGACAACAGGCACCCCAACACATTTGTGGTAACTGTAAAATTGTTATCACAAATGGCATGTGAATATTTGTTGCAGGGCACTTTATACTTGCTTGCTTTGAAAAGGATTCCTTCTAGATAACAATCAGGTGTATGGGCACAAAAACAAAGTTATTTTCTATGGGTATTTTTTTTTAATAAAACAGATTATTTTGTGTACTTTGATATAAGGTAGCCAATAATGGTCTTGTCACAGTTTTTTTAAAATGTGTCCAGTGGTAGTATATTTTTCAATTAATCCATAAGCAATAATAATTTTACTATTGACACTACCTCTCTGTAACTATTATACATAAATAAGCAGTTACATTGTTGAAGAATATCATTATTATTGTGTTACTATCTGCAGCAGAATTTTATTGTGTATAATTATGTTTAAGAAATCTTCTATAATTGTTTGATATTTTTATATAAATTTTTTTTTGTACGTTTTATTTTGAACATTTTTTCCCTTTTTTGATAGTGCTGACCCTGTTGAAGTATAATTCTTTTCAATTCCTTTTCTAGTACAGACCCTTATAGTTAATCTTTATCTTGTTACTGTGGATTTTTATTTTAGTTCTAACCATTCTCCTGATTATCTGCTATACTTAATGTCCATTGTCTCAGATGTGTTCCTTATACCAGGCTGCTCTAGTTTATACCCGTTTCAATTCTATTATCTTTTCACCTGGGGCTACTGTTTCTATTCAGTCACAATCTCTAGTACAGTTTATTCTCAAGCTCTATTATTGGATCCTATTAGTTTTTAATATGTAGTCCTAGTATTATCCCACTCCAGTATTATTTAGAATTCTAGTTTACTCTTTCAAGTTATCCTATTTATTTTTTTTGGACAAGTGCAATAAAGTCCAAAATTGTATACTTTCATGATTCAGATAAAGGGGGCACATTTATCAAGCTCTGTATGGAGCTTGAGGGGCCCATGTTTCTGGTGAACCTGCAGGCTCGCCAGAAACACCAGTTGTAAAGCAGCGGTCTAAAGACCGCTGCTCCATAACCTGTCCGCCTGCTCAGAGCAGGCGGACAGACATCGCTGCAATTCAACCCAATCGAGTACGATCGGGTTGATTGACACCCCCCTGCTGGTGGCCGATTGGCCACAAATCTGCAGGGGGGCGGCTTTGCACCAGCAGCTCACAAGAGCTGCTGGTGCAATGCTGAATACGGAGAAGTGTAATAGTCCTCCGCATTCAGCGAGGTCTGGCGGACCTGATCCGCACTGGTCCGATCAGGTCCGCCAGACCTTTTGATAAATATACCCCAAAGCATACAGTTTAAGGAGACTTTCCAATTTACTATAATTATCAAATTGGGCACAGTATTTTTATGCAATTTTGGAGGCACCAGTTCCTACTAAGCATGTGCACAAGTTCACAGTGTATACTAGTCTGTGATTGGCTGATGGCTGTCACATGGAGAAAAAAAAATCTTCTGCTTATTTGAAATTCAGAGTAAGTTCTATTGTATTGACTTTTTTATTATGCACTTGTTAATTATGCAATTCTATTATAATTAATGGTCCTTTAAACATGCAGCATTAACCTATTACACAACAAAATTTCAAGAGTAGGTTTTGTCTGTCCCTGGGTCCCTTTCCTGCCAAAAGAACACGATTACTGTTAAATAAAACGCTATATATGTATTATTTTTATTATACTTTATTTATAAAGCGCTAAGAAATTCCACAGCACTGTCAAGGGGTACAAAATGATAAAAAGTTCCACAGTGATAAAATATTTGTAAGAGACAAAAAATTGCATGCAAAAGTTATAAGGGCTCAAAGATATGAGTCTAAGGTGATAGAAAAAAATAGGCATGCAAAGGGCTTTAACATACATACACGTCTAAATATGTATATATGTATATAGTATATACTGTATATAATGTGTGTATATATATATATATATATATATATATATGTGTACAGATGTATTTATGTATTTGCTGTTTTACTGTATATTCACTCACTATAAATATTTAACATTCCAATGTCTTCACTTACAGGATAATGTCCTTTTATTCTTAAATACATATTTCTCTATATATGTGTAATATCTATACCTGTATATTTATTCATATATATATATATATATATATATATATATATATATTAACACCACAGTATCATATACTATATATATATATATATTTTTATATATATATATATATATATATATATATATATATATATAAAAAGTACATTATTTTTTATGTTAAAGGGACACTGAACCCAATTTTTTTCTTTCATGATTCAGATCGAGCATGAAATTTTAAGCAACTTTCTTATTTTTACTCCTATTATCAATTTTTATTCATTCTCTTGCTATCTTTATTTTAAAAGCAAGAATGTAAATCTTAGCAGCCAGCCCATTTTAGGTTCAGCACCATGGATAGCGCTTGCTTATTGGAGGCTTACATTTACCCACCAATAAGCAAGCATAACCCAGGTCCTCAACCAAAAATGGGCCGGGCTCCTATGCATCATATTCCTGCTTTTTAAATAAAGATAGCAAGAGCACGAAGAAAAAAATTATAATAGGAGTAAATTAGAAAGTTGCTTAAAATTGCATGCTCTATCTGAATCATTAATATTTTTTTTTGGTTTAGTGTTCCTTTAAGAATATAGGAATGTAAAATATGTGGGTTTTGTGCACCGTGTTTCTCAATTTAGGTCTTAAAGGCAGTCGGGATTAGCGCACAGAAAACTTAGTATTCTTTAGGGCACTTTATTGAAATATTACATATAGAATATTTAAAAAATATATATAAAATTGATTAACCATACTGTAAAAAGAAGCTAAATGGATTTTTAGGCTGGGGACTAAATTCCCTTCTGGCTTTAATGAAAGGTGTGAATATGCTTGTTTTTTATAATGTGTTAACATCTCTTAATCTGAGGGACACGTTCCCTATTGCTCCTTGGAGGTTGCTGTGGCCCCAGTAGTTAGGTTTAACTGCCTCCCAAGCCAAAGGTTGTGAGTTCAAATCCAGCTAGTGCAACCCTATCTACCCTAGATTACGAGTTCTGCGTTAGCCTTAAAAAGCAGCGTTAAGGGTCCTAATGCTGCTTTTAAGGCCTGCAGGGTATTACGAGTATGGCAGGTACAGGTATAACCGCTCACTTTTTATTCCGCGGACTCGAGGCTACCGCAAATCCCCTTATGTCTATTGCGTATACTATCTTTTTAATGGGGATTTGCCGTAACGCTGGTAATTACGCTGTCTTGGAAGAAGTGAGCGGCTACAGCCTCTACCTCCAAGACTTCTACCGTATTTAAAAGTCAGAAGTTAAGAGTTTTATGGGCTAACGCCGGAACATAAAGCTCTTAACTACAGTGCTACAAAGTACACTTACACCCATAAACTACCTATGAACCCCTAAACCGAGGCCGCCCCCCACATCGCAAACTCTATAATAATTAGCGCTGCGGAATCTGTTGGCGCTCTACAAAATAACCAATAATAATAAAAAATTTTAACCCTAATGTGCCAAACCAGACATCGCCACCACCTACATTATCACTATGAAACCCTAATCTGCTGTCCCTAACATCGCCGACACCTAGATTATATTATTAACCCCTAATCTTGCCCCCTCAACGTTGCCGCCACCTACCTACACTTATTAACCCCTAATCTGCTGACCGGCACATCGCCGCCATTATAATAAATGTATTAACCCCTAAACCGCCGCACACTCCACCTCGCAAACACTATAATAAATTTTTATTAACCCCTAATCTGCCCTCCCAAACATCGCCGCCACCTACCTACAATTATTAACCCCTAATTAGCTACCTACCGTCTTAAAATAATTACATAATTACCTGTAAAATAAATCCTAACCTAACCTAAGTTACAAATACACCTAACACTTACACTATCAATAAATTAATTAAATAAATTACCTACAATTATCTAAACTAAAATACAATTAAATAAAAGACTACTATAATACAAAAAAAACCCCACTAAATTACAAAAAAATAAAAAAATATTACAAGAATTTTTATCTAATTACATCTAATCTAAGAAGCCCCTAATAAAATAAAAAAAGCCCCCCAAAATAATAAATTCCCTCCCCTAAACTAAATTACAAAGTAATCAGCTCTTTTACCAGCCCTTAAAAGGGCTTTTTGCGGGGGCATTGCCCCAAAGTAATCAGCTCTTTTACCTTTAAAAAAAAAAACTACAATCCCCCCCCCAACATTACAACCCCACCACCCACACACCCCTACTCTCAAACCCACCCGCTCCCCCCTTAAAAAAACCTAACACTACCCCCATTGAAGATCACCCTACCTTGAGCCGTCTTCAGCCAGCCGGCCACCGATGGGACAAAAGAGACATCCTTTGGAAGCTCCAAGGACAGAAAGCATGCAGGCAGTTTGTTTGTACAGCATTATGGCATGACGCAGCCATTATACAGTTCTCTCTGGAGTAGGCACAAAGGTGGACGCTTTTGGGAGGGTACCCCCCCATGTTTGGTTCGTTTGACGGTAGTTAGCTGGCCAGCTGAATTAGCAGAAGTTTGTTTGCTATCATTTTGTATACATATTTACCGTATTAGCCTCTCTGCCCTGGAGTTAGTATCCTCCTGTATTTGTTCCAATTTCTTTTGTATATATGTTTGTTTTTGTTTTCATACTGTTTTGCTTATTTGTATGTCCCACTTATATCACTTTTATCCTTGTAAATGATATCCAATCTGACACCTGCAATTGCAGCAAATAAACACGAGAGGAACTTTGTTCTCTCTAAAACATTTTTGTGTGCAAATTTCCCTTTCTTTAAAGTGACAGTAATGTATGCTCATTTAGTCCTTCTTTACTCATAGTGTGGCATATTATGTCAAAGGGTTGCACCTTAAACTATTATATTGTGGTATTATCTCCTCCCTCATATCCCTATCTATATATAATACTGTAACATATATAGATATATTCTATGGATTATTTAGAGTATTTTAAAGTATGTTTAATAATTTTTAATACTTTTTTTGTTACTTTTAAAGAACATTGGAATTTTAAATAGAACAGCAGGTAAATATACCAGTAAAACACATATAAACACATAAATATGTATGAATATATATATATATATATATATATATATATATACTATATATATATATATATATATATATATATATAGATATGCATTGGAGCCAAATTACCTGTTTTATTTTTAGATTAGGGTTTGGCTGCAATAGAGCTAAATGCATTTTAAGGGCAATGCCCATCCAAAGCCCTTTTCAGGGCAATGGGGAGCTTAGGTTTTTTTAGATTAGGATTTTATTTGGGGGTGTTCGTGTGTGTGGGTGGTGGGTTTTACTGTTGGGGCGTATTTTGTATTTTTTTTTACAGTAAAAAGAGCTGATTTTCTATGAGGCAATGCCCCTGCAAAAGGCCCTTTTAAGGGCTATTTGTAGTTTATTGTAGGTTAGGGGTTTTTTCTAATTTGGGGGGGGGGATTTTTTTTTTATAGGGGCCCTTAGAGTTAGGTGTAATTATTTAAATCTGTTGATAATTTCTTTTTATTTTTTGTAACTTAGTGTTTAATTTTTTGTGTAACTTAGTGTTTGTTATTTTTTGTAACTTAGTTGTTAGTTTTTTGTAACTTTTTTAGTGTAGATTTAAATTATTTGAGTAGGGTTAGGTTTTTAAATATATAATATAGTTAATTTAGTTTGTAGTTTAATGTAATTTTAGTTTAAAAGTTAGGTTAGATTTATTTTTATTTAATATAGTTTAATGTAATTTAATTATAATAGTTAGGGTAGGTTAATTATTAATTTAATATAGTTTAATGTAATTTTATTATAATAGTTAGGGTAGGTTATGCCTGAGAAAATGGCGTATGAGGCCGAGAAATGCATTGCATTTACAGGGGGCTTGACTTAATGCCCCTATTTCACTCCTTTGTAAATGTTATTTTAATTTGTTTTTAATAATTAGTATTTTTTAATTTGTAAAAATACTCTTGTGAGTGATTTACCCTACCTGCACCTGCTTGGAGAGGAAGCCTAACACACAGAAGTCTGCCACTTTTGTATATTGCATCCTAAGGAAAAAGTCCCTTGGTGGTGAGCTGACACACCTTACCATAATATGCCAGCTTGCTCCTACTAGCACATAAGTGTGCTCATCTAAAATGTGAGTACCCATTCTTCCTTTGTGCTAAGTCAAACACCATATCCTTTGCGATCTGCACAATTTGGTGCTTTTCCTGTGTTTTATCTTTCTACTACAGTTAATGACTGATATCCTCTGTGGGTGAGCTGTCACACCTGATAAAATCTGCAGCCTGTCCCTATAAGCACATAGGTGTGCTCCAAGCCTTGTAGAGTACCCATCTTGGCTTTTTTCTGTGGCTTTGTACTTATTTGATGATACTACACATGAGGCGCCCCTTTGTTTTGTCTTTTATATAGTATCTCTGGACCATTGTTGGTGAGGAGGAGGCTGCCATCGTTGGGAAGAAAGATACACTTCTTAATCTGAAATTGAACTTTCCTTTAATATGCCAAATTGCTGGCAATTCTAATTGTATTTATATGCTCATATATCATTGAGGTTATTACCAGCTAATTATTAGCACTCACCCTTTTGTTGTGTAGATGGACTCTTAGGCTTAAATGCTAAGGGGGTTCAGGGGATAGCAATGGAGGAGTGGAACTGGTATAAAGTAAGGTTAGCATAGGTTGTATGCATCCTTGAATAGTATAGTCTTTAGGGAGCGCTTGAACCTTTCAAAACTAGGGGAGAGTCTTGTGGGGCGAGGCAGAGAGTTCCACAAGATGGGAGCCAACAAGAGAGGAGGAGAGTAGGAGGTCGATGAGCAGAGCGAAGGGGACGGAAGGGGAGAGTATCTGGAGACAAGGTCTGATATATAGGAGGGGGGAGCAGTGCAGTTGAGGGTTTGTATGTCAGAATAAGAATTTTGTGTTTGATCCTAGAGGCAAGAGGAAGCCAGTGAAGGGATTGGCAGAGAGGTGCGGCAGATGAAGAGCGACGTGTAAGGAAGATGAGTCTGGCAGAGGCATTCATTATGGATTGTAAAGGAGCTAGGCAGCAGGTGGGGAGACCAGAGAGAACGAGTTGCAGTAATCGAGGTGGTAAAGAATGAGAAGGTGGATTAAATCTTAGTTGTGTCTTGTGTAAGGAAGTGTCTAATTTTAGAGATATTTTTAAGGTGGAAGCTGCAGGCTGTAGCCAAGGGACTGAAGTGTGAGGAGTGTAAGAAAGATCTGTGTCAAATGTGACCCCGAGACATCGGGCATGCGGGGTAGGGGTAATGATCGAAATGTCGACAGTTATAGAGAGGTTGGGGGTGGAGATTTTTGAAGAATGGGGGAAAATGAGGAGCTCCATTTTGGAGAGATTTAGCTTGAGGTAGTGAGAGGACATCCAGGGAAGAGATGTGAGAAATACAGTTAATGACACGGCGTTAGTAAGGAAGGAGATAGGTCTGGTACAGAGAAGTAGATTTTGGGTGTCGTCAGCATACAAATGATATTGGATACCGTGGGACTTTATTAGGGGAACCTAGTGATGATGTGTAGATTGAGAAGAGAAAGGGAAACGAGGGACAGAGCCTTGCAGTACTCCGACAGAAAGTGGTGACGGGGCATAGGAGGCCTTAGAGAAGGCTACACTAAAGATACGGTTTGACAGGTAGGAAGAGAGCCACGAAAGGGCTGTTATAAAATTGACTGGGGGACGATTGATACCAATCTTTTATTGTAAACTTTACCATAATAATTTACTTGCTTAATAAAGTATTAGACATGTTTCCACCACATTTTTAAATGAAACAAAGATTTATAAAATAAAACAGGACACTGTTGCTAGGAATAAAGTTAATACTAATCACACTGTTGAGCATGATTCTATGTAAGACCTCAATATCTAAACCTGCTAATTATCCTAGAGCACAAACAACAAATTGTTCATGTATAAAACAAAAGTAATTATACCTTTTGATATATTTATGGTCTTAGGTTTACATGTACTTTGAGATCTCTTCTTTTCTGCACTGATGCTTCCGAGTATATGTAACATTTTAAGCTGTCAAAATCAACTCATTTACTATTTCTTCAATTGCAATGAATTATTATTAATTTTAAACAAGATTTTCTAAAATATAAAGGAATAGATTTTAATCTAATAGGAAACTAGATATAGCTAAATAATGAACTATGTTGCATTATTCATATACACAATAAGAATATGTGATAGATACTAACGTTTCTTTTCTAAAAATGTATTGAATCATTAAGGTATGTCCAAACATTAGCTTTCAATAGGGGCTAATATAGTACAATAAGTTGTTTTTTAAAATAAGAGCCTTTTCATTCCCTCAAAAAACATATTTATACTGTTTTCAAATGTACCATGTTAACCTCATCAGGTAAATTAAACCATGACCTCTCACAAAGCCTATTCCTGTCCATCAGACAATTTGTGATGATAAAATACAATTTACTGAAACCTATTTTCCTGTCTTTAACAAATTGCATTTGTTTTTGTTTCTAATCTGATGCATAATCATATAATAAACATGATCCCCTACTAGTTTCATTAGATATTAAAATGACTCACAAAACAATACATAAGTGAGTTATTTTTTATTATATGTTAGTTCAAAAAGAAGGAAATATCCCCTATACTTTGACTGTAACATACAGTATATTTATTAAATGAAAACTATGATTTAGTGCTAGGTTTAAGGAGACCTGATAAACTTGTGCTCATATTTTACCCTCTTATAGCTCTACACCAGTTCAGACAAATCATACTCTGATGCAAGGATCAATGCTCATATAATAGGTTATCTCATAAACAAACCATTTCATAACTAACTTGTAAATGTTTGATGGACATTGCTTATTTTTTAAACTTTACATACCAGAGTTAAAAATTGCTTAGAAATTAATTAACAAGGCCCAATTCCAGGTTTTTATTTTTATTTTAATCTCTCAAAAAGAGCAAAATTCATTTTTTAAAGATATAAGTCAGGTATGGATATTGTAATATTTTAATATTTTATGGTTAAAATAATAGCAAATAAAAGAAAATGTATTTGTCAATGTTTAGAAGAATGCAAAGTAGGGGACAACAAATAACTTTAATTATTGCTTGTCTCATGGAGCTGCTAACATCAGGATGTAAAACTCCGTTAGTTAAAAATAAAGAACATTCGGCGGCATTTCTGAACAGCAATGCTAAGTGGGTCGCATCCTCTTAAAGCTCCAGTCGATGTTCCAGACACCCGGTGATATCGGAATCATCTCACAGGTGAATAAACATCATAAATATCCTGTATCAAGAGATACTTGTAAGAACAATATTGATCAAACTATTTGCTATGTTGTTAGGAATATAATATCGATATTAAAGGCCTGGTGCTGCGGCTCACAGCAGGCAGCGTTACGCCCTCTTGAGACTCCGAGGTAATTTGCCTTATTTAGATACAATGGCAATGGCACCTTTGAAATGACATATTCCTGCTGAACTATACATCAAAACTTTCCTGCACAAAAAGGGGGTAAATACAGCTAATAAATAACACTCTACTGCAAAAAGCAAATATGGCGGCCAAAGGAATAAAGGGGCCTACTAGCGGTAGACTGTTGCATGTAACGCTTGAAGAACATTTGTTGAACCTACTAAATAAAGCCACATGGGATTATTTATTAACAAGCACGGGGTGGGGACAATGGCCACAAACACATTTTATTATTAGTATTACACACCGAAGAATCCCATCATCTTCTCCACAACAGTCAGACTATGAAGAGATCCCTCAGAAGAGCATGTATATCCTCTAACTATTCATCCAGGGGGGAATCCACACTCTCTTAGGTAAACTGCAACAATACAGCAACCATACCTCTACATGCTGCCATAACAGACCAAAATAAATGTCATATCACAATCCATGAAGGCCCACGACCCACGAGACCCGTGCCGACAGAAATTAATCCACCCAAGCATTGTGCATTGCGGGGAGCTCGGGGGGGACGGGACTCTCGTATCAACACAACTATCAATGTGATCGAGTCTCTGCCTGCCAGCATTTCATCAGTCAATTCCTATATAGACTTTACACCGGCAACCAGACTTATACAGAGGGCTGGGTCCTTTAAGGACTTTTGGACACCAAGCAGACACATTCCTGGGTTACACAGCTCAGCAGCTTACACAGTACCCTGCCAAAGCAATACAGAACCGCATTCTACATCTGCATGATCTAGTGCATATGAACAATAAACAGCTTAACTCAAAAAGTACCGAAAGTATTACTCATTACCCCTACAGAGGAGGACATTTCCCTAAAACAGGAGAGGAAAAAGTTATAACCTACTAATTACACAATAATTAATGTTAGTATATAGATGTCTCAGTTTAGCTGGGTATTTTTGCTCTCTTTAAAAGTTCAGTTTGTGTTGCTAGTTTTTTTTCCTTTTCCACAGGACCTTTCAAACAATGTTATCAGAAAAATAACAGTAAATCTATTTGTATCCCCCTATTGCACTTAGGGCTAAACATTTTTGGATATTTTGTATATGACCCTGCTCATCTAGAACGAGAGACAGTCACCTCAATCACCTCTCAATAATATAATAGTAAAAGGTGGCTTTATCTCAACGCTGATAGTGGTACATAACACTTGTGTTGTATATCACCACATCCCCTCAGCATATATTCTAGGAGAACACTGTTGAAAGGCTCATAAGTATTGCACATTTTTACTTTAGTATTGACCACTAGAGTTATATTCCCTAGATAGGACTTGACATTGTGGTCTATGTCCAGGGCCTTGACAAGGAGATTTGTGTTACGAAGAATGTTACCAGATGTCCAAACATAACACTCAAGTTTCGTATATATGTAAGGGGAAAGCACCTGTGAGCCTAAATACACCTCCAACCTCTTCTTATAGCCTAGCAGACAACTTAATTATTACATCACATAGATCAGGGATGATATAAATAATTACACATACTCAGGCCATAGGGCTAAATTTCACATTAAGGACAACACTGGTATAAAACCATAAGGTTTAAACCTTTGTGCAACTCCCAGGATACCTTTACGGACTGTACTGGATAAATGTGTGGTATCTGTTTTACTGACTTTTGTATAGCATTATATTACTCAATGTAAAAAAAAAATGTTGGTACTTGCATCTTGATAATCTTAAAGACCCGATCTCTTAACACTATCATTTCTCTAGGATGCAATTTTTCTTAACTGTTTTTTCTTTTTAATGGTTAACTACAACCCCCTGAAATCGGACTCAAACAGTTATAACAAGTCCAAAAGTGAACCTACCATATTGATATGAGGGGGAAGAAAAATGAGGACTATAACCTTTTTTTGTACACATCGGATCAGATATGATGCTAATATTTGATTTACTGATTGTAAAATTAATTGCCTCATGAGTTTTGTTTACTACTTCATTTTGATTAAAAAAATTAAAAATATTTACTTGAATATAAACATCTCCAAAATTTATGTTGGGACAGGATTATTGAAAATAAATAAATATATCTCATTGATAAATTATTTTTTTTATTATAATTATTTGTTGTTCATGAAAGGAGAAAATTTGTATTTTTTTCTGTTTAGGCTGTTTATCTTCTGAGCTTTCCATCCATTTCAAGTGCATTTGTAATTAATTGTATCTGATATTTTATACTGACATGAAGATGATATTGATATTTCCATTGTTTTCTATCACTGCTCTACATTTTATATTTTTTAAAGCCATTGGAGATGAACCTATGGGACAGTTGATCAACCCTGGATCTCAAAAGGCATATTCTGAAACAACAATACTGCTTTGTTTCATTGGCTGCAATTTAAGTACTTTAGTATTATTCAGAATTGCTAGTTTTGTGTGGCTTGGGAATTCATGTTAACATATCAGTAATAATGCTTAAAGGGACAGTATACACTCATTTTCATATAACTGCAGTGTAAATAGACACTACTATAAAGAATAATATGCACAGATACTGATATAAAAATCCAGTATAAAATGGTTTAAAAACTTACTTAGAAGCTGTCAGTTTTGGCTCTGTTTGAAAAGGTAGCTGGAAAGCACTGCAAGTGGCAAATAAGACACCCCGCCCCCCTCCCCCTTCTTTTGCATATGAAAAGACCCTTTACACAAACAGGAGCAAGCTGGAGTAGGTAGTCGGAAGCGTATTCACATAAAACTTTGGGCTTGGTTAGGAGTCTGAAAATCAGAGCAATGTTATTTAAAAATAAGCAAAACTCTACATTAATTAAAAAAAAAAAAAACTTTATGGGCTATATAAATAGATCATCTACAAAACATTTATGCAAAGAAAAAATGAGTGTATAATGTCCCTTTTAAAGGTGCAGCATATCTGTAAAAAGGCTGACTAGAAAATATCACCTGAACATCACAAAGTGAAAAAAGAAAGATATTTCACCTCAAAAAATTCTCAGTAGCCACATCCCATTGTAAAGGACTTCTAAGCAGCAAATCAGTTTGTCTGTCCCGGGACAGCTAAGGGGGGAGTGAGCTTATGTGGCACACTCATTTTATCTCCCTTTTCAGTTTAAGGAGTTTACTATGAAATATCATGAGAGTTAAGTGAAATCTCATGAGATCACGGTAAAAGAGTTCATGACCTCAGCACTGCTGATGCTGATTGGCTGCTGTTTATTTCTTCATTTTTTTTATTTTTTTTTACCTGCAGCTGAGCAACAGTTGAAGTATATTTTTTACACAGAACTTACTCCTGCTGAGCGGAGGAAATTGTGAGGTAAAATATCATAGAGACACTCAGGTGATATTTTCATGTCAGCTTTTTACAGTTATACTGCATCACTTTCAAGTGATTTAGCATATGAGTATTATGTCCCTTTAAAGAGAAAAAAACAAAGTTTCTTTAATATTAGTTTACATTTTAAAAAAATTGTACTACTGGCACACACACTTATTGCTACTCTGTCCAAAACTCCACCCAGATAATGTAACTGTGGTAGAGAACACTATACTTCTGATGTGTAGAATCACTAAATATGGGGTGTTATTTTTTTATATTTATCTGATCCACTCCTTTGTGATTTTACTACACTGAAGGATTTCAGCATCCCTAAGGAGATTATTACCACCCTAATAACCCTCATGCTTTATGTGCACTAAAGATTTTCTCTTAAAAAACTGCCAATTTTATTCTGATATTTTACACCACAGGAGGAACGTATAGTTTAGTCCAACTGGATATAAAATAAATCTATTAAAAACAAAACTAACTATTTTTGGTTTGTATTTGCTATTTATCCTTATATTTGACAACACTTTTTTTTTTTTTTTAATTATTTAAAAAATATCTATCTGAAAAAATAGTATGCTCAGAATTTTATTGTTATTGGTTAAAATATATCCTTTTCAGTATTGTCTAATTTCATTATATTTATAATGTGGCAAATAAAAAGCATGGACGAGGTGTGTTTATGGTCTTTTATGAATAATTATGTTGTAGAATTCTATACTATGAATGGAAAAAAAAACTAACATGAGCAGGAATAGTTTTTCTTTATTTACCCTTTGTTTCAATTGAAACACTGTTTTATAAACACAGACTATGTAATCATTATCAACAAAGTTGGGCAAATAGCTGTGACATTTTAAAATATGCACTTTTAAAATATAAATTAGAATATTTAACTGCAAGATTTTATGTGTTACCTTCAGGCTTAGCTGAGCTCCATATGCTCTTGCAAATAATTATATTGGTCCCTTTAACATTGACAGTGCCAATTTTCACATTGGCAGAGCAACAAGAACAGTTTACTTAGCATTCAGTTATCATCTTTAGCTAAAGCGCCCTTTTTTTGTTTAAGATTGGTGATGGTTTTAGTTAGACTAGCTTTATCACCCAAGCCACATGTGTTTTTTTATTGCAAATTTTTTGACAGAAAAAAAAAGAATGATTCAATAAAAGCTGAGAAATGTATGGTTTTAAATAAATTAGGTGTTCACTGAGGAGAAAAGTATAAAGAAATTTTACTTTTCTACAGAGAGAATGAAAAAAGAAATTAATGAAAGGCAATAGCTGTAAAACAAAATCACTTACATCAATTTATTCTTATCAGAAATATTAATAAATTATAGTTGCTGATTTAACATGTTGCTAATAGCAGTCTTGATAAAAAAACACATACAAATCACTAAACAATGTGTTTCTCCTTGAAAAAGAATTATAAATGAGTCCGCAATTTTCTTAGTTAGCATGGGTGGCCCCAGGTTTTGACTACTGGAGTAAGTTTACCTAATTATAAAACAAAATTAATTTAAAAACATTTTGAATAATGGATTGCAATTATAAGCACAAAAAATGTGTATTAAAATGCCATAACCAACATCTTGAGATATGTGCTTATCCTAAAAGGGCTAATTAAGTAAAAATACTTTCCGTAAAAAAATTGTTGTAAAAACTGCTGGCAATTATTTTTTTATTTTTTTTAAAAAAAAAGCAACATTAGTAACATAGCCATGCTGTCTGGAGTAGTCTGATCCACCCCCTTATTAATGTTTAGCTACAGAAACACAGGCATTGTATTTCACAGCAGCTTATTTGCTTCTAGGCATGCTCCAGCAGATGAGTGTCTACGTCTGCATTCTACCAAAAGAAAAGGTAGATCCAGATACAGCCATAGAAGGAATTGTGGTAGGGGGAGTTAGGGCTGCAACAATTCGGAAACTTAAAGGGATAGTAAACACCAAAAGTGTTATTGTTTAAAAAGGTAAATAATACCTTTATTTACCATTCCCCAGTTTTGCAAAGCTAACACTGTTAAATAAATATATACTTTTTACCTCTGTAGTCACCTTGTATTTTAAGCTTCTGCAGGACTGCCTCCTTACCTCAGGTCTTTTGACAGGACTTGCATTTAAAGCATTAGTGCTGACTCTTAAATAACATCTAACAATCTTTTTTATTGCACACTTTCTTAGAAACTAGCTCCTAATGAGCATGTGCAAATTTCACAAGGTATTGTATAAGCATTTTGTAATTGACTGATGGGTTGTCACATGATTCAGCGGGAAGGAAAATTTTAATTAGCTTTGACAATTGTCAGAAAAAAATCAACTGCTCATTTGACATTGTCACTAAGTTGCTTTTGTATTGCCTCTTTATTATGTATTTATTGATTATGCAGATTCTTCTGTGTTTAATGGCCCTTTAAGGTCTTATGTCTTTTCAAAGAAAAAATAAGTTAAAAAAACAACATCAAAACCAGCATATAAAAGGACCAGATGGTACTAAGGATCCAGGGTAGCACAAATCCTAAAAAAGGTGTTTTTTAGGATAAATTATTCTCAAATGGCATCCACCTAGCTTGGATATTGTATGGGATACATTAAATTAGACCTAAAAGACCCACAAATGCGCCCAAAATTACCAATATTCCCCCACTAAAGGTTAGTTAAATGTAAATGTTTAGAAAAGATGTGAAGCGCTAAAAAAGCTATGGGATGGATATCTATTCAATTTTGGATTGATATTCTATATAAAATCACTTTTTAACGTTACTCCACTAGATATTATAGTATTTGACTAATGTACTTATATCTTTAAATATGTATGGTTATATGTGCTTCCCCTAAACAGTTCTCTTATATCCCATTGACATAATCTTGTACATAGTATTCAGTGCTGAATAATATTTATTTATAACATTAATATAACATTACTAATGTCTGCTATGAATACATAAATTAATAATATCCTTTTAAAACTTATAAAACCGTTCTTCGTTTTTAAAAGGTCCTTCGTTTTTTAACGATTTTATCTCTGTTCACAGTTCACAATTATATCTCTGTCCAAAGATTACTCCGTGCATGCACAAAAAATAAATATATTGCAAGATTAAAAATATATTGCAGGGGGCGGAGCTAACCGCTGAACAGGATGGCAGCATGAGATATGTGCTCTCCCTGTTTTTTTACTTATAAATATTAGTTAATTGCCCAAATCCTTTCACAAAGGAGAAATAATATCATCCCTGTCTCCCAGAAGCATACCAGTATCGGGTGGTATAAGGACAAGGTGAAAATCTGCATGCTTATTTACTAGCACAAGAAGCACGGGAGGCCACTGATCCCTGAGAAGCTGTGTGCAACACATCGGCAATAACACCAAGTCCCCAGAGGGTCGGGGCTCCGCTCTGGTGCATCATTGGAGACTTTGTACATCTCATGGGAGTCGGAGGTTTGCCCTGAGGTGGACCTGCTGTGGCTGTTGCAAGTCGGATAGGAGACTCAACCCGTGGCCCTGATCGCTAATAACGGAGCGCACAAGAAGCCGATATACGGAGTGTCTCCGCCCGGAATACAGGGAGTGCACTACCGCTCGCCTGGCGGACATACCTCTCCTCGCTGCGACTGACCGGAGGGCCGGGGCTCCGCTCCGGGTCAGGTTGCAGCTACCTCAGGACTCAGACAAAAGGCTTCGAGCGGTGAGTCACATCAAGAGGACCTGAGCTGAGCCTTTACTTAACACCCGCTGACCACTTACCTTGCCCCGCAAACCGGGGTCACCTTTGATCCGAAGCGGGGACCCGACGGAGCCTTATAACTTGAAAGTGCGCCATTCTCATTCAGGGCGCGAACAGCCGCCATCTTGCGGCCTCCTGCATCGGCTCTCTCTCTTCAGTGGGCCTAGAACGGACCAGGGTAAGAGTGCCGTGTGCATGCATCTATTTGTTATATGGTCAAGCCTTACTGCATAGACACCTGGCATAGGTGTGGATAATCCAGACTAACAGATATAAGGCTTTCACAGCCAGATTAAGCTATACCATACCATTTCTATCAGCCTAACCCTGGTCCCCCTACAGAGCCCTGACTCACTTTCAACTTACCCTATTTGGGGCCTGCAACTCTGTGTACCACTTCATAAGCTGGGCCTGCTCTTATATATAATATCACTGCAGCTTACTTCACCTTCCTACTCATCTGCAGATCCCAAGCAATTGGTAAAAATGGCTGTGGTACTCTCCCATACAGCAGACCTCTCCCCCAGGTTTGGGACTGCAAAGTTATATCCACTTGCCTCTCTTAGACTGGTTTGCTTGTATTCATTGTTGAACTCAATAACAAGGGATTTTGTCATATAAATGTGATTATCTGTGCTGCTGCGTCAGCTTCTGTTCCTCTGCTGCCCAGGCTCAGAGTGGAGTGTTATAATTTATTTTATCTCTCACCAGGTTTACTTCTCACATACATTTAACTAGTTGGCGATACTCACTCAACCCAGCCCTCCTATCTGGGAGTCTCTCAGACTAGGGTCTAGATCCCTCTGACTAGGCCACACATTCCTACTTTGCTTTATATACCTGAGTTGTAAAGCCCAATCCCCTAATCCACATACTTGCTTCTCCCCCCCCCCCACCACCACCCCCCTCGAATACCATTCTTGCTGAATTAGCTGCAAGGGAGATTATAATAACATACCACATATGTGATTTCTTCACACCATTCCACCCTCACCCAACCAACCTGGTCTTCTTTAAGCCCTTATTCAAACACCAGAGAATCCGATTTAGAGAGGAGTGCCATATTCTGCTGTTAAAAGCTTATACTCCCCTTACAATTTACAATTTATATACTGTGCTTTATACATTAAACAGCTTGGTCCCCCTTTTACAACTCATATTGTGCTTATTGTTGATGCTATGAATTGTGTGACATTTTTGTAGAGACTCCTCTTTGGACTCCTCCTTTCCGGCCCACTCACGTAGTGGGCTGGTCACTTCCACTTACCTTTTCCCCTTCCTTTGAGTCGTATCCTCTATTTCCTGAGTCCAGAGGGGGGCACTCTGAGGTTTGCTGGGTGACTCTTCTCCCGTGCTTATATTCTATTGACGGCCTGACGCTTAGTCACTGTCGCTACTGGACGTGGGGTGGACCCACTCAGCAGGCTCGGTTTATACCGCTCCTATCCTGTTCTATAAGTTATCCAACCCTTGTGCCTATTTTTAGCAATCTGGGCTGATACTGTATTGTTACTAATTGATTGAACTCTCATTTAACTACTAATCTGATTCCCTTTGAGCCGTTGGCTCAGTGATAAGTCATCATGCCCTAAGTGTTGATACCACCGGTGGGTTATGCCTAGCCCCGCTCTCGCTCTCTATCACAGTATTGTATTGATGTAATTAACCTAAAATGTTATAGAATTTACATATCAGATATTCTGCCTTAACAGTCATTTATAGGTACAGGAGTGGTCAAGGTGGTCTATCCATCAAGTCAATCTCTGCATCCCAAAGATATTAATCATGCCTCATGCTTCGAGAAGAAATCCTAGAACCCCGGCTGCAATAAAGAAAACTGTGCTCGACCATTTCTCTCAACCACTCAAGGATCCCCACTCTATGCGGAAAGAAGCAAGTGATCCTGAGTCCCAAGATGAGGTCTCCCAATCAAGTTCTCACTCAGGAGCTCATTTAAACCATTACATTACCGAGAGCACATTACAGAAGATGCTTGCGGCTCAAACTAAATCCATTACAGCAGAGATCCAGCAGAGTTCAGCAGAACTACGGAAAGACATAGGTGAGATGGGAGACAGGATAGATACTCTAGAGAGACAGCATGACGACCTCGCTACAGATAATTCTAACATCCTAGCATATGCCGAAAACCTAGCGGAACAGATATCCCAGCTTGAATTAAAACTGGCCGATGTGGAAGATAGGGCCAGAAGAAATAATATAAGGTTTAGAGGCATATCTGAGTCAGTGATGCCTGGGGATCTACAGGATTTCCTCACTTCACTCTTCATTGCTCTACTTGGCCCCCTGGAGGGCGACAGTCACACTATGGAGCGAGCACACAGGGCCCTTAGGCCGAGGACAATGTCATCTGACAAGCCGCGAGATGTGGTGGTTTGTTTCCATAATTTCAAATTCAAAGATCGTCTGATGCAGGCGTCTTACAATAAACCTGACCTTCCTGATAACTTTAAGGACATTCAGCTTCTTCCGGATCTCTCATCACACACGCTGCAACAGCGCAAGCTATATGCCCCAATCACCACTCAACTTAGGAAAGCAAACATTAAATATAGATGGGGATTCCCCACTAAATTAATTGTGTCAAAGGACAATCAGACCCACATTATTTCATCTCCTTCGATTGGCAGCACCCTCCTGACTACTTGGGGATTGCAACCGGCAGTGGATCCTCAGAAAGTAGTTCAATCTAAGCTACGGGTCTCAGCACCAATATGGTCGGTCAAAGAGCAGAGGCCCAAGTGCCAAAAACCCAATCCACCTGACCACATCCCGAGGCCTCAAGCCTCACCTACTTGATAAGTTACTGTTATATTTGCTAATGTGTTATTTGGTTTTTGCTAACCTTTCTTATATGTATACAAATGTTTTTTATTTAGGCAGATGTTCTGTTTAGCTTATAAGAGCAGTGCAGGCTGGCTGGCCTCTGGCCGGACGGTTGTAAAAGAAATAACTAATATCCACATGGCAGATTGCCATGGCTGATGTGGCGACCCGGCCGGACTGCTAGCGACCCTGTATTTCTTTTGAGAGCGGGGCTATGTGTTTATTAGCCCTACCCTACTAGTTTGGTTCAGCTCCCCCCCAGAATTTGGAACCCACACTTGGTTCCCACTTAGGTGGACTACTTCCACCAGTCCCCCCCCCTGCCCTTGATCCTCCTTTCCACATCTTCCACCTCTCCCACTGCCCTTTTCCTTATCCCTAATCCTCAATTGATTGTCGCTTGTCCATGGCACCCCTTAGATTTCTGACCCTAAATGTGAGAGGTCTCAACACCTTTGGCAAACGAAGTCTTCTATCTAGAACACTAAAATTCCACAAGGCCGATGTGGCCTTCATACAGGAAACACACCTCCTAAGAGATTCTTCCCCCGGCCCGTCACTCAGGGAACACCCTATTGTAAAAACTGCCTCTTACTCTAAGAAGGCTAGAGGCGTTGCGATACTGATTAACAAAAGAGTGGCCTTCGAACCTCTTCACGAGATTATAGATCCACAGGCCAGGTACCTCATCCTGATATGTAACCTGGACCATATCACATATACCTTAGTATCTGTATACTTACCCAACACCCTCCAACCCAGATATTTAAAGAAAATCTTAAGTAAAGTAGAACAGGTTAGACAGGGTAGAGTAATCCTAGCAGGAGATCTGAACATGGTGTGGGATGGTGGCCTTGATAGACAGACGAAGCCTTCTAAAAAGAGCCCCTCTGGCCCAGAAACCACATGCCGGAGATTTCGGGAACTTATGTCCAAGTTTAACTTTTTCGATGTTTGGAGGTCTCTTCATCCTCTGGACAGAGACTTCACACACTACTCTATACCCCACTCCACACACTCTAGACTGGACTATGTGTTTTGCCACCCAGACTCTCTAGACCTTGTACTCTCCACAAAGATCTGTGCGTGTCCATGGTCAGACCATGACATGGTTCTCATGGATCTGGAGTCACAAGACACCACCAGACCCAGATCTAACTGGAAGCTCCCCCACACCCTTCTGTCCGACATTCCATTTAGAGAGGATCTTAGGAAATAAATAAATTTCACCTTACAAACTAACGACACCCCTGGGATACGAGAAGATATTCTGTGGGGGGCCTTTAAGGCCACCGCTAGAGGTTTCTTTATCCGAAAACAAGCCCATTTGAGGAAGCAGGCAGGCCTATCATTATCCCGAGCCCATCGTAAACTGAGGGAACTTGAGTCACAAAGACGTTCTGAAGTTAGCAGCAACCTCGAAGAGGAGATTAGGGATTTGAGGAGACACATATGTAAACTAGAATATACTAAGACCCAAAATAACTTACTTAAGCTGAAACAGTTATTCTACTCTAAAGGTAACAAAGCAGACACACTCTTAGCTAACAAATTAAGACACCGTACCAGCATCTCTCGTATTCACGAGATTAAACAGGGTGCTCAATCCTTTAAACTCCCATCACATATTGGCCAGCAGTTTAACGAGTACTATTCAGCTCTATATAATATCCAAAAAGACGCTTCATTTCAGCCAACCCCGTCGGAGGCTATAGGACCTTTTCTGCGCTCCTTAAAACTACCCGCCCTAGAGGAGGCCATTACTGACAGCTTAGATACCCCCATTACGCCTCATGAAGTTAAATTAGTTATCAAAAATTTAAAGTCTCTCAAGGCCCCTGGGCCTGATGGCTTCACAGCTATCTTTTATAAGACATTTCTGCGGGAACTTGCCCCTATCCTGACCAGATTTTATAACCTGGCTATGGTTGAGGGTAAATTTCGGGGCGAGTTTCTAGAGGCTACTATCATCACGATTCTTAAGCCCAACAAGGACCCGACCCTCTGCGCTAGCTATAGGCCCATATCTCTAATTAACACCGACGTCAAAATATATGCTAAAATCCTGGCCAATAGGATTGCAAAACTTCTCCCCACTCTTATTAACCCTGATCAGGTTGGTTTCATACCTGGAAGAGAAGGTCCCGACAATACGAGAAGACTCCTCAATATTCTTCTAGAAGCCAAAAGACTTAACAAACCGATAGCAGTGCTTTCTCTTGACGCTGAGAAAGCGTTCGATCGGGTTAGGTGGGATTTCCTGTGGGAAGCACTTGCGGCCTTTCGCTTCCCGGCTTCTATCATCCGAGCGGTGCGGGCTTTGTACTCGGCCCCCACGGCCTCAGTCAGAGGTCTGGGGTTTCATTCCTCTCCCTTTTCTATCTCAAATGGCACCCGGCAGGGGTGCCCCCTTTCACCCATCCTATTTGCGCTGGCCATAGAACCCTTAGCAGCTGCTATCAGAGCAGATAGAGGATTGTCTGGAATCACCCTGCATGGAACGGTTCACAAAGTGGCTCTGTTTGCAGATGACACTACCATATTCTCTGCAAATCCCCTAAGCGAGTTCCCTAAGCTCCTATCCTTATTAGATACTTTTAGCGGCCTATCTTTCTATAGACTAAACCAATCCAAATCAGAGCTCTACACGCAAGGTTTTTCAGAACTAGATACTAACTCCTTACGAGTCAAATATAATTTTGTTATTAACAATGAGTATATCTCACATTTGGGAGTTAAGCTATCTAACTCCATACCCAACCTTATTTTGAATAACTATAAGCCCCTCCTAACTGAACTGCATACTCTGACCAAGCAGTGGAACTATCGATGTATCTCCTGGCTAGGCCGGGTCGCAGCCCTTAAAATGAGCTACCTCCCAAAATTGTCATATGTCATGAGATGCCTCCCTATCAGGGTACCTAGATCCCTCCTCACCCAGTTTCTTGGCGCCTGCACCAAATATATTTGGCAGAATAAACCTCCGCGAGTAGCTCATAAATTCCTGCAGTACCCCAAAATGCATGGGGGGGTGGCCTACCCATCTATATCCAGGTATTATGAGGCTGCTATGCTAACACACATTACCCAATGGGGGGTAAAGGACTCCAATAGTAGATGGAGGTCGATTGAACAGGCCTCCCTACCCTTTAACCTCACCCTGAGGGACCTGATATGGACCCCTCCACATTGTCGGAGATCCTTGGGGATAGAGAATCAGATAATCCAAGAATGCCTAACTACCTGGGAGCAATTAAGACACTGCCCCCGGGTGGCTCCCCACCCTTCCCCCATCACTACATTAAATGGCCTTCTCTCTGGCCTTCAGGATTCTCACCCCTTGACGTGGCTGAGACTGGGTGTCTCGAGAGTGGCAGATTTATGGCCCTCTTCTCCCGGTGATTCGTTCGTACCTTTGGCCTAAATAGGTGACTCATCACCCCCCCCCCGCCTTACATGCGATTCGAATATGTTAGGGTTCTCAGCTTTCTGACCAGCTGGGGGTTTAAACCATCTCTAGCCAGGCCTTTAACCATCTGGGAAGCCAAGTGGCAACAGGGACTGAGGCTGGGCAAACCATTATCTTTCCATTACTCTATCATGGAGGGTGCAGTCCCTATAGATAAGGCACTGCACATCTCTAAATGAGAGCAGAAACTTGAGTTCACTGTCCCCACTAAAGAATGGCACCGTACACTACTTCTCACAAATAAAACCCTTCATTGTGTCACTATGCGCTAGACCTTCGTTAAATTGCTTACACAATGGTATTTTGTGCCTACTAGATTAGCAGCAATTTTCCCTGAAACATCCCCGATCTGTTGGAGAGGATGCGGCGTTGTAGGAGACATGACCCACATTTGGTGGTCTTGCCCTAAGTTGAGGCCCATTTGGGACAGGTGCTTCTCGACCTTGTTGCATATGGGTATTTCTCTCCCCCGCACCCCAGAAGTTGCCTTACTCCATGTGGGTACTTGCAAACTCCCCAGACACTATGCTTCATTAAGCATCTATCTCCTCTCAGCTGTCAAACTCAACATAACCAAAGCTTGGAAAAGAATTAACCCCCCATCTTGGTCTGACATTTCCCAAACCATGGCCTATATCTACACCATGGAAAAGCCTATCTATTACTCCAAAGATAGAGTTGACTTCTTTGAACTAATTTGGGCAGAATGGAAGAATAGGATTGACACGACATGGCTCCCTAGCTTTGAGACTTAAGTCAGAGTATCTTTACTCAGTAGAATCGGTACGCCATCCCACACCTACTCAGATTTAACTAACGTCCATTGTAGGTTCATATCCGTTTCCTCAGGACCCGCTTCCCCTCCCCCCCCCTCTCCCCTTGGATGATCTCCCCCCCCTTTTTTTATCCCCTATCACTCATCATAGACTCAAGTGAACAATCTTGTTACTCCCTTATATCAGATACGGTGGTGTTTATGTTATTAAGATTTCTTGTCGCATGTTGTGTGATTACCTATGTATCCATTACTTTTGTTTATCGCTGGAGTAGTACGCTTTGGTCGTACTAATGCTGCACTTGTTTATTTTATTTGAAAAACTAATAAAATATATCTTTAAAAAAAAAAAGAAAATGGTATTGTGCGAAGATTTTGATTTGAAGTAGTCATTTTGTGATACAATTGATGGAAATAGTTGCTTAACCCTTTCTTTGACAGGGGAAGCTTTAAATCAAAGTGTACTTCCAGAAATTGCTGGGCCCTGTAGCACAGAAGAGGTTAAGCACTATTTGGATAACTATAGCTATCATTCCATTGTGACATGTGACCGTACATCAGTTGTATCATTGCCACTCTGCTGCTTACAATCTTAGTACATATTATTTTGGTTAGTGTTACAGTGAATTTTGCTGTTAATAAGCTAAGCTTTTTTGAAAATCTTATCCTTTGTAACTCTATTGTCATTTTATACCATCTGCAGTTCACTTGTGTATGGCCCAATTAATAGTACAAGGTTAAGCAGTCCTGTCGTGTACTGTACAAAGCAGAATATGGTCAATTGTGAAAAACTGGAAAGTCTGGTGCTTTAAAGGTACCATTTTATGTACATATTGTTATGAAATGTCAATGTCAAATGTTCTTATATATTTCTTTTATAAGCTGAAAGAAGGTCTATTTTTATGTTTTTAGTTCATTGAATGAAAGTTGTAAATGCTTGTCAAACAATAAAATATTAAAGAAAAAAAAAATATATATTGCAAGATGTGATCGATCTTTTTTTCTCTATTCCTTATTCCTTATGTCACTTTGTGATAGCAATAGTTCATATTATGTTAATCCTTAAAATGATACAATTCCTCTACAAAGTCGAATTAGACAATGTCGCAATACAGCAGAGACGCTGAAATTCAAGTGGAGGCAGCCCTTCCATAACCCAGGGAGAGGAGGTATCGAAGCCATCAGAGATCCGGTAAGGGGTAAACAACTATTGGAGACATTGGCCCCAATTTATCAAAGTCTGGCGGACCTGATCCAACAGTGCGGATCAGGTCCGCCAGACCTCGCTGAATACGGCGAGCAATACGCTCGCCGTATTCAGCATTGCACCAGCAGCTCACAAGAGCTGCAGGTGGAACTCCGCCCCCTGCAGACTTGCGGCCTGCAGGCTCGCCAGAAACACGGGACATCAAGCTACATTCGGAGCTTGATAGATAGGCCCCATTGTCTAATTCGACTTTGTAGAGAAATTGTATCATTTTAAGGATTAACATAATATGAACTATTGCTATCACAAAGTGACATAAGGAATAAGGAATAGAGAAAAATAGATCGATCACATCTTGCAATATTTTTTTAATCTTGCAATATATTTTTAATCTTTTGTGCATGCACGGAGTAATCTTTGGACAGAGATATAATTGTGAACTATGAACAGAGATAAAATTGTGGCCACAATTAAAAAATGAAGGACTTTTAAAAATGAAGAACTGGTTTTATAAAGTTTTAAAAGGATATTATTCATTTATGTATTCATAGCAGACATAGTAATGTTATATTAATGTTATAAATAAATATTATTCAGCACTGAATATATGTACAAGATTATGTCAATGGGAATATAAGAGGAACTGTTTAGGGGAACCACATATAGCCATACATATTTAAAGATATAGTACATTAGTCAAATACTAGAATATCTAGTGAAGTAACGTTAAAAAGTGATTTATACAGAATATCAATCCAAAATTGAATAGATATCCATCCCATAACTTTTTTAGTGCTTCACATCTTTTCTAAACATCCACTAGCTTGGAAACAAGTCTTTGAGACTGCTAATTATAGAGGGGTTTAGATTTTAATGGGTGGAAATTGATTCCCCGGGTAGCACAAAACGTTGAACCACCTCTGCAAAAGCTACATAAAAAATACAATACTCAACTGCTTACTTTCTTCTCTTGAATGCAGCAATGACATTCCAGGATCTTGCACTTTTCACTGCCTTTCAAATGGGCACTCCCCTGAATAATAACATAGGCCAAATACATTTGTTATTCTGTGAAACGAGCTTATCGATGGCAGTAGAAAGCTCCAGAAACAGTAAAATCTTCAGAACATTTAAATAGAGAAAGGGATTAGTTTTTTAGACATAGGGATTGCCTTTAAAATATACAAAATGTGTGCTTTTTATGTTTTTCTCTAGGTTTATGCTCCTTTATGTGTGTATTAATTGAGCATTGGTGTGTTTAAAGAATGACAGATCTGCTTAATATTAAGTAATTGTTTAAAGTGCAACACATTTAAAAGAAAGAAAAAAACACAGTTCCTTAGAAGCATTCTGAAAGAAACAACCTCAATTCTTTTAAAACTAAAATTAAATTAAAAAATTAGGAGGTTCAATACTATTTATAGTCTAGCAAACTTTTATCAAACTACTCTGTGTTCAAAGAGTATTAGCAAAATGTATAAAAAGATATTAACACAGACAACTAAGAAAAAGGCAATGGGGCCGATTTATCAAGCCCCGTATTCAGCCATATGCAGCTGTTTCCACGCGAGCCCTTAGGCTCGCCGGAAACAGGAGTTAAGAAGCAGCAGTCTTAAGACTGCTGCTCCTTAACTCGTCTGCCATCTCTGAGACGGCGGACAGCAATCCGCCCGATCGGATATGATCGGGTTGATTGACACCCCCTGCTAGCGTGAATCTGCAGGGGGCGGCGACATTGCACAAGCATTTTACTAGAACACTACAGGGAATAGACAATCGTGCTGTAAATAGTCACCAGAAGGCAAAGCAAGTAAAAAAGGGGAGATTCCCCAAACTCCCAAAAAAAGCAAATCAATACAGATACTCTCTGAGAGAAAAATACTGTTTGCGCTACCTGAAGTAGCTTAATCAGTGACTGTTAGACAGATCAAAAAATATATATTAAGAGGTAAGTTAAAAAAGTAACATTTAATAAAACATGTAATAAAACATCAATATGAGTATGAGATTGTTTTTATTCATCTTTTATTAAAAGTTACTTTTTTAACTTACAACTTAGTATATATTTTTTGACCTGTCTAGCAGTCACTGATTAAGCTACTTCGGGTAGCGCAAACTGTATTTTTCTCTCTGTTCTCAGAGAGTATCTGTATTGACAAGTATTTCACTAGAAATGCTTGTGCAATGATAAATGCAGACAGCATATGCTGTCGGCATTTATCGATGTGCGGCGGACATGATCCACTACAGCGGATCATGTCCGCCCGCACAATGGTAAATCGACCCCAATATGATTATAAAAAAAAATTAAACAGTGGCAATAAAACATTTAAATAAAAGTATGCTATAGTATATAGCTATTTTAAAAATATATGTATTAAATGATTTACTGTATAAGTGATGTAGGAAGAATGCTGTTATATGGTTCAGGAAGACATTTACAAATCCAGTTGCACACAAGTGCAGCTATACTTCAGCACTGTATACTGATTAAATATCTCGAAAGCGTATGGCACCTGAGGCATAATCACAAATTGTACGTTAAAGAACATTTTATAAGTTATCAATGCCCTTTCAATGAAATTGGACCATTTTCACTTAAGTGGACTTTCATCTTTATTTCTATTATATGCATTTGATTAAGAAATTATTTAAAGAATCCCTTAAATTATAAATAAATGTAATCTGCTCACACGTTCATTTTGCTTTAAAGAAAAATTTTATATAGCTGCGGGAAAAAGTATTTATCTGGCATATATTATCATTGTACAATATTTAAATAAATCATTTTAAAGTAAACTGTAATCATATTTCATTTATAGATGAAATACGAAAATGCATTATTTCTTAAATTTAATTATGATTTTAACTATCCCACAAAACATATTTAATTTTAGCATTTTTGTTTCATGGCTGAACATAGCCTTACTAACCCATATTAAACAAAGGATTTCCACGAGTTTCTGAGCTGTCTTTAACTTTGTATATTTTAATACATATGCAAACAAGCAATATAATGCCTTGATTAATGCAATTCCTTCCTTGTTGGCCTCCCAAACTCTTGTCCATCTCTAGCTTAATCCATCATTAATGCTTCCACGAGACTTAAAGGGACAGTCTAGTCAAAATTATACTCTCATGATTCAGATAGGGCATGCATCTTAAACAAATTTCCAATTTACTTTCATTATCAAATTTGTTTTTTTCTCTTTATATTCTTTATTGTAAGCTAAACCTAGGTAGGCTCATATGCTAATTCCTAAGCCCTTAAAAACTGCCTCTTATCTCAGTTCATGTGTCCCACATAGATAACATGGTGCTCACTCTTGTGGAGTTATTTATGATGGTAAAAAGGGGAGAAACCAAGCGCTTAGGAGTTATTTATGTGTCAGCACTGATTGGCTAAAATAGAAGTCTGTCAAAATCATTGAGATAAGGAGGCAGTCTGCAGAGGCTTAGATACAGTACAAGGTAATCACGGAGGTTAAGAGTTGTTTATGTAAAACTTCCTTTAACTTCAACATTTATCAGACCTTAGCTACCAAATATTTCTGTCCATCCTTTATTTTAAAGAATAAAATTAAACATATTGGGGTCAATTTACTGAAGTGCGAGCGGACATGATACGATGTAGCTTATCATGTCCACTGTACATTGATACCACCCCCTGCAGATTTGTGACCAATCAGCAGCTAGCAAGGGGTGTCAATCAACCCAATCGTATTCTATCTGGTTGATTTCTGTCCGCCGCCTCAAATTAGGCAGACAGGTTATGGAGCAGCGGTCTTTAAAAACATGGGGCATCAAGCTCTGTATGGAGCTTGATAAATTGACCCCATTGACTTCAACATTTCTTCTCTGCAAATATTTTCTCATCCACTGTGCTCAAGGCATTATCCTTTACTGCTCTTTTATAAACACTGCACATTCCCATCTACAGCACTTTTCAAGGAAATTCTATTCATAGGTCTTTGGGCCGGATTGTATAAAGTTCTCTGGGCTGTTGAGATTCTATAAGAATATTCACAAGCCCTTCTATTTCCCTGGTGGAATTATAAAAAGCCATTATTTACCCTTAAAACAGGGTGTCTCGTTAATGGGCGTATGCTGCATTTTCGTATGGGAAGGAGATTGTATTAAATATGCACAGTGTTAATTGCAATTTAAGTGCACTGGATGTGCAAAAAAACACAAATACATTTATAAGTACAAAATACAAAGCCTTATTGTTTTTTGTTTTTTTGTAAAATGGGCTCAACATGGGCATATATAAAATTTTCTCTCAAATCCCAGTGTAATTCTATAAAGATTTTCATACTACAGTTCTCACTGTTTTTTCTCACAAATTGAAAGAAAAAAACCACTAATTACTCTGAAGGGAAAACCTGAAAATGAAAATCACATCATATTTAATGTACAGTGTACTGTAAACAGTGTAATATATTTTGTATTAGGCAAAATATTCAAGTTTAAAAACACGCTGGTTTCGCCCTCTGAACCTTGCCCTCCATCGTAAAAGTCTACCTAGCAGAGAGTTCTCATTATTTGTATGGGAGACATCTATTCACTAGCAGGGACAGCCCCTTTTCTTGTATAATTCCATGAGGGCTGCCCCTGTCAGTATTGGCATGGAAAACCATATATAGACCAGCAAATTATATAGAATCGGGCCCTTTGAGAGTTACATCAAGCTTTAATAGTTCAAAATTTTCCTAAAATGACTTTCCACAGGGATGCATACAATATATGTCAAAAGGCATGTTTAGTTGATCTTATATATCTCACCATCAGCATCAATTACCACATGACATATAACATTAGAAATGAATTGCACAGAAATATTCAATGTTCTGTTACTCTGTGACTGATCAATGAGATTAAGCCTAAAATCAAGTTTTAATGGGACTTGCTTACTATCCTTCAGCTTTTTTTTAAGGTTATGCTACATACTTTAAAAAACAAGAAAATGACTTTGATAAATGCTTCTGCTTTGCAAATTATGAACTGCACTTAAAGGGCCATTGTACAGCAGATATTTCTTTGCAAAAATGGTTTGTAAAATATTATTTTATATAGTCCATCTGGGAGTGTTTTTTTAGCAGTGCATAGTTTTGCTTATTTTTAATAACATTGTGCTGATTTTCAAAATCGTAACCAAGCCCCAAAGTGTTAGATGTATACGCTCGTTTACAGTCTACTGCTGGCTTCTGTTTGTCTAATCTGTCTTTTCAGATGCAGGGAAGGGGGGAGGATCTGCTCTTCCTGCTTTGTCAGCTCCTCCCACTGGGTGTCACAGCTTAAAGGAACATAATATTCATATGCTAAATCACTTGAAACTGATGCAGTATAACTGTAAAAAGCTGACAGGAAAATATCACCTGAGCACCTCTATGTAAAAAAAGAAGATATTTTACCTTGCAATTTCCTCAGCTCAGCAGAGTAAGTTCTGTGTAAAAAAGTTATACTCAGCTGCAGGTAAAAAATAAATAAATGAAGAAATGAACAGCAGCCAATCAGCATCAGCAGTGCTGAGGTCATGGATTCTTTTACTGTGATCTCATGAGATTTCACTTAACTCTCATGAGATTTCATAGTAAACTTCCTTAAACTGAATAGGGAAATACGATTAGTGTGCATGAAAGCTCACTCCCTTAGCTGTCCCGGGACAGACATACTGATTTGCTGCTTAGAAGTCCTTTACAATGGGATGTGGTTACTGAGGAATTTTTGAGGTAAAATATCTTCCTTTTTACATAGAGATGTTCAGGAGATATTTTCTAGTCAGCTTTTTACAGCTATGCTGCATCACTTTCAAGTGTTTCAACATTTGGGTATCATGGCTCTTTAACCTCATCGACAGTGCTAAACTTGGAGCTTCTAAGTAAGTTTTTAATATTGTCTTTTTAGATCAGTATCTGTGCATATTCTTCTTTATAGTAGTGTCTATTGCATGCAGTTATATGAAAATTGGTTTTCATCTTTTTGTCATTCACAGTAGAAGCAATTTAATAAATAAAAGATTCAAAGCATTAATAAAAAGTTCTGAAAAACAGAACACATAATTTTAAAATCTAAGCTTTTGTTATGGGTGCATAGTAATATGTCTATTGTTATGGTGATATGTAATATGGATTCCATCACACATTACAGATGTTTGACAGGTAGCCTGTAACTCCTTCTGTCCAGATAGTAGAGATAGCCCATTTAGAGTTTACTTTTAACATTTTATGATGCAAAACACACAATTTCTCAATTTTGTTTTTTCATTATTCATTTCGGATTCATTTCAAAAATGACGTAGTTATGGTAATTAATAGGCTTGTGAATTTAGTTTTTCAATAAATGAATAAATGAACAAATGCATCAAATAAATTTAAAGAAAATGAAGAAAATGAAGAAATACTGGTGAAATTAATCAGTATTCATTCATGCCCTTTAAATTACTTTTAGGGGTTAAATACTTACCTCAAGCCTGTTGGAGAGCAGCGCTAATCTCAACACTGCTGCACAGATCTCCGGGGCACACTAAAAGGAGGATCAGTGAGGCAGATCCCAGAGCTTGCGTTAAAGGAAAAGGAGACGCTTATAAAGTGTAGACCCTGGGATTCACCATGCCAAACCTCTTATTAGCGCAGCCCTGGGGGTACTGTATGTGAAGAAGGGTCAGGATTAGCGCACATCTCCAGCACGCTAGAGGTAAGCATAATGCTACTGGTGAACTTTTTCACGCGTAGCATTATATGAATACCGAATAGTGCAGCAGTCGAATATTTGGAATTTTTTTTTTTCCAAATATTCATTCTGAAAGATTTGGAAAAACTCATTTTTTTGCTGCTGCACAAGTCTGTTAATTAAGAACTGTAAAGAATCTGCACTTCTCCTTTGTATCCCCAGTGGATAAAATCATTCTGTAAAGGAGGAAAAACTTAATTCTTAGAAGCTTTTATATTTATCAGAAGGGAACTGAACACTCAGATATTCTGAATGTGCATCTATTACCCAGTTATTCTAAATAGTGCCATTCAGCTGCCATATCTTTAAGATAAATTAACCTGGATGAAGATAAAAAATTTTCTCTATCTTTTAATGACTTTAAATATTAATACAATTGCTTTCAATATTGTGAGTCTATCTTCAACACCACTTCATCATTTCATCTTTGGCATTTACCACTAAGGAGTGAATCTTCTGTGCATAATTAAAGATCAAAACCTGCTTTATCATATTTAAATAGGATACAGAATAACTAAAATATTGACGGCTCCCATAAAATAAACTTATATCTATCCATCTATCTATCTATCTATCTATCTATCTATCTATCTTCAAGTGCAGTCACCATAGTAGGTGAAGGTTTTTTCTGAACCATGTGGGGTGAGGGTCGTAAAAAATGTACTCAGATTGTGATACAGCCTCATACTACTAAGCCAGAAAATGTTTTCCCCTCCAAGGTCACTAAACTTATTAGTTGCTCAGGATCCTGAACTATGATTCATTTCAAGCAATATAGTGAGCTGTGCTATCACATACCCCAGTATTCCTATGTACATGGATGCTAACCATGTGCTCATATTTAACATAAAGTAGGAAATTATAAGAATACTTTTTAAAACAAACAAGTGAACAAAAAGATTATTAAGCTTTAAACACAGCAAATATTTTTCACTTGTATCAAAAACCAAATGAGGACAGATAGATGCTAACCATAATCAACACTACAAACAAGATATCTAGTTTTAAACTGACGAGAGGGAAAACCTTTGTCCACTAATCTGATTTGTGAATGATTTAAAACTTCTAAATAATCTAACTTGTCAATTGCATTTTACTGTAAGTGAAGAAAATTAATTTTGAATAGCTATATGTGTGACTTTTATTAAGTAACTATAATGGATATTGTAAAACCTATATGAAAATATAAATATATGCAAAATATCTGCGTATTAAGTCAAGAGTTTTTTTTGAAGTGTTAGAGACTTTTACAGTGTCTTGCCTTTAGCAAAATAAAAGTTTTTTCTGTGTTATATTTGCATTTTTAATTTGTCTCTAACATTTTAAATGTTCAAACCAATAAGCCAATCCAAAACAAAAGTATATTGATAATATCAAATGATATTAAAAATAAGGTACTGTGGATTTGATTTTTATTAGGGACACAAAAACAGAAAAAGAGTTTTAGTTTAAGCTTTAAGTTACAGAAACTTAGGGTAAAAACAAATCAAAACTACAAGCAGGAAAAGCAAAGAAGTGTTGTGTGAAATCCTTGCAAAATAGATATTACTGTATTTTCTATTATGTGTGTAATAATATTAAAAAATCCATAGAATATATGTATTTTATTTTATTCAATAATGATCTTCGGTGGTAGGATTTGTGTGCGTATTCAAAGCCTCTGAGATCCCCATGGTCTGAAACAATTTGCATTGATCCTTCCAACAAAAGGCATTAGGCATCTCCCTGAAGATTCCATAATTTGTTTTTATAAAAGATAAATACAGAATCACATATAGCGTATCTCTCAATTCACATCTTTCAAAGAAGGCAGCTGTTGACACTCATTGAATAGAGTAAAATAATTGTGTTAGCAATAAGACTTTAGCGCTATAGTAGCTTTGTGTACTGTGTCCCGTTCAGTGTCCACTTGTTTAAAACTGGGCATTGAAACATACAAAGCTGACTCAGTTATAACTTTTGAATTAAAGTTACAAAAGAGACTATTGCAAATTTCCATGCATCAAGAATAAGTATGAAAAAAAAACAAAAAGAAAAACACGTAATTTTCCTCACTTTATTTTGTATGTAGTGTTACAAATAATACTTATTGATTTAATAAGTTCTGATTAATTTAAAAATATGAATTATGTTTTATTTTAATTTTTTTCCATAAATGTGAACAAAGTTCCTAAAGTGAATGTTTCCCATGCAACTATTGTATGCAACATTTGGCTAGATTGTTTGCCGTAATGACAGTGTATCAGCTATGGATTATTTGTTATCAAACTCCTCCAAACAATTATGTAGCAAAGAGCTATGCATCAATATACTGAATTAAGAGAACATTTTTTTATAGGATATGCAAAGCAGTCAGATGCAGCTTGGGAGCCTCAGCGATTGAGGCTTGTGCAGTCTTAAAGGGATATGAAATCCAAAAATTTTAAACTAATTTTCAATATACTTCTGTTATAAAGTTTACTTGGTTCACATTATATTCTGTGTTGAAGAGATACCTAAGTAGGTGAATTTCACACTACAAAAAGGAGTGTACATAAATAGCACTCAACAACTCACAATCATTAATTGAGGAAAATCCTCATGTAAGGAGCATGTGAAAGATAATACAAAATAACTGAGAGAACAACAGGTGCACAAAGGTTTAAAGTAAAAAAGCAGCATATGAATGAATTGCACATTATAAAAGAGAATCCCCTGATTCCCTCTCCCCCTGACATGTTTCGCTTTTACAGCTTTATCTGAGTGATCAACGTTATTAGCACATGATTGGCCCTATTATTGCTCTCCTATTGGAGTTGTCTTTGAGCTTTGATTGTGGGCAGTGTTTTAGTAACACTTGCGTAACCCCACTTTATGTAATATACCTATAACCACCATTATCTCTGACCACTCGCCAGTGCCTGAACCTTTTTTTGTACTACTTATCTACCAGCACTGTCGGTCACCTTCCCACCCTCTCTGTTCCGGGTAGTTGTGATAGCTCTTTTTTTTTTTTTTTGCTAATCTTAGTGCCTCTATACAATGGCCTCCTTAGATATTTATCCATTATCCCATCAAAAGGTAAATGTTTACATGCATATATCCATTTACTACATGATCATTGGCATAGTGAAACATGTATCTAATCACTTGGTTACTCTGTGGTCAAGGAGTATTCCTTTGATTTATGAGAGTCGCCAGGTAACCAGTCTTATTACTGGACTTACTCCATCATTTTTACTGGAGATCACATCTATGACTAGCTGCATATGTCTGTCCTGTATTTTTAAAGGGTACTATTTTTTTAACCATACTTTAATAAAAGTTAATTTTTTTCCACCTTCTTGTCACTTTCACATGCCCCTTACATGAGGATGTTTCTCAGTTGATTATTGTGAGTTGTTGATGAGTGCTATTTATGTACACTCCTTTTGTAGTGTGAAATTCCCACTACTATTTCTGTTCTAGTTTCTCCAGTGTACAGCACCTTTCCCCTCAGGAATATTTAACTACAATGAGTACTTTATAATACTCCCTAGAGAAATATCATATAGGTGACACTCCCAGGCAGTGGCATTATTTTCTCTGCTACAAACAACAAAGTCGAGGCACACTGGATCAGTAGGTAAAAAATTAAGCTTTATTTCAACCAAAAATATAACAAATACACGTTAAAAATGCAACTATGGTAATTGCATGCGAGTACCCTGTGAGTGGAAATCAGCTGACATGTTTCGGCATAAGCTGTAATCTTGGCTGTAACTTGACCCTTGGACTTACTCCTTTAATAGTGACTCAATAATTGTGATTTGTTAAAAACAATGACCCATAATCAGGGAGGGGGTGGGGGCAGGATCAAAAGGTAAATGTTTACATGTATATATATATATATACTGTATATATACACACACATTTAAAAAATTAAAAGAATATTTCTTCTATGTGAAGAACATTGTAATGTAAAGTATTTACAACTACCTTCAAGTTTAGGACTTTAGGTCTAAAGTGGTGTCAGTTTAGCACACAAGGGACCATTGTTAGTTTTTGTTTCTTCAGGGTGCTCCATTAAAGTCTATGGTAAGAAGAAGTTAATGCTTGCACACAATTTATTTTCAATCTGTAATACTCGCGCTAACTCGTGTTTACTTTGAGCGGTGTTTGTGCACGATCAAAAAAAAATGAGGTCTCTTAAAACCTCATGCTCTGTCTAAATTATGAAAGTTTAATTTTAGCATGTGTCCCTTTATGTAAAGTTTTCAGAAAACCAATACACTTTAAGGCACATGAATTAGGCACAAATTATGAGGACAAGAAACTTGGTAGTCTCTTTAGAGTTGCTTTCAGGCCTTGGGACTTCTGTCATTACTAATCAGATTCAACAAAAAATATTAACAGATATGGAGAGTGTAATTATATGCCAAATATATTTTTCTAAATACAGTATATTTATGTATGGCTTATGTGTCGCCATCCAATACTAATACAATGTAAAAAGTTGTGCTTTGAAGTTTTCAAAAAAATGATCTCTAACCACTGACTTACTTTCTCAGTGCAAACATGTTTTCTTTATTAATTAAATGACTACTGGGCTGATTTATTAAACTCTGTATAGAGCTGTATGCAGCTGTTTCCGAGCAAGCCTTCAGGTTCGCTGGAAACAGGAGTTAAGAAGCAGTGGTCTTAAGACCGCTACTGCTTAACTCATTCGCCACCTCTGAGGCGGTGGAGAGCAATCTGCCCCATCGCATACAATAGGGTTGATTGGCCACGAATATGCAGGGGGCAGCATTGCATTTTGATAAAAATTGACCCCTAAGAGTTAACTCGTTATGGAATTATTGGCTGCACAACAATAAAAGTAGAAAAAAATAATTCTACAATCTCGAAACTCATGTTAATGATGAAAGCAATTGAATTAAAATAGAACACAATAACCCAGAAGGTTCTTTTTTTCTTCCTTTATTTTATAATCTTTATAAAAGGTAAAACGTTTGCTTGGTACTTAATTAACAAGTTTTTCATCAACCTGTCTGAAGTGTTTTACAGGAGCTGGCAGCCATCATCACACAAATGATTCCCATAGTAGACTGTGATTTCCATACTTTGCTCTGCTTTTTTTGGTATTTAAAGTCAGATTGCAGATTACAGCTTTAAAGCGGAATATTGAATAATTATTTTGAAAAAAAAAGTTAAAGGGACAGTATACACCAATTTTCATTTACGTGCATGTAATGGACACTACTATAAGAAATAATATGCACAGATACTGATCTAAAAATCCAGTATAAAACCGTTTAAAAACTTACTTAGAAGCTCCCAGTTTAGCACTGTTAAAAAGGTTAGCTGGAACACCCACTGCAAGTGGTTCTATAGCAAAAAGAGCAGACACTCCCCCCCTTCCTCTGCATATGAAAATACTCTTTACAAAAACAGGTGCAAGCGGGAGTAGGTATATATCAGTATTCTCCTAAAACTTTGGAGCTTGGTTAGGAGTCTGAAAATCAGTGCAATGTTATTTAAAAATAAACAAAACAATAAAAACATTTAAAAAAAAAAAGCTGTATAGTCTATATAAATGGATTATCTACAAAACATGCAAAGAAAAATCTAGTGTGCAATGTCTTTTTAAAACATAAGGGAAACTGAACCCAGTTTTTTTCTTTCATAATTAAGACAGAGCATGCAATTTTAAGCAATTTACTAATTTACTTCTATTATCAGTTGTTCTTTGGTATCTTTATTTGAAAAAGCAGGAATGTAAATTTACGAGCAGGCCCATTTTAATTCAGCACCCCGGGTAGCACTTGCTGATTTGAGGTTACATTTAGCCACCAATCAGCCAGTGCTACCCAGGTGCTGAACCAAAGATTGGTTGGCTCGTAAGAATACATTCCTGCTTTTTCAAATAAAGATACCAAGAGAATGAAGAAATAATGATAAAAGGAGTAAATTAGAAAATGGCTTAAAATTGCCTGCTCTATCTGAATCATAAAAGGAAGAATTTGGGTTCAGTAACCCTTTAATCAAGTTAACCCCTTAAAGACCAAGGACGTCGTGCCAGGCGGGGGTGCATGCAGGGGGGGCAGTAGAGACCACTACACTATGGGACATAAGGGTGAAAGGGATGGAGGGAGAAGGGTTTATATGTATGTGAATGGAGGGCAGCTACACTGCAGAAAATGTTTTTTTTATTTTTTATATATTAAAGAGGGCAAATTTTTAGTAAACTGTGTACTGGCAGACCATCTTCAGAAAAAAAAATAATAAATATATATATATATATATATATATATATATATATATATATATAATATATATATATATATATATATATATATATATATATATATATATATATATATAAAATCTTTATTTTTATACAGGCAGACTTTCTGCCAGTACTTAAGATGGCGGTGACAATTGTTAGGTGGGGGAGGGAAGAGAGCTGTTTTAGAGGGGTCAGGGAGGGATCAGGGGGTGGGATGTGTCAGGTAGAAGGCTGATCTCTATACTAAAACTAAAATTAACCCTACAAGCTACCTAATTAACTCCTTCACTACTGGGAATAATACAAGTGCGGTGCGCAGCGGTACTTTAGCGTCCTTCTAATTACCAAAAAAGTAATGCCAAAGCCATAAATGTCTGCTATTTTTTAACAAAGGGGATCCCAGAGAAGCATTTACAACCATTTGTGCCATAATTGCACAAGCTGTTTGTAAATAATTTAAGTGAGAAACCTAAAGTTTGTGAAAAAGTTAACATTTTTTTTTTATTTGAACGCATTTGGCGGTGAAATAGTGTCAGGAAATATACCAAAATGGGCCTAGATCAATACTTTGGATTGTGTACTAAAAAAAATATATATACATGTGAAGGGTTATTCAGGGATTCCGGACAGATATCAGTGTTACAATGTAACTATCGTTAATTTTTTAAAAAAAAAGGTTTGGAAATAGCAAAGCACTACTTGTACTTATTGCCCTATAATTTGCAAAAAAAGCAAAGAATGTGTAAACATTGGGTATTTCTAAACTCAGGACAAAATTTAGAAACTATTTTGCGTGGAAGTTTTTTGGTGGTTGTAGATGTGTAAGAGATTTTGGGGTCAAAGTTAGAAAAAGTGTATTTTTTTCATTTTTTCATCATATTTTATAAAAAAAAATTATAGTAAATTATAAGATATGATGAAAATAATGGTATCTTTAGAAAGTCCATTTAATGGTGAGACAAACGGTGTATAATATGTGTGGGTACAGTAAATGAGTAAGAAGAAAATTACAGCTAAACACAAACACAGCAGAAATGTAAAAATAACCCTGGTCCCTAACGATAAGAAAATTAAAAAATGGTCCGGTCACTAAGGAATTAAAGATGAGTAGTAGTAAAAACAAAAATATGTATAGACTTCAACAGACATTTTTTAATGTTACTACCAATAATATTATATTTACAACTTCTCCTTAATTACAACAGGTGCACAGTCAAAAATAAATAGTCATCTAAAGAGTGGCAGCCCTGTCATTATTATTTGCTTTTTTTTTTTTTTTTTTAATTGAGGTTGTGAATAAATCATAACAATTAGTTACATGAAAAGTTACCAAAAGGTACATATAGATGTACAAAAAATATTGGTTTGAAACTGCTCACAGTTAGTCAGCAACAATGAAAAATACACTCAGATATTTCAATATCAATGTTACATAACAATATGACCTTAATACACATATTGGAAGGAACCTCTGCTGTCGGCATTTATTGATGTGCGGCAGACATGATCCGCTACAGCAGATCATGTTCGCCCGCACATTGATACATTTGAGATGGGAGAATACTTGAGATGGGAGAATACATGAGATGGGAGAATACATGAGATGGGAGAATACATGGACCATCTGTTTTGGAAGCAGAGATGGAATGGTAGGATTTATTGAAGTGTGGGGAGTCTATAGTAAGAGATATATATATATATATATATATATATATAATATAATATAAGTATCAGTAGTTATAGATATTCTTTTACTGTCACTTTGGAATAGTGAAGGGTGTACGTAGCTGCTTCCATCAATAAAAGACAAATAATAAGTTGGAACCAAATGATAAAGATTATAGTTCCTTTATTGATTTAGCTTTGCATCTTCATATGAGATCTAGACCAAAGTTGAACAATCAAGCAACAAGTTAATTTGTGTTCATATAGATATGAGTCCAACCTTGTGCCTATTAAGGGCTAGATTACAAGTGGAGCACTAGTAGTTAACACGCATCGGGTAAGCGAGACCACAGGGCTCGGGTTTACCGTTTCATGAAACAAAAAAGTGTTGCAAAACACATCGAAAATATTATTATTATTATCGGTTATTTGTAGAGCGCCAACAGATTCCGCAGCGCTAAATATATAACAAAGTATAGTTACACTCATAACAACAACATCTAATAAAAATGATTGAAAAAAATATTGCTCAAAAAAGTTATAAGGGCTCAAAGATATGAGGTTTCAGTTGTTAGGGAAAAAGGCAGGCAAATGGCTTTAACATAGAGATACATACATATACATGTCTAAAGATGTATATATATGTATATATATATATATATATATATATATATATATATATATATGTGTGTGTGTATATATATATATATATAAATATGATATATATGTGTGTGTGTATATATAAATGCACATATATATCTATACACACATGTGTACATATGTATTTATATGTGTATATATGAATTTACAGACATATGTACACATAAATACACATATACATTATATATATAGAAGAATATGTTGTATTTATTCATAAATACTTATTTCTACATATATCTGATGGTAAGTATTTATAAATACATATTTATATATATATATATATATATATATATATATATATATATATATATATATATATATATATATATATATATATATATATATATATATATATATAAAAATATATATATATGTAAAATATGTATAATATACAGTATCTCACAAAAGTGAGTACACCCCTCACATTTTTGTAAATATTTTATTATATCTTTTCATGTGACAACACTGAAGAAATGGCACTTTACTACAATGAAAAGTAGTGAGTGTACAAACTGTAAAACAGTGTAAATTTGCTGTCCCCTGAAAATAACTCAACACACAGCCATTAATGTCTAAACCGTTGGCAACAAAAGTGAGTACACCCCTAAGTGGAAATGTCCAAATTGAGCCCAATTAGCCATTTTCCCTCCCCGTTAGTGTTACAAGGTCTCAGGTGGGAATGGGTAGCAGGTGTGTTAAATTTGGTGTTATCGCTCTCACAGTCTTTCATACTGGTCACTGGAAGTTCAACATGGTACCTCATGGCAAAGAACTCTCTGAAGATCTGAAAAAAAGAATTGTTGCTCTACATAAAAATGACCTAAGCTATAAGAAAATTTTCAAGACCCTGAAACTGAGCTGCAGCACGGTGGGCAAGACCATACAGCAGTTTCACAGGACAGGTTCCATTTAGAACAGGCCTCGCCATGGTCCACCAAAGAAGTTGAGTGCACGTGTTCAGCATCATATCCAGAGGTTGTCTTTGGGAAATAGACATATGAGTCCTGCCAGCATTGGTGCAGAGGTTGAAGGGGTGGGGGGTCAGTCTGTCAGTGCTCAGACCATACGCCGCACACTGCATCAAATTGGTCTGCATGGCTTTCGTAACAGATGGAAGCCTCTTCTAAAGATGATGTAAAAGAAACCCCCGCAAACAGTTTGCTGAAGACAAGCAGACTAAGGACATGGATTACTGGAACCATGTCCTGTGGTCCGATGAGACCAAGATAAACTTATTTGGTTCAGATGGTGTCAAGCGTGTCTGGCAGCAACCACATGAGGAGTACAAAGACAAGTATGTCTTGCCTACAGTCAAGCACGATGGTGAAATTGTCATGGTCTGGGCCTACATGAGTGCTGCCGGCACTGGGAGCTACAGTTCATTGAGGGAACCATGAATGCAAACATGTACTGTGACATACTGAAGCAGAACATGATCCCCTCTCTTTGGATACAGGGCCGGCCACTGCCTTGCTAAAGAAACTGAGGGTAAAGGTGAGGGACTGGCCAAGCATGTCTTCAGACCTAAACCCTATTGAGCATCTGTGGGGCATCCTCAAACAGAAGGTGGGAGAGCGCAAGGTCTCTAACATCCACCAGCTCAGTGATGTCGTCATTGAGGAGTGGAAGAGCACTCCAATGGCAACCTGTGAAGCTCTGGTGAACTCCATGCCCAAGAGGGTTAAGGCAGTGCTGGAAAATAATGGTGGCCACACAAAATAGACACTTTGGGCCCAATTTGGACATTTCCACTTAGGGGTGTACTCACTTTTGTTGCCAACGGTTTAGAGATTAATGGCTGTGTGTTGAGTTATTTTGAGGGGACAGCAAATTTACACTGTTATACAGGCTGTACACTCACTATTTTACATTGTAGCAAAGTGCCATTTCTTCAGTGTTGTCACATGAAAAGATATAATAAAATATTTACAAAAATGTGAGCGGTGTACTCACTTTTGTGAGATACTGTATATAGATACTGTAAGAAAAGCAGGCACTCACTGGACTTTTTGATATAAAGTATAAACTTTATTAATTCATATTAAAAGTAAGGAGACATAACGTTTCAGCACTAAATTGTACCTTTGTCAAATGTCACAGAATATCCAGCAAAAAGTGCAATCAATCACCTAAAATATATATATACAAATGATGTTTGAACCATAATAGCTGAGGATATCAGTCTATAAAAGCAACCGCAAGGGCTGACAGTATCAGGATCTATACAGTAAACCAAACCTAACACAACAAATAAAGATGCATCAAACCATTTGGAGTATGATAGAAACCCATGTCAAAAAGCAAACACACTGAGGACCAAAGTGCTGTATGGGCATAGAGATAGCACATCAGGATCTTTAATAAAATGGGCTAAAGTCCAGTGATGTGCTCAAGCCCCGTGGGGCCAAAGTGTCCAGCCTGTAGATCCACCTGCTTTCACACTGAAGAAGTCTCTTAGCCCTATCACCACCCCTAGGGATGGGAGGTACATGATCTATCAACATAGATCTAATGCTGGAAAGTGAGTGTTTAAATTGTATGCAGTGGCATGCCACCGGCTGGTCGGATTCACCATTTTTCAGGGCCTCCCGGATGGCATACCGGTGAGTCGCCATCCTATCTCGGAAAGAGGTGGTTGTTTTACCCGCATACACATTAGAGCACGGGCAAACAAGCATGTAGATCACAAAAGTGCTGGTGCAACTAAGGTGATAGTTGATCTTATACCGCTGGTTCCTGTGTGGATGTTGGAAAGAGTCACCTTTTAGCATGCTGTTACACATAGTACAGCTCCCACAGGGGAAGCAACCCTTCTTAGATGACTTCAGCCAAGTATCCTTTTGGTAATGGCCAACTGGGTCAGATTTGACCAGGATATCCCTGAGATTTCTGGCTCTAAGATAGACCAACCTAGGGGCAGTCATCTTCCGGAAAGGTAACGTGGGATCAGCCCCAACCACAGGCCAATGGTGACGTACAGCGCCTGTAAGCTGTTCACAACCAGGTGTGAACGTAGTAATCAGGTTCAGTTGTTCAGCCATGTCCTTAGTCGAACTTCCAGTGCTTTTGGTGATATCAGAATTCAATAGCTTATCCTGAATGTCGCATATTTCATCCTTAGGATAACCTCTTTTGTTCAGCTTTACCCCCATTTCGTTAAGTTGGGTCAATTTCAAGGGTGTCTCACTATTATTTCTCAGGACACGTGTAAGCTGGGAAGTGAGAACACCCTTCTTTTGGTGTTTAGGTTGAAAACTTCTGGCATCCAAAAATGAATTGCGGTCTGTGGGCTTTGTGTACAAAGATGTACCAAACCGCAAACCACCAGTCGTTAACCTTGAACACACTTAAATCAAGAAAATGTACTTTCAAGGGACTAAACTCAAGTTTGAACCGTATTGGGCATACCATGAGTTTCAAATGCGACACCCACTCACGCAACATCAACTCGCTACCTCTCCAGATAAGGAAAACATTGTCAATGTAGCGAGTATAATATATCACTTGTGGATGTTCAAATGGTTTCATCAGCTCTTGCTCGTACCAGGCCATATAGATGTTTGCGTAAGTGGGTGCCACATTCGAACCCATGGCTGTGCCAGCCACCTGCAGATAATAATGATCTTCAAACTTGAAGTAATTCTTTTCAAGGCAAAGAGTCAGCAATTCACAAATAAATTCAATGGGTGGTCCATGGTAATGAACATTGCCAGTCACCATGGACCTGACAGCCCCCACTCCACCAACATGGGGAATAAACGTGTAGAGGCTATCCACGTCCATGGTGACTAGAATGTCATAATGGCATAGGTCAATGAATCCCAGAGTATCTTCAACAAGCTAGGCGAATCCTGGAAATAGGCCCTAGAATTTTTAACTACATTCTGTAGATGTGAGTCAATATCAATGGCTAGACTGGTAAGGACCGTACCCCGGGCAGATACAATCAGTCTGCCCAGGGGGTTCAATAGAGTTTTATGAACCTTCGGGAGAAGGTTTAGTGCTGGGACTATAGGATACTCTGTTATCAAAAATGATAATTCCTTCTCATTAACAAATCTTGCCTCGAGGCTACACTGTAAAAATGTATCAATTGCTTTTTTGTAGATATACATGGGATTGCCCCTCAATCTGATGTATGTATTTGAATCTGCCAATTGCCTCAACGCTACCTGGCAATAGTCAGCATAGTCCAAGACAACAATGGACCCGCCCTTATCAGCAGGGCAGATAATGACAGATTTGTCATTACTCAGATCGACAAGCGCTTTTCTTTCAGCAAGGCTAAGCTTAGGGTAAAGATGTGTCTGTGGAGTATCAGCGATATCATTAGTGAGTAGTCTAGTATAACTCCTGATGGAGGGATTTGTATTTGGAGGCTCAAAAGAGGACTTCTTTTTAAAGGGTTCAGATGTGTAAGTCTGTTCCCTGAAATGGTCTCTCAGTTTCAGCTGTCGCTGAAACCTATGAATATCAACTAGTCGCTCAAATGTATCTGCTGTAGGGGTTGGAATAAATGATAGACCATGATTGAGTAGAGATATTTCAGCTTCACTCAATGGTCTACTACTGAGATTGAATACTATATCTACCTCTTTTTCAATTGTTTTTGCAAAAATGTTTTGCTTGTGCCCTCCCCTATGGGTCTTATGTCTTTTTGACCTTTTTTGGCCATATGTTGAATCAGGGGTTTCATAGTGGACCTTGTAGTCACACCTAAAAAAGGTTGCACTTGTTGGGAATTATTGGTGGATGGTTCAACCTCATTGGTTGATTCAGGGCCTGAGGAATCCCCTCCACTGCTATCAACTACACTCAAGGTATTCTTAGATCTTAGATTTCTGCGGCGCCTAAAGGGAACCTCATCCATTTATACACTTGCCTCTCTCTGTAGTCATTCTCCATTTGGTATTTGGTAAAATATATGTCTATATATATATATATATATATATATATATATATATATATATATATATATATATATATATATATATATATATATATATATGAATAGACATATATTTTACCAAAATACCATCAGATATATGTAGAAATGTGTATTTATGAATAAATACAACATATGTGAAGAACATTGGAATGTAAAATATTCATATTTTCATGTCGGGTCAGCGCAATTGAGAATATGCAATCGGGTTTGCTTGCAAGTAGTGTGTTTTTTCCCCCACTTTTTTGCTCCATTGACTTTTATGGGGGAATAGGTTATGGTACATGCAAAATTCTAAGTTCGGCTTTTTAAGCTCATTAGGTTATTGTGAGAGCAAAAACAGTTTGCTTTCAACTTGTAATAGGAGCGCAACCCAACATGCGCACAAAGCTTACTTCTAGCGCAGTTATCGCTCGAGCAGGAGCATTAAATAACACTCCCCTTGTAATCTAGCCCTAAGCAATTCAAGCATATTATTTTACGTAGAATTTTTTTTTTTTCTGCTTAATGTGGGTAAAGAATATTATTACTCATTATAGCATTATAGAACTCTGCATAACCAGTGACAAATTCACTTGCATGAAGCAATCTAGCTGTCTTGTATCTCTTTCAGTGACTAATTTTAGTTATTGTTATAGTTTCTCATTAAAGTACCCATCAGTATTCAAGGAGTAACAAAAACTGTCATTTTAACATAGACAGTCAGAATTTATTTTTCTTTTTTTGTCATCACGAGAAGACAATCAGGAAAGATAAACGTTCAGGGACCTTAATTCAGTTTAAATGACCAATGCATTATGATAACTGACAAAAGGTCAAACTCAATTGAATTAAAAGCTTTGATTATTTAGGGAATTATGCCTGTAGGATTTGTTCACCACTATAATAGTCATCAGGTTAATTTCCACAATTAAATTTAGATATATAATCACTTTATTTTCTCAAGTGTTTTACATTAATTGTTATCAAATTCGAAATACATAAATTAGAAATAATAACGCTGCTCAAGGTAGCATATATGAGTCATAGGACATTAAAGTTTTTTTTTTCTTTGTTGAATCTAAAGAAGGGTTTATTAAAATTGATGTTTTCACCTGCAATAAAGGGACATGAAACCCAATTTTTTCTTTCATGATTTAGAAAGAGCATGCAATTTTAAACAACTTTCCAATTTACTTCTAGTATCTACTTTGCTTCATTCTCTTGCTATCCTTTTTTGAAAATTATATATAAATAAGCTCAGCAGCTGCTGATTGGCTCACCCTTGTGCATTGCTATTTCCTCAATAAATTATATCTAAAGAATGGCGCAAATTAGATAATAGAAGTAAATTAAAATGTTAAAATTGTATTCTCTATCTAAATCATGAAAGAACATTTTGGGGTTTCAAGTCTCTTTAGGTTATTTTGGGCTAGATTACAAATGGTGTGTAAAGTTACACGCAAGCAAAAAGGGGTTTAATACGAGTGTTTGCACACGTCTGGTTTACCACTCGAATTACAAGTGGAAAGTAAATGTGATCGCTTGACCACAATTAAATTTAATGCTTGTTGGGATAGCAGCATGAGAACAAGCACAGCAAAGGGGGTAAGTCATGCAGCGATGGGCAGCAAATATAAATATATATGTATATGCTTATATATATACATATATATTTATGTGTTAATATGTGTATATACAGATATTAACATATAAATATATTATGTATATAATCATTTACATATATATTTACAGGGAACACACATTTCCTATAGATCGCAATGTAAGGCACATTTCAGTGCTTTTTTTTCTAACACCCCACACACGCCAACTTTAGCCCCCAAAAACTGACATTATAACTGTAGCAGAATCTAAAACCCAAGCATTTGTGCACTGATATTGCAAATCCATGGTTAATATATATCCTGTTTGCAGATTTATTTTCCTCAGATAACAGATTTCTATGCACTCAATTTCATGTTTGATAATGCTTGTGTGCCAGGTCATGTAGTTTTTGGTTGCTATACATCTGCCATGTTTTTGAACGCACAGGCCTCTAGTTATCAAGCCGTAAACTGCAAATACGCTGGAATTCCACAGCGTATTTGTGGCGAGGCTGATTCGCCGTAGTTATCAAGCCCTACAGCCCGGCAAAAGTAGAATTTAGTGACGTAACATACGATCTGCCGGACTCAGTCCGACACAGATCGATGATTACATCACTACAGATGTTCCGAACGCAAGTTTGGCACAATCTGACTACTTTTGGTAGTTATCAAATACCTACCAGGTACGCTCGCCACTATTCCGGCCCAGTGTACCTGGTTTTCAATCCGCCGCCCTGGAGGTGGCGGATCCCATAGGAATCAATGGGAGTCTGACAGCAGCGAGAGCTCATGTTTGCTTCTGCCTGATATCCCATTGATTTCTATGGGAAGTGTCTGCACCTAACACCCTAACATGTACCCGAGTCTAAACACCCCTAATCGGCCCCCCGGACCCCACCGCACCTAAATAAACTTATTACCTCCTAAACCGATGCTCCCAGACCCCACCGCAACTATAATAAATATATGAACCCCTAAACCCCCGCTCCCGGACCCTGCCACCACCTACATTATACCTATTAACCCCTAATCTGCCCCCTATACCGCTGCCCCCTACATAAAGTTATTAACCCCTATCCTGCTGATCCCGGGCCCCGCCGCAAATAAATTAATTGTTTAACCCCTAAACCGCAGCACATTACAGGATAGGGGTTACATTTATTAACCCCTATCCTGCACCCCTACACCGCCTTCACCTACAGTACATTGATTAACCCCTAATCTACTCCCTTACACCACCGCCACTATATTAAATGAATTAACCCCAAAACCTAAGTCTAACCCGAACACCCCCCTAACTTAAATATTATTTCAATTTATCTATAAAAATATTCCTATCATTAAATAAATTAATCCTATTTAAAACTAAATACTTACCTATAAAATAAACCCTAAGATAGCTACAATATAATTAATAATTACATTGTAGCTATTTTAGGGTTTATTTTTATTTTACAGGCAACTTTGTATTTTTTTAACTAGGTACAATAGCTATTAAATAGTTAATAACTATTTAATAGCTACCTAGTTAAAATAAAGACAAATTTACCTGTAAAATAAATCCTAACCTAAGTTACAAATATACCTAACACTACACTATCATTAAATAAATTAAATTAATAAACAATTAGCTAAAACAAAATACAATTAAATAAACTAAGCTATATTACAAAACCCCCCCACTAAATTATAAAAAATAAAAAAAATATTACAATAATTTTAATCTAATTACACCTAATCTAAGCCCCCTAATAAAATAAAAAGACCCCCAAAAGAAAAAAAAAATTCCCTACCGAAAATTAAATTACAAAGTAATCAGCTCTTTTACCAGCCCTTAAAAGGGCTTTTTGCGGGGCATTGCCCCAAAGTAATCAGCTCTTTTACCTGTAAAAAAAAGCAATACAATACCCCCCCACATTACAACCCACCACCCACACACCCCTACTCTAAAACCCACCCGATCCCCCCCTTAAATAAACCTAACACTACCCCATTGAAGATCACCCTAACTTGAGCCGTGTTCACCCAGCCGGACACCACTGGTCATCCTATGGGGCAGAAGAGGACATCCGGACCGGCAGAAGTCTTCATCCGATCGGGGCAGAAGAGGTCCTCCAAGCGGCAGATGTCTTCATCCAAGTGGCATCTTCTATCTTCAATCAACCGGAGTGGAGCGGAGCCATCTTGAATCCAGCCGACGCGGAGCCATCCTCTTCTTCCAATGTCCTAACAGCGAATGAAGGTTCCTTTAAATGACATCATCCAAGATGGCATCCCTTGAATTCCGATTGGCTGGTAGGATTCTATCAGCCAATCGGAATTAAGGCAGGAAAAATCTGATTGGCTGATGTAATCAGCCAATCGGATTGAAGTTCAATCCGATTGGCTGATTGGATCAGCCAATAGAATGCGACATCATTTAAAGGAACCTTCATTCGCTGTTAGGACATCGGAAGAAGAGGATGGCTCAGCATCGGCTGGATTCAAGATGGCTCCGCTCCAGTTGATTGAAGATCGAAGATGCCACTTGGATGAAGACATCTGCCGCTTGGAGGACCTCTTCTGCCCCTATCGGATGAAGACTTCTGCTGGTCCGGATGTACTCTTCTGCCCCATCGGATGACCAGTGGTTCCCGGCTGGGTGAACATGGCTCAAGGTAGGGTGATCTTCAATGGGGTAGTGTTAGGTTTATTTAAGGGGGGATCGGGTGGGTTTTTGAGTAGGGGTGTGTGGGTGGTGGGTTGTAATGTTGGGGGGGTATTGTATTTTATTTTAAAGGTAAAAGAGCTGATTATTTTGGGGCAATGCCCCGCAAAAAGCCCTTTTAAGGGCTGGTAAAAGAGCTGATTACTTTCGTAATTAAGTTTAGGGTAGGGAATTTTTTTTGGGGGGGGGCTTTTTATTTTATTAGGGGGCTTAGATAAGGTGTAATTAGATTAAAATTCTTGTAATGTTTTTTTATTTTTTGTAATATAGTTTAGTTTATTTAATTGTATTTTATTTTAGATCATTGTAGTTTATTAATTTAATTAATTTATTGATAGTGTAGTGTATTTGTGTATTTGTATTTTGAATTTGTAAGGTTAGGATTTATTTTACAGGTAATTTTGTAATTATTTTAACTAGGTAGCTATTAAATAGTTATTAACTATTTAATAGCTATGGTACCACGTTAAAATAAATACAAAGTTGCCTGTAAAATAAAAATAAACCCTAAAATAGCTACAATGTAATTATTAATTATATTGTAGCTATCTTAGGGTTTATTTTATAGGTAAGTATTTAGTTTTAAATTGGATTAATTTATTTAATGATAGGAATATTTATTTAGATTAATTTAAATAATATTTAAGTTAGGGGGTGTTAGGGTTAGGGTTAGACTTAGGTTTTGGGGTTAATTCATTTAATATAGTGGCGGCGGTTTGGGGGGGCAGGATAGGGGTTAATAAATGTAATGTAGGTGGCGGAGGGTTCCAGGTACGGCGGTTTAGGGGTTAAACAATTAATTTATTTGCGGCGGGGTCCAGGATTGGCAGGATAGGGGTTAATAACTTTATGTAGGTGGCGGCGGTATAGGGGGCAACAGATTAGGGGTTAATAGGTTAATAACTTTATTATAGTTGCGGCGGGGTCCGGGAGCAGCGGTTTAGGGGGTAATAAGTTTATTTAGGTGCGGGGGGCTCTGGAAGCGGCGGTTTAGGGGGAAAAACTGTATAGTATAGTGTGGGTTCTTAGTGACAGGCTAGCAAGAAAGCTGCGAAGAAGCCGATGAGCAGCGAGATTGATGACTGTCAGTTAACAACAGTCCGCTGTTCATCGCTCCGTACTTGGTGCGCGGCTTCTTGACAGCTTTCTTGATAACTTTGGCAAACATATTCAGGTCCGCGGCGGCGATGTAAGGCGAGCTTAGGCGAGCATATTGGGCCGGCGACAGCTTGATAACTAGAGGCCACAGTATTTTGGATTGTGTAAGAGCTCAACACTCAACTAACAACTTATAATTGGAATGAGTGTGCAACTAACACTTTATATTTAAAGTATAGAATACACTATTTACAGTATGTGTTGAATGCATTTAAAAGCTTTGGTTAAACATTTCACATTAGTTAAAATGCATTTTAGCCAACAACTTTTAATTCCCAATTGTGCATGATTGTTTGCATGTGAGCAAAATAATGTAGCACCCTATTATTGGCTGCATTCATGTGCACCTGGTCTGGTTTTAAGGTGCAGTCCATTTCTGTGTTTTGTATGTGTCTAGAGAAATTACAAAGGGTCTGTGTCTCCCTTGTTTGTATTGCCTTCTGTTTAATTGAAGGCAAGCATTGTGTGGTTGTAAATTAGCGAGCCAGGAACACTAACACTAACTCTAAAGTTGGTACTCACCGATGATGATGGGCGGTGCTCAATCTTTATCCATCTTCATTGCGGCACTCCATCTTCATCTAACTTCCTCCCGGTGGCAGCAGCGATGTTGGTCCTCCTCTTCAGACCTTCAACACGGAGGTCCTCTTCATGCGGTCTCCAGCAGCACACTGAATAGTGAATGCGAGGTACCCCTTTCATTCTATTGGCTGTTTTGAATTTGAAGATTCAAATGATCCAATAGGAATGCAAGAGTACCCCTATATAAAAGGGGTACCTCACATTCAACATTCAGTGTGTGGCTGGAGACCGCATGAAGAGGACCTCCGTGTTTTTAATTTTTATTTTTTTAAGGGGTATTAGAATAGGATTAAATATTCTATTTTTTTCGATAACTACTTTTTTATTTTCTGTAAATGTAGACTTTATTATTTTCTATATTGTTAGATTGTTTTTTTATGTTAGTATTTTGTATATATGGTAATGCCAGGGGGCTTTATTTTTGTTTAAAGGTAAGATTAGTTTTTAATTAATTTAATTTTTTTGTTTGTAAATTAAGGGATATTTTAATTTGGGTTAAGTAAGGGGGTTTAGATGTTAGTTTATAACTTTTCATTTTTGGGTGGAGGGTGGTTTAGGGATTAATAGTTTATTTAGGTTCTTTGCGATGTGGGGGGATGGCGGTTTAGGGGTTAATAGTTTATATTAGTGTGTGATGTGGGGGTGGTGGTTAATAGTTTATTTAGGTACTTTGCGATGTGGGGGTGGCGGTTTAGGGGTTAATAGTTTATGAGTGAAAGTGTACATTGTAATGTATTTTTGTTTTAGTTTTGTGCAACTTTTTATTTTCAGAAATCAGTTTACCACAGCTCTTAGATCGTGGAAAGGATTGAAGCATAAAAAGGTGATTGCGCAAACGCAATCACGATTTCACTGAACTTGTAATATCAGCAGAATGAAAATGGCTCGTGAAATGGGGATTGCGCTAGCACAAAACCATTTGCACTACACTTGTTATCTAGTCCTAAATGTTTTAAAATATTAGTGCATTTTATAATTTCTTAATTTATCACCCCAAGAAATATTGTTATCAAAATGTAATATTATATAGATGTGTGCTTCAGTTTTAAAACTGAGTAATACATATATTTGTTTTTCAGTATCTATCTTCTTTAGAGATAATTACTTGTATTTCACAATGGAAATATATAAATCGAACACTTCAAAAAGCATGGGATAGAGGAAGATTTAGCATTTGACTTATTAAAATTTTGAGTACAAACCAATTATTGCAAATAGCATAGACCGCCTAAGTTACCCAGTGCATATATCTCCCTAGGCTTTAAAAGAAATAGTTTTTGATCTCATAGTAAGGCTATATAATGTAAGAACTATTGATTTCATTTATCTTTCATCTTTTTAACTTGAAAAAAAAAAAAACATTTTTATTCATAGATGAATGAACCTTTAAGAAAAGAATTAAGTAGCAAAAGTGATAATTCATTTATGCTCCTATTTTTAAAAATATTTCTATATTATTTTCAAATTAATCAAATATAATAAATATTCTATAATATGCATGTAATCATAGTATTGATAGATGTGTACAAATTATCATGAAAAACAAATCAATTTGCATTGGCCTTCGGTATGTTTTCCATTCCAGTGCATTATAAGGCCTGAGCAACATGCTTTACAATGGATTATGCTAGGTTTTAACATTTTAGGTGAATGTAATTTTTTTGACCTCCATGAGATAACTTTACACCATGTTAACCCCAGTACCATTAAAGGGAAAGTCTACTTGAGAATTGTTATTGTTTCAAAAGATAGATAATCTCTTCATTACCCAATTCCCCAGTTTTGCATAATCAACACTGTTATATTAATACACTTTTTACCTCTGTGATTACCTTGTATCTAAGCCTCCGCAGAGTGCCCCCTTATCTAAGTTCTTTTGACTGACTTGCATTTTAGTCAATCAGTGCTGACTCATAAATAACTCCACGGGAGAAAGAACAATTTTAACTATATGGCACACATGAACTAGCACAGTCTAAATGTGAAAATGCACTGAGATAACAGACAGACTTCAACAGTTTAAAAATCAATTTCAGCCTACCTAGGTTTAGCTTTCAAAACAGAATACCAAGAAATTTTGATTATGAAAGTAAATTGGAAAGTTGTTTAAAATTACATGCCATAGCTGAATCATGAAAGCTTAATTTTGACTTGACTGTCCCTTTAAGAAATTTTGACAGCAGCATTCTGATGCATTAGGCAAATAACTTTGAACAGATTTGTTTAAAAAAAAAAAAATTCTATTTCATTTGCATTGATCGTTTGAGAACCATTAGTGACCTCCTTTAAACAGGGAATCTTGGTTATTCACAAGAATTATTTTCAATGTTATTTTTTTTCACACAAGCTCAATTCACATATTAATAAAGAAAACTATTTCTCTATGGATAAAAGTTACAAGTACAGCTTATATCAGAGATGGACAACGTTCTTAAACATGGGGCCACGTGTCAATACTTTAGTTAAGGTTGCAGGTTAGCCTCTATTTGCTGTTCTATCCTGCATATAGCCTACCAGAGTCCCCAAAACATACATTTTTAGTTCTACTTTTTCCTGGGTCCACAAATCTATAGTAAACGTTCTCAGTTTTATTTTTTCCCAGCGGCCACAAAAACTTGTACAGATGGCCACATTTGGCCCATGGGCGAACAGTTGGCCATCCCTGGCTTAAATCACTCTATGAGACTTACACACAACTGTTATACAATAATCATAATGTTTATCTATAAATGATAGCAAATTTTCAGTCTCTATAAATGTTAATCATAAGATTAAACAAAATGGTATGAACCTGTTGATTGGATATATGTCATTGATTCAAACATATTAGCATTTGTGTTCAATGCTGACTCAAATAGTCATGATGATTAGCCATCTAAGCTCAAGAAGACCTGATTTTCCTGTTATATCATACTTAGAATTTGGTTAGCTTACGTAAGTAAAATCTCAGATTGAAATCTGGTATGGAGGCCATTGGAATAAACTGAATCAATTGTCATATGAATAAAAACCATGAAATCATGTGACGGAGCATTATCCTTCTTTTAAAGTAAAGGGATGAATGTGCGTAGACAAGCTGTACTATACAAATAATGAATAGCTTTTTGTTTATTAAGGGAACGTGAATACTCCCAGGAAACATTTCCTATTCTGTTACATTTCATCTTCTAGGATGCACCTTTTTCAATCATTAATCATCTGGTTTTGGTAATTGCATAACTACCATAGTGTTTTTTTTTTTTCTTAGACATTATTCGAACTGTGTGGGCTTCTGATTTTGTAGAGTCCCTAACTTCAGGGTTTGACATGTTGTCAATTCAAAAATTCTCTTTTGTATACTACTAAACACTTATTTTCCAAAAGTTTAAACCCAAAACAAACTCATTTTGTCACGCATTGATTATTGCTATCTACTTCTAAATTGCCTTCCAAAACACCATGTTTCCTCCGTCCAATCTATTATGAATGCTTCAGCTAGACTCATCCACCTAAGTCACTGTCAGGATCTCTCTATTCTTGTTCCTTCCATCTCACCTATTGTTACCTCCCTCCTCAAACTCCTCCCACTTCCCCTTTAAGTTTGTGCTGCACCTAACCACAGGTGCTTAGTATTTTGGTTTTGGATTACCATTAGTCAGAATCCTGAGCTGTTTGCTGTTTCTCACGCAAGGAATCTTCAAACTCTCTTTTTGTATCAGTCATCTACTTCTGAATCTGGATTGTATTACTCTGCTAAGGGAGATCTTTACTGCTGCATTACCTCTCTCCCTGTGTTTGGAGCATTTCCACTCAGTGCATGTCAGCAGCTGCATTACCTCTCTCCCTGTGTCCGGAGTGCTTAGAATCATTAGCAGGAGGTTGTTCTCTCAGCTACCAGCTGTATAACATCATAACACCAAATATTTACAGACTCTGGATGCGGTCCTCCTGTTAACCTAGTTTAAACATTACACTGAATAAGTGTTACTTTGTTGGTTCCTTCCTTTCTGTTGCTAATTATTTAAACAGTTAGATTCATCAAACTAAATTCATTAACCTCTCATCTCCCTACTTATTCATAGTAGGTTTAGAGAGGTAAATGATACAATTACACAATTAAAGGTATATACTCACCTAAAGATTCCTACATAAAAAGTATTGAGTACAATTCAAGCAGATTGTGATCCACCAGTGACAAGGAGCATTACAGTCACTGATCTACATCAGCTGCTCCACTCTGCCAGTCTCTACACTGGCTCCCCATACACTCCAGAATACAATTAAAAGTATTAACCCTAACTTACAAAGCACTCAACAATCTAACTCCCAACTATATTTCCTCTATCATCGTGAAATATTTCCCATCCCGTCCTCTTCGATCAACCCCTGACCTACGTCTCTCCACTCCTGTTATGTCTACGTCCCACTCCCATTTCCAAGACTTCTCATGTGCTGCTCCTGTCCTCTGGAACTCTCTACCCCGCTCCATAAGACTGTCTCCAACCTTGTATAGCTTCAGACGCTCCTTAAAATTACCCTATTCAGAGAGGCTTACCATCTCTCCTCCATCTCTCATCCTAACCAAACTAATACATGAACTGCGTGACTCACTGCTGCAACTACAACCGATGTGACAAGCTACCCCCAACCTTATGTCTCTGCACCCTAAACCTGTAGACTGTGAGCTCTCCGGAGCAGGGCCCTCTTCCTCTTGTATTAGATTTATGTAGTTTTGTTATGTTTTCTATTTTATCAAAAATGCATGTCATTGTATACCCCCTATCATTGTACCCAGCGCTAGAGAATTTGGCTGCACTATACAGATAAATGATAATAATAATACATTTTACCAATTGTATTTTTGTTTTCTTTTAAATGTTAACAAAATTAAATATTAACATGTATGAGTATGATACCAATAACACAACACTTATTCAGTCATGAAAGGAGAAAGATATAAGGTCAGTTTTCATGATTATCAACCATTACTGTATAATAAACATATATTGAATCAAGAAAAATAAATGTATGACAATTTAGTAATAACCAGAATAAATATACAAAAAGCACTCTGCTATAATAATAATAGTAAAAAAAAAACCAATCTATTTTAATTTCCCATTTAGATTTAATAATTTTTAAAATTCTTTATTTTTATTAAAGAGTTATTTATTAGCCAAAATAATAACTTGACAATGATTTGTTAAAATATGGGAAGATGGATAATAATCACCTAAAAAATAGATTTTTTATAAATAGTTATAGAGCCTCAATTGTAGGGCATCAACTTATTTCCATGTAAGCAAAAGTACCCACTCACAACTAGTCAAAGTAATAAAAAAAAATGATAGCAAAAAAAAATCAGCATATTAATGATAACTTTTGTATAAGAGTACCTGTGTTATTTTTTTCATTTAAAACAGACCCAAAACATTCAGAGCCATGATGTGTCAGAATGTCAATAAATAATATCAGTGTCCATATAAAAAGGATCTGAAATACTGTAAGGGTATCTCGCTCTTACCAGGGTATTTCGCTGATCTCCTATACTATTTAAAAATTCTGAAGTTACATACATTGAGGAACTGCATGGGGCAGAGGCATTTCATCATTGCTATTACATAATGACACTACATGGCACAGTGATTCTTTGCCTCAGCGTGAATGAAAAGGAACCACCAGTCAGTAATAATTCCCTGACCAGCTAACAAGAAAAATGCCTTTAGGCAGGAGGACAACATGGTGTTAGCCTTTGTTCAGTGGAAGGAATGTAGAAGAGAACAATGTATCACCATTTACATGCCAGCAGTTAACTAAATTTTAATTTGTATATGTATATATATATATATATGCACACATACATACACACATATACACAGGCAAACCTCATTGTATCACCATAAAGATTCCGGCAGTTAACTACAAAATGTGTATATGTAATATATCCTATATTATAAAAGGCCAAGTGTTTGTCTGAAGCCGTCATGCGCAGTAGAGACAAACACTATCAGGCCCATTTATCAAGCTCCGTATGGAGCTTGAAGGGCCGTGTTTCTGGCGAGTCTTCAGACTCGCCAGAAACACAACTTATGAAGCAGCGGTCTAAAGACCGCTGCTCCATAACCCTGTCCGCCTGCTCTGAACAGGCGGACAGGAATCGCCGGACATCAACCCGATCGAATACGATCGGGTTGATTGACAGCTCCCTGCTGGCGGCCGATTGGCCGCGAGTCAGCAGGGGGCGGCGTTGCACCAGCAGCTCTTGTGAGCTGCTGGTGCAATGTTAAATGCGGAGAGCGTATTGCTCTCCGCATTTAGCGAGGTCTTGCGGACCTGATCCACAGTGTCGGATCAGGTCCGCAAGCCCTTTGATAAATGGGCCTGTTGGCCTTGAGATAGGGAGCGCGAGGTACACAGCATACAAGCAGCTGTGAGATAGGGAGCACGAGGTACACAAACAGCTGTGAGGTCTGGGGAGCGCGAGGTAAGCTGATTGAAACAGCCTGTGGCAAGAGATATGGAGCGCGCTCCCCAGACCTCACAGCTGTTTGTGGCCGACGGGAGCGTTGCGATGGGGGCGTGCCCGGGTGTCGCGAGGGGCGTGGCCGGGCGGGTGTTGCCGCGATGGGGCGTGGCCGGGCGGGGTCCCGCGATGTGAAGACAGAGCCAGAGAGGGAGCAGGAGAGGGGGGGAGAAGGGCCAAAGAGGGGGGGAGAGAGCCAAAGAGGGGGGGAGAGAGCCAAAGAGGGGGGGAGAGAGCCAAAGAGGGGGGAGAGAGAGCCAAAGGGGGGGAGAGAGAGCCAAAGGGGGGGGGGGGAGAGAGAGCCAAAGGGGGGGAGAGCCAAAGAGAAGGGGGGGGGGAGAGCCAAAGAGAAGGCGGGGGAGAGCCAAAGAGGGGGGAGAGAGAAAGCCAAAGAGGAAAAAGAGCCAAAAAGGAGAGAGCCAAAGAGGGGGGAGAGAGCCAAAGTGGGGGGGAGAGCCAAAGAGAAGGGGGGGAGAGCCAAAGAGAAGGGGGGGAGAGCCAAAGAGAAGGGGGGAGGGAGAGCCAAAGAGAAGGGGGGGGAGAACCAAAGAGAAGGGGGGAGAGCCAAAGAGGGGGGAGAGAGAGAGCCAAAGAGGAAAAAGAGCCAAAAAGGAGAGAGCCAAAGGGGGGGGGGAGAGAGCCAAAGGGGGGGGGGAGAGCCAAAGGGGGGGGGGGGAGAGCCAAAGTGGGGGAGAGAGCCAAAGAGAAGGGGGGGGAGAGCCAAAGAGAAGGGGGGGAGAGCCAAAGAGAAGGGGGGGAGAGCCAAAGAGGGGGGAGAGAGAGAGCCAAAGAGGAAAAAGAGCCAAAGAGGGGGGAGAGAGAGCCAAAGAGGGGGGGAGAGCCAAAGGGGGGGGGGGGAGAGAGCTAAAGGGGGGGGAGAGCCAAAGAGGGGGGGAGAGAGAGAGCCAAAGAGGAAAGAGAGCCAAAGAGGAGAGCAAAAGAGGGGAGAGAGCCAAAGAGGGGGGAGAGAGAGCCAAAGAGGGGGGGGAGAGCCAAAGAGGGGGGGGGGAGCCAAAGAGGGGGGGGGAGAACCAAAGAGGGAGGAGAGCGCCAAAGAGGGGGGAGAGAGAACAAAAGAGGGGAGAGAGAGAGCAAAAGAGGGGGGGGGGAGAGCCAAAGAGGGGGGGGGACCAAAGGGGAGGGGAGAGCCAAAGAGGGGGGAGAGAGAGAGCCAAAGAGGAAAGAGAGCCAAAGAGGAGAGAGAGCAAAAGAGGGGAGAGAGCAAAAGAGGGGAGAGAGCCAAAGAGCGGGGAGAGAGAGCCAAAGGGGGGGGGGGAGCCAAAGGGGGGGGAGAGCCAAAGGGGGGGAGAGAGAGAGCCAAAGAGGAGAGAGAGCAAAAGAGGGGAGAGAGCCAAAGAGGGGGGGAGAGCCAAAGAGGGGGGGGGGAGAGCCAAAGAGGGGGGAGAGAGAGCAAAAGAAAGGAGGGAGAGAGCCAAAGAGGGGAGAGAGAGAGCAAAAGAGGGGAGAGATAGAGCAAAAGAGGGGAGACAGAGAACAAAGGAGAGGGGGGAGAGAAAGCAAAAGAGAGGGGGGAGAGAAAGCAAAAGAGAGGGGGGATGAGAGAGCAAAAGAGAGGGGGGAGAGAGCAAGGGGTGGGACCGCTGTACTGTAAAAAATGGCCCGTGTACACGGGCTTTAGTACTAGTATATATATATATATATATATATACACAAACAAATACACAGACACACCTTATTTTATTGCACTTTACAGATATTGCTCTTTTTACAAATGGAAAGTTTGTGTCAACCACATCGAGCAAGTCAATCAGCGCCATTTATCCAAAATAAATATATACACATATAAAGACATAAATACACAAGAATACACATAGACCACCAGCAAAGAGTACAACTTGCTGAAGGTTCAGATGAAGGTTAGCATGGGTTAGCAATAGAATATTTTTTATTTAAGGTAAGTAAATACATTTTTTTTTTACATAATCCTATTGTACGCTTATGTATGTATACTACCTTGTATTTTAAACTTAGCTAATAAACTTTTTTTGTTATTAATTTGTATAATGACTACTAAATGTAATCAATTTTTTTCCAAAATTCCTACCTTAAAGGGACAGTCAAGTCCAAAAATACTTTTGTGATTCAAATAAGGCATGTCATTTTAAACAACTTTCCAATTTACTTTTATCACCAATTTTGCTTTGTTCTCTTGGTATTCTTAGTTGAAAGCTAAACCTAGGAGGTTCATAAACTAATTTCTTACATTGAAGGCAGCCTCTAATCTGTATGCATTTTGACAGTTTTTCACCACTAGAGGGCATTAGTCCAAGTGTTTCATATAGATAACATTGAGCTAACGCAGTTACCTAGGAGTGAGCAATGATTGGCTAAAATGTAAGTCTGTCAAAAGAACTGAAATAAAGGGTCAGTTTGCAGAGGCATAGAAACAAGGTAATTACAGAGGTAAAACATGTATTAATATAACTGTGTTGGTTATGCAAAACTGGGGAATGGGCAATAAAGGGATTATCTATCCTTTTATACAACAAAAATTCTGTTGTTGACTGTCCCTTTAACTAAAATTAATGAGCGAATACAAAATTTGAATTGACTTCAGAGAACATGAATTCAGATTTGTAATTTGTTTTACAACTGGGTGGCAAAAACAAAATTTTGCACATATCTATTAATCATCATGTTTTTATATACACAAATTATACTTAAATAGCTATCTCAGCTAGCTTTTTTCATGTCACTCAGGATGTACATGTTAACACCTTTACAATAGATAAGAAAATAATCATGCATTTTTTTGTCAAAGGGAATATTATCCTTAGCAGTTTGCATTTAAAATACATTAATGCTTGTTAAAATGTTTTCATCCTTCCAATAAAAAAAAGCAGACACAATGAAAAATGAGACCTCTGTAGTCGGCCACAGCAGTCAATTTGTAAGGAGACTCTGCAAGATTCTTGTGCTGCAAGCAAGACAGCAATACCATAAGGACTTGTAAACAGCTACACAATGCTTGCATATTGATTCATTATTGCATATTAGAGGATATGAATGAGAAGATGGGAGTTCTATGACAAAGCACATATCTTTCTGGCCAATATGACATAATTCTGGTTATTTTTCACTCTGAATGAATAGCAAGTGTAAAATCTGTCAACAGACACACACAGGGAAAGTGAAGTTATTTTGTGCTTTAAGCCCTAAAGACTGTAATACTGCTCAGTAATAGCAGGAGTAGAATCAAGTCATATTTCTTTTTGGCATTTAGGGCCTTATGTTGTAGCAAAGAAATAGCAGTAGTGTTTCAGGTGTTGTAGATAAGAGACTTTGGAATTGTGGTAATGACCTCAATTTAAGGCCACTGAACATTATTTTTCAATCTAAAATTAAAATAAAATGAAATTAGATTAAAATTTGTTCCTATTCAATTTTATTTTAACTCATATAAAATTCAATATAGCTTAATGCATAATTGAGGCATAAATTTCCTATCTGTAGTTTGCAGTTTTATATGTAGCATATTAAAAAAATTGTGCCTTTTAACTGTATTTTCTATTATTTTACCATGGCTAATTTTGTAATAGACAAGATCTTATTATTAGCACAGTACTAAAGACATCCCTATGGTCAAAACTAGTTACAGTGTAAATAATTTATGTTTTTTACATAAGTGTTGAGTGATGAAGGTTTTCAAAATTCCAAAATGTGACATCTTTCTCTATAGATTGCCCCTTTCTTCCTTTTAGGATTCTTGCACTAGTAATGACATGGTTTCTGCCAATGGTTTTGGGACTACCACATATATCAATTTATTCTCATTAGGCTATTCAGGTTGAAAATGTTACATTTAGAGGGGTAGATTTATCATAGTGCGAGCGAACATGATACCATGTAGCATATCATGTCCCCTGCACATCGATAAATGCCGACAGCATACGCTGTTTGCATTTATCATTGCATCAGCAGTTCTTGTGAACTGCTGGTGCAATGCCGCCTCCTGCAGATTCGGCCCCTAGCAGGGGGTGTCAGTCAACCTGATCGTATTCGATCAGGTTGAGTTCTGTCTGCAGCCTCAGAGCAAGCAGACAAGTTATGGATCAGTGGTCTTTTGACCGCTGCTTCATAATTTCTGTTTCGGGCGCCATAGACCTAGATGCTCTCACTAATGCTGCTTGTTACTGGCACATTGTAATTTTCATTATGCACTTTTTAGAAGTGTCTATAAATTATTAATTATATTAAATTGCTGCTCGATCACCGCATGGCTGGGAGGATGAGGTTAATGACAGCGAACATCATCCTCCCACCTGATAATGAATGGATCCCAATATATTTAGGATTTTTAGCATTATACTGTAATGTAGTTTTCTATTCTTCTCATACAGAACCATGCATAGTGAAGTAAACTGCCCAGAAGCTAAAATTTTGGTTCTAAAATTATTTAAGGGACTTTAAAGTATTGATGAGACTTAGATAATCTTGCCAGAGTGGAGAACTTTAGATAATTGTGCTAGAAGAATTACATTATCAAATTATAAAAATACTTTCTTGTTAGGAAAGAGTATGCTTACCAGATAAATTTATTTCATGGTGGTAAGAGTCCATGAGCCATTACTCCTGGGTTTCAACTCCTGGCCACTAGGAGGAGGCAAAGATGCCCAAAGCTCTTTGCTGATATTCTAGTCTAACATATAAACAAGAAAGGAGAGATAGAAAGGTAGGAAAGAACAAAGTAGGGAAAGTGAAAGAAATTAATTTATCAGATAAGCATACATTTTGTTATCTTTCATAAGGTGGTGAGAGTCCACGAGCCATTACTCCTGGGAATTAATACACAAGTTGAAGATTCCATGAAGAAGTGGGGGTGACAAACATTTTTTAAGGCAGCATCTAATTACCAGAAACTGCTGTCTGAAGAATATCCTACCAAAAACATCAATGTTGTTGAATTTAGAGAAAGTATGATGCTGCCTTGCAAGTGTATTCAATATCATCCTAATTTTTAAGAATCTAAGAAGTAACTTATCTAGAAAAGAGAACAATAATGCATTGGTAACAGGGAGATTTAGCCAAAAGCTAATTTGAATATAGAATCCGAATGCTCTTACAATATCTAAATTAAAGGGACAGTCAAGTCCAAAAAAAACTTTCATTTTTCAAATAGGGCATGTAATTTTAAACAACTTTCCAATTTTCTTTAATCAACATGTTTGCTTTGTTCTCTTGGTATTCTAGTTGAAAGCAAACCTAGGAAGGCTCATATGATAATGTCTAAGCCCTTGAAGGCCGCCTCTATTTTATTTACTTTTCACAGCAGGAGAGAGCAAGCTCATGTAGGCCATATAGATAGCATTGGATCACGCCCATGGCTAGTGGCAGACACTGCACTAATTGGCGAAAATGCAAGTCAATAGATAATAACTAAAAGTCATGTGATTAGGGGCGGTCAGAATATAGATATAACAGTGTTGGTTTTGCAAAACTGGGGAATGGGTAATAAACAAATTATCTATCTTTTTAAACAACAAAAATTCTGGTGTTGACTGTCCCTCTAAGTAAGATACCAAAAAATTAATTATTTGGATTAGGTCAAGGAAATGGGCTATAATCTCCTGATTTATGATATTCGAAAAATCACTTTAGGTAAAAAAAAAAAAATCAGAAAGTCTTCCAGGAAAAGATATTGCTAAAAACAATGAAAACATCCAAGATAGAAGCTAATTTTCCAAAGCATGCAGGTTCAAAAAGAGAAACCTGTAAATCTTCTTAAAAAAAAATAAAAAAAATAATAATGTTCCAAAGATTGGTTTAATCAATGGATATATTATATTGGATATTATATATAGAAACTTAGCAATTTCCCTGTTTGAAACAGAGCCAAAATATGACTCTTTAAAGAGTTAGCAGAAAAAATATCTATTATTATTATCTATTATTATTATTATTATTATTATTATTTAGAAATGTTACTTTATGGCCATAAATGATGTGTTCAATACAGCATTAATGAAACCTCTTTGTTACAAAAAATATGTATGCAAACTCCAATCCAACAAGATGACAAACTAGAGATGTTGATGATTGGAAAAGGCTTCCAAATCAAGTTCTGTGGGGCCTGACTAGAGCATTCGGGTTAAAGAAGAATGATCTATTAAATTTAAATTATGAATCTTGGAAACAAAAGTCATCAGGTCTATCTCTGGGAGACCCCATTGTTCCACAATCTAAAAGAAAACTACTTGAAGGAGAAAACATTCCTGTGAAAGGGATTACCTACTAAGGAAATCTGCTTCCCAGATTTTCTTCCTGGGATGCAAAATATCGAAAATGTTTCTGTGTCCAATAAAAAAAAAACTTCAAGACTTCCTAAATTATTGCTAAAGAACTGGATGTTTTCCATTAATGATGGATATAAGCTACAGCTGAATAAAAACTCAGATAAGTTTCTAAAGGGACCTAACGATTCCAGTGAGTCCAAGATAATTTTTGGTAACCTCACATCCTGAGGAAACCAAACTCCCTGTGCTCTCCTGGACCCCAGACTGACTGAACCCCTATCACAGAGAATGTATCCACATGGAAAGAGAATGGCTCACTGAAAAATCCCCTTGAATTCTTTGATATAATTGAATACAATTTTTACACCATTGTTGAAGCATGCAAAGTTTAAGAGTTTTCATACTGAACTGTGCAAAAGGAAGAATACCTGATGCTGCAATCGTCAGACCTAACACTTCCATACATTGGAAATTTATATATTTTTTTATTGAGGTTTCAAATCAATAACATACAATTGTTCTGTTACCTATATATCAAAGTACTTTGGTGAGGTGAAATCACGGTCAGTCCTTCTACAAGTACACAGATGTAATAAAAGAGTAAAGTCAGGAGAGCCTACAGAACTTAAAGCCCCATATATAGGGGAATGCCACAAATTTAAGTCACTGGAGGTAGTCAACTGACCTCTGTTAGGTGGCTACAAATTTTCTTGTTGTCTATTATACTCAACTCTCTCGGTCCACATAGGGCAGGGATGAGGACTCTCAATTAGGCCAGGAAAGCATAAAGTCTCAGTTGGCAGAACCATGTAACCCCCAGATCAGTTAGTAGAGGGGAGATTATATTTACAAATGTTGTAGAGCAAACCAGAATGATCAAGAGTTATATCTTTGACTTGGGCCCTTAGCATAATAGTATCAATTCCATCGCTCACATCCCCCAGATGAATTTCAGGGTTGATAGATGTTACTAAATAAATACAGTAAGATAAGTGCTCTCTTCATTGGGCCTCGTCAGTGAGGTGCAGCTATATTCCTCTAAACACATTGGGCAAAGAGTACACATCTAGTTTCCCCCTTTTCCCTTAGGGAAACTAAATACATACAAAAAGAGAATTGCTCTCTCAGGATTGAACACCAGCTCAATAACTTGTTAGCTTGCTCTATGGAAATTTACCAACTGGGAGCAGCTTCTTTTTTAGCTCAACTTCGTGTTTCCCCTTTTTCTTTTAGGGAGATTAAATACATACAGAAAGATAAGTGCTCTCTCATAAATGAAAACCTGCCAGTGCTCAATAACTTGTTAGCTTGTTCTATTGCAATTTACCACCTCGGAGTGCTTCTTTAGCTGGGACTACCCCAATAGTATGCATTGTGTTGTCAGTGCCAGAATTATGTAAGTTCCCCTCAGTAACAAAATGGAGATTGATGTCCAGTGGATAAGCTCCATTGTTGATATCTGGCATACAGGCACTATTCTGGTTTATAGTTCTCCATAGTTAATGTTATTTTCTCAGTGAAAGCCCACTTGTAGATTAATATCCTCCCTGTAAATGCCATTACTAAGGTGCAGACCTTCAAAAACCTTGTTGAGATGCTGATCAAGGCAGGCGGCACATCCTGGCTTCTCAGAACCTCCAGCCAAAGGTAAATAGGATTTTTGTAACAGCTCCAATGAATCTGTTACCCCCTCTTCATTATGAATCATATAGACTGACACTGCTTCCCCCTTCTCTGCAGCAATCGGGTTCATATTCAACCTGGTCATAGTGCTCTCGCTGATCTTCGTCAATAGGTAGATTTTGGGAGCACTGCAGTACAAGGTTCAAAAGTGCATAAAGCTGAATGACAACAGATTCCCATTTGCATTTGAACTATCCACTCCTGAATGCTGCCACAACCATGTAGAGTACATTTTCTATCACTTATATAGATTAGGTTATGCTTCCTATACAGAACTCAAAAACCCAATCTAAAGCCAGGAGCTTCACTAAGATTCAACCTGTCGCTTCAGTAGTTGGCTCCACCCACGAAAATGTATTATTTATTGTTATGAGCAAACTGAATAACTTTGATCCCTTAAAGAAAGCTGCATAGTCACTGAGTCTATAATGACTTCTAGAAAAGAGACTCTTAAAAAATGAGAAAAATAACTCTTTAAATTAATTCTCCAACCATGTCTGCAAAGAATGCTAGTATTAAATACAGTTGAAGGAAAAAATGGATCCTGAACCAATATATCGTCCAGGTATAGAACCAATGAACTACATGAATTATTCTTACAGAAAAGAGATTCCCTAGAATCTTTCTTAATATTCTGGGAGATGTAGATAGACTAGACAGTTTTTTTTTTTTTCATGAAAGGCAAATCGTAAAAACTGGAAATGGTCTAGGAATAGGATGGAAGGCATCCTTTAAATTAAAAATTGACATAAATTAACCTTGTTGAATAAAAGGTACAATTGTCAATAGTGTTACTATTTTGAAAATAGGAACTCTGAGAAATGTATTTAAGTAATTTATTCCAGAATTGGTCCAAAAATTTCCTCTTTCCTGGATAATAATTGAAAAGGATAGAATAGAATCCTTGGCCTTGTTCCAAATCAAACAACAGCCAATAAAATGTGAAAAGTAAGATTTAAAACCTATTCATATGATGCTTGGCCTTATTCCAACTGGAATAAACTTCCAGGAAGGTATGAAAGATTCAGGTCAATGTAAGGAGGAGGAAAACGTTTGGTTCCTAGATTGATAAAAGAAACAAAATAGGACTATTTATTCTATTTTTCCATTATCCTTTTTGTCCTGAGGGAGAAAAGTATAATTTCCACTGTCTTGAGAAAAAGGAAATGTCAAGACCAAATCCAAATAAATTCTCCTTGAAAAGGAGAGATAAAAGTATATCTTTAGACATTTATTATTATTATTATTATTATTATTATCGGTTATTTGTAAGCGCCAACAGATTCTGCAGCACTATAAACATAGGCGGAATACAAGGAAATATTTATAGGGATCAGACGGGTAGAGGGCCCTACCAAGAGTCACACTGTTGTAGTCAGCTCTAAAGAACGTAATCTACAAACAGCATGGCTCTTAGGCTTACATGCTTACATGGGGTTCAAGGGGATAGCAATGGAGGGGAGGAAAAAATGGTATAAAGAAAGGTTAGTGTAGGTTGTATGCATCCCTGAACAGTAGAGTCTTTAGGGAGCGCTAGAAGTTTTCAAAAATAGGTGAGAGTCTTGTGGAGCAAGGCAGAGAGTTCCACAAGATGTTAACCAGTCTGAAGAAGTCCTGTAAGCGGGAGTGCGAGGAGGTAACAAGAGAGGAGGAGAGTAGAAGGTCATGAGCAGAGCGAAGAGGACAGGAGGGAAAGTATCTGGAGAGTATCTGGAGACAAGGTCTGAGATATAGGGGGCAGCAGTGCAATTGAGGGCTTTGTATGTCAGAGTGAGAATTTTGTGTTTAATCCTGAAGGCAAGAGAAAGCCAGTGAAGGGATTGGCAGAGAGGTACAGCAGATGAAGAGCATCATGTAAGGAAGATAAGCCTGGCAGAGGCATTCATTATGGATTGTAAAGGAGCTATGTATCAGCTGGGAAGACCAGAGAGGACAGAGTTGCAGTAATCAAGGTGAGAAAGGATGAGAGAGTGGATTAAAATCTTAGTTATGTCTTGTGTAAGGAAAAGCCGCAGACTTAATGTGAGGAATGAAAGAAAGATCTGAGTCAAGTGTGACACCATGTTTGCTGACAATCACTGAAACCAAAGGCCTTCTGGTTAGCACTCTAAAGTCATACACTTATTATAAAATCAAATTATGTCAACAATGGGACAACAAATAAGTGCATTAGTCAACTTTATAAGTTTTAAACTATTTTGAAAATCTTCATTGACAGAGTCTTCTGAGATATGCTCAGACAAATTGTCACAATAAAAAATAGACACAGTCGCTACAGAAGCAATGCTTGCTGAAAAAGGCCATTAGATGAAAGGTTACCAATGTCATGTTAATATGCTTCCTAAAAACAAAGAACTATCTTCTAAGGGAATAGTAGTGCATTTAGCTAAAGCAAAAAGCACCACCCGACACTGAAAAGTTTCCCAAAGCTCTACATTAAAATCTGGTAAAGGAAATATCTTATTAAATTTAGAGCATAAATTAAAAGAGAAGACAAGGTTTAGTTCACTCTATGATTTTTTTTTTTATTATTATTTTTTTTATAAGAGCCTCAGAAATAGAAAAAAAACTTTTGGAGCTTAGTGGAATGTTATAAAATGAAATCCAGTTGTTTGGAAGATTTTCAAATAGATCATTTAGGATCTTAGACACAAAGTACATAAAACCTCTTTAATAAACAAAGAACTAAGATGTTCAAGATCAAACATGAAAGAGGTAAACTACTCTGTGTTCTGATCAGTGAAAAAAAACTCCTTATCATTAAAAAAACACCATCAGAAAGCAACCTGAGTTGCCTGAGCCTGAAAATTATAAGGTGTTCTGATCTCTTATCTCTTCTGATCTCTTATACTGAAGAATAAACTGATAATGGATCTTTAGCATGACTTTCAGACATAGAATTTGTTTTGCATACTTGGAGGAGGCATAGCCACCACAACTACAGAGAGCAAAAATCTTTAAATCCTGGAGCAAAATCTGAAGTACTCCCTTGTTTTGAGGAAACAAGAGCAAAGACAAATTCCTTTAGAGGCAAAAGCAGCATTAGACTGTTAGAATAAATAATGTAATACATTCAGAAAACCTGCAAAATAGAAAATAAAATTGTGCATATCTGGAGGAAGCATAGTCGCCACAGCTACAGAGTGCAAATCTTTAAATCCTGGAGCAAAATCAGAAGCACTCCCTAGTCTCAATGAAATAGAAGAGGGATAGATTACTTTATAGACAAAAAAGCATTAGAATGTTAGAATGTGATCCATTCAGGAATTTCAAATCTGAACTAGTAACAATCCTGCAAAACCGAAAATAAAATTGTTATTAATAGATCTACTCTCTAAATGATAATACAAGGTATTCGGACAAATTTCAATATGCTCCATAAGAATACACATGCAGACAAATAAAATCAATTAAGACAACCACCAAATTTTATACTGGAAATATATATAAAAACAGTAAATACTATCGGCTAGATAGTACTAACTTGCATGTTATTCTCACCGCTCACTTTCCTACAGCGCTGGTATTACAGATTTTTACAAACCCGGCATTAAAAGGCAAGAAGTGAGCGTAGAGCAAAATTGTGCTCCATACCGCACTCCAATACCAGCGCTGCTTAAATCAGCGGTGAGCTGGTTGTAAAGTGCTCATGCACAATTTCCTCATAGACATCAATGGGGAGAGATGGCTGAAAAAAAGTCTAACACCTGCAATAAAGCAGCGTAATGCTCAGTAACGCAGCCCCATTGATTCCTATAGGGAAACACATTTTATGTTTACACCTAACACCCTAACATGAACCCCGAGTCTAAACACCCCTAACCTTACACTTATTAACCCCTAATCTGCCGCCCCCGACATTGCTGACACCTACATTATACTTATTAACCCCTAATCTGCTGCCCCTGACATCGCCGACACCTACATTATACTTATTAAAACCTAATCTGCTGCTTCGGACATCGCCACCACTATAATAAACATATTTACCCCTAAACTGCCGCACTCCTGCATCACAAACATTAGTTAAATATTATTAACCCCTAATCTGCCGCCCCTAACATCGCCGCCACCTACCTACATTTATTAACCCCTAATCTGCCGCCCCCAACGTCGCTGCCACTATACTAAATTTATTAACCCCTAAATCTAAGTCTAACCTTAACCCTAACACCCCCTAACTTAAATATAATTAAATCTAAAAAAAACCTACTCTTAATAACTAAATAATTCCTATTTAAAACTAAATACTTACCTATAAAATAAACCCTAAGCTAGCTACAATATAACTAATAGTTACATTGTAGCTAGCTTAGGGTTTATTTTTATTTTACCGGCAAGTTTGTATTTATTTTAACTAGGTAGACTAGTTACTAAATAGTTATTAACTATTTACTAACTATCTAGCTAAATAAATACAAATTTACCTGTAAAATAAAACCTAACCTAAGTTACACTAGCGCCTAACAATACACTACAATTAAATAAATTCCCTAAATTAAATACAATTAAATAAATTAAATACAATTAAATAAATTAAATACAATTACCTAAATTACAAAAACAAACCAACACTAAATTACAGAAAATAAAAAACAAATTACAAGATATTTAAACTAATTACACCTAATCTAATAGCCCTATCAAATTAAAAAAAGCCCACCCAAAATAAAAAAAACCCTAGCCTAAACTAAACTAACAATAGCTCTTAAAAGGGCCTTTTGCAGGGCATTGCCCCAAAGAAATCAGCTCTTTTACCTGAAAAAAAATACAAACAACCCCCCAACAGTAAAACCCACCACCCACACAACCAACCCCCCAAATAAAACCCTAACAAAAAAAACATAAGCTCCCCATTGCCCTGAAAAGGGCATTTGGATTGGCATTGCTCTTAAAAGGGCATTTAGCTCTATTGTGGCCCAAAGTCCTAACCTAAAAATAAAACCCACCCAATAAACACTTAAAAAAACCTAACACTAACCCCTGAAGATCCACTTACAGTTTTAAAGATCCAACATCCATCCTCAACGAAGCCGGGAGAAGTCCTCATCGAAGCGGCAAGAAGTCCTCAACGAAGCCGGGAGAAGTGGTCCTCCAGACGGGCAGAAGTCTTCATCCAGACGGCATCTTCTATCTTCATCCATCCGGCGCTGAGCAGCTCCATCTTCAAGACATCCGGCGAGGAGCATACTCCTCAACGACGTCTTCTTCCAGAATGAATATCTCTTTAAGTGACGTCATCCAAGATGGGGTCCCTTAGATTCTATCTGCCAATCGGAATTAAAGTTTAAAAAATCATATTTGCTGAAGCAATCAGCCCATAGGATTGAACTTCAATCCTATTGGCTGATCCAATTAGCCTATAGGATTGAGCTTGCAAGAGTCTTGAGAAAGGTCAGTGGAGACCGAAACCGGTTGACTGGTAAGGAGTATTTTAATTGTGATCACATTAAGAAGCCATCTGCACTATTGTTTTCCTTTCCTTTTTTGGCAGGTAAGGGACAACATTGCATGTTGGAATTATTTGTTAACTACTGCCCAAGAAGATTTCTACATAATCAGCAGTTGGGATCCATATTGAGACAGACTATAGCAAGATTCTTATTATCCAATTTGAATATTTATTTGGACTTTTAAGCATTTTATGTTATATCATCCGTTTTTTAACCCACTGTTGTTATATGGTCTCTTTTAATTAACATCTCGAGGCTCTTTGAGCAAGTCCCTTATATCTAGCTCAGCAACTCTGAGCCCTTTAGATTTGTATTTTAGGGTATCAGTTTAGAGCCTGTGTTCAATTTTAATCCAATCACAAAGTGTTGCCACTATTCAGTGTTTATAACAGATATTTGTTCACATCACATCACAGTTTGCAAGCAGAAACACATTTGAACACACGTTAAAGTTGTGCTGTTGTTTTTTTTGGTTCTATTTATGCTTTATGTTTGCATTAGTTGATTTGTCAAAAATTCACTTGTATATCGTTTTATTTTGAATTCATTGTTTATTTTGAAAATAAGGTTCAGACACCCCTGCAATATTTTTCTCAAATTTTTTCACTTGTTAGGATTTACACCCTTTTTGGATAAACACATAGGCACAACCTCAGGTCTTATATTTTGAATTCAGGTTCTAGACATTCCTGTAACATTTTTTGTCCACCTGTTAGGAGTTACAAAATTTTGGATAAACACATAGGCAAAACCCTAATTTGGAGCCACTTACATTTCACATCCACCGGTTTCAAGCAACCTGGAATCTATCCACCTATGCATTGTAACCCATTGTTTTTATAAATAGAGTGTGCATAAGCACTCCTAGCATTCACATATTAGAATTTAAGTTTTAAGCGATAGACATTATTTGTTAGATTTTTTTTTTTTTTTTTTTGTTATTTATTGTTCTACAAGCATTTTTAAATTGTTCCTATTGTTTCAATATATATTTTAAAGTGTAACATGGATCCATGACTAATTGTTGTATAATTTTAAATGTACCAACTTTTTTATCTTATGTATTAAATCATATTATTTCAACCTATTGTTACCTTTGGTATTTGACTATCTGCCGATAGACCCTGCCTACGTTGTTTGGCGCTCTGATATCCAATCTTAAAATTGAATCTTCAGGGGTTAGTGTTAGTTTTTTTTAAGGGTTTATTGGGTGGGTTTTATTTTTAGGTTAGGGCTTTGGGCCACAATAGAGCTAAATGCCCTTTTAAGGGCAATGCCCATCCAAATGCCCTTTTCAGGGCAATGGGGAGCTTAGTTTTTTTTAGTTAGGGTTTTATTTGGGAGGTTGGTTGTGTGGGTGGTTGGTTTTACTGTTGGGGGGTTGTTTGTATTTTTTTTTTAAGGTAAAAGAGCTGATTTCTTTGGGGCAATGCCCCGCAAAAGGCCCTTTTAAGGGCTATTGGTAGTTTAGTTTAGGCTAGGTTTTTTTTTATTTTGGGTGGGCTTTTTTATTTTGATAGGGCTATTAGATTAGGTGTAATTAGTTTAAATATCTTGTAATTTGTTTTTTATTTTCTGTAATTTAGTGTTAGTTTTTTTTGTAAATTAGGTAATTGTATTTAATTTATTTAATTGTATTTAATTTATTTAATTGTATTTAATTTAGCGAATTTATTTAATTGTAGTGTAGTGTTAGGTGTTAGTGTAACTTAGGGTTAGGTTTTATTTTACAGATAAATTTGTATTTATTTTAGCTAGGTAGTTAGTAAATAGTTAATAACTATTTAGTAACTATTCTACCTAGTTAAAATAAATACAAACCTGCCTGTAAAATAAAAATAAAACCTAATATAGATACAATGTAACTATTATTTATATTGTAGCTATCTTAGGGTTTGCTTTATAGGTATGTATCTATTTTTAAATAGGAATTATTTAGTTATTAGTAGTAGGTTTGGTTTAGAATTATATTAATTATATTTAAGTTGGGGGTGTTAGGGCTAGGGTTAGACTTAGATTTAGGGGTTAATAAATTTAGTATAGTGGCGGCAATGTTAGGGGTGGCAGATTAGGGGTTAATAATATTTAACTAGTGTTTGCGAGGCAGGAGTATGTCGGTTTAGGGTTTAATATGTTTATTATAATGGAAGCGATGTCGGGAGTGGCAGATTAAGGGTTAATATTTTTATTATAGTGTTTGCTATGTGGGAGGGAATTGGTTTAGGGGTTAATAGGTAGTTTATGGGGCTTTAGTTATGAGTTTTATGCTACAGCTTTGTAGCGTAAAACTCATAACTACTGACTTTAAAATGCGGTACGAATCTTGACTGGATATACTGTACCACTCACTTTTTGGCCTCCTAGGACAAGCTCATAATACCGGCACTATGGAAGTCCCATAGAAAAAAGTAACTGGGACCTTGTAGCAAACTCTCAGCAAAGAATCTGGAGCACCTACATTTTCACTTTTCTCCTGTAAAGACAAAGAAAAAGAAGTGGGAGGAATTAAGAGCTTTAGGAATCTTTGTATCCTCCTAGTGGTTAGGAGTTGAATCCCAGGAGTGTAGACTCTCATCACCTTATAAAAGAAATGTAGTCTGGAAATATGAAGTATAAAGGTATAAGAGGTGTCTGAAATGTTCACTTGAAAACAAGAGAGAGAGAGACACAAGTATTTTGCATGGACTAAAACAATATGATATAACGGTAATTTTAATATATAATTTTGTCTAAGAACTATACAGAAAGGATTTGTGTGTTCTAGACAGAAAAGTAATAAAAGATAATTTAATATTCTACATTTTGAAAGATATAAGCAATAAATATAGGTAAAAGGTACTATCCTGAAGTAAGTTCTATTAAGGCTTGTATACCCTAATACCAGAGATGTGTAGCCAAGAAATTTTAATATCAGACAAAGTTTTCATTCCGAATAATCAGGTAAATTTATTACCCTGAATATTCGGTGGCTGCACTATTCAGTATTAGTTTTGTTTAAAACAAAATAAATACTGGCCTGGATTAAAAGTTGTGCTCTAAATCCGTTGCAAATACACAGCACACAATGTGGCCATAGAGCTATTTCCTTGCACCGCCATTACAAGTGTCAAACCAACTTTCTTTTTGCGTGCGTTATGCTGTGGTAACCCACATGCCGCACGCAAACCAAGTTCTTATTTGGCGTGCTCGTGCACATATTCCCCCATAGAGATCAATAGAGAAAAAATGTTGGAAAAAAATCACATTTTCGATTTCGCCATTGAAGTCTATGGAGAAAAGAAAGTTATCAAAAACCTTACACACTAACATAAACAAATAAAGAGGAATACTGCTTAACTATGGTTCGTCTAAACCGCAACTGAACCCCACCTACGAAAAAACGAACTAAAGGTAACGCCGCAATTTGCGGCAGACTCTATAATTTCTCTAGATCAGATGATTGACCCCTTTCGGAAACATTTCAGAAATGTTTATATATCCGTTTACGGATTTTACCCCACAAGGACTTTTTATCCTATTAGCCTGTCTATGCCTTATTTTTACCCCTTAGCAGCTCATTATTGTTATAAATATATTATTTTAGTATCTTATTTGTTAGTACAACTATATTGTTGACCTTTTTTATATAATTTTAGTTATTAGTGCCGGCACACTTCTGTCTATTATATGTACTTTTTAGATAAATTGTATATTTTATCATTTATATCCTTGGGACCTCATTTAATATAGTTGTGATATTTAATCACTTTTCAATACCATATCTTAGTCAGATAGCTCCTTTGGAGCGCTAACCCTTACCCCTCTCTTTCCCACACTAACATAAACCCTTTGTCTAATAACCCCTAAACTGCCATTCCCCCACTTCGCCAACACTAAATAAACCTATTAACCCCTAAACCACTGTCCCACACTTCGTAAATACCTAAATTAAACAATCAAACCCTAAACCTAAAACTTTACAAAAATTTGGAAGAAGTTCAAAAGAAAGCGATACCTTGAATAGCACTCTGTGCCCAGACTAATGTGAGGCTGAAAAATTAAAACTTAACTTTTATTAAGATACAATAAAAAATGGGCAAATCAGTTAAAAAGTTATCAAGAGTTTAACTGCTGGTTATTGTACTACTGAGGTTATTGCCTCCTGGATAATAAATAATTTGGCCTTTAATCAGTGGTTCAATAATACCAGGAGAAAGATAATAATGATTGCTAGTAACTGTTTGATTGGGTTACTGTTATATAAAGGAACTGTGTTGACACTTGACTGTCATGCTCATGGTGAGAGTCCAAAGAAATGAATCTGTCTTTATAGTGAAGACACAAATTAATTGCTTTATACTGTGCATGTATTGTGTGTAACCTCCATATGTGTTCACATTGGTTGTTTTTATGGGGTACACATGCTATTAATTTGGTGTAAATGGTATAATATAACCATATCAGTGGAATGTGCATGAGCTACTGGCTTCAGATTGGTCTAGTAATGTTATGCTGATGAAATATTATAAGCGTCAGAATATTCCAGTAGTAATGAATGGATTGCAGTTTTAGTTATCCAAGACACTGAGTTGAATTGCAATCGAGTTGTGTTGTTTTAGTAACATATGGTGTGCAATCATGATAATTGCATCAGTGGTAGTGGTTATAAATAATGTTGCCGCACCATTGTTAGATTGCAACACTATATCAATGCAATTAATTCTTAAATCTCATTATGGTTTACGATCCTGGTTTGGAGGGCACATGCATACGGTTTAATAATTTCATTCACACAATATCATATGGGTGTCACAGTAACAGCTAGTATTTAAGCTGGTTTGGTGCGAGATAAACAAATATTATAGGATTAGCTTGATCGCTATTGTAATAATGCATTTAAGTGTCATAATATCGGCTTATGTCTAAGCAAGTTTCTGTGTGCATTGCACATATATGGTAATATTACTTAAATTGTTGTTAGATTGAAGCATGACTGCTAAGACATAATTGAACAGTAACAGTTAGTTCAAATTATGATATATAGCCTGTAGTGTGCAAAGTGCACATACTGTAATATTGGCCAATTGGCTATCAGAACAGGCTATAATCACTCCGACTAGTGGTATTTACAACTAGCGTGTATCAACGTTTAAGCAGCAGTTACTCTGATTATTAAAAAACGCACAAAGCGGTTCGCCAGTTAAGGCTTTATCAAAGGCCCTACACCTAACATCCCCTAACTTTAACAAAATTAAAATACACCTAAATTAAAGTTACAATATACTGACTGACTTACCTATGAAACAAAATTAAAACCTAAGCTTAAACTTAAAAAAAACCCCTAACATTACTTTTTTTACAAAAATAAATACAAAAAATAAAAAAGCTGCATTACCAAAAAAAAATAACATTTCTAAAAATAAAAAAACACTAACTTTACCAAAAAAAACACCCCCAAAAAATAAGAAGCCTAATCTAAAATTAAACTACCAATAGCCCTTTGTTATATATTCCTATCATGCCTGTTTCTTTAATTAGGGGAAGGGCTATTATCCTTTATAAGACCCCGTCCTATCCTAGTTGCTTGTTATTTTGTATGCAAGTCCTTCTATGTTAGGTCGTAACCTGACAAGCTCATCTTAGTTTTTACATCCTGTGTAATGGATTACCAGAGTTCAGCCTAAACCGTCATAACGGTTCACTGCTTCAACTTCAGTCTTCTTCCGGCTCTCCCTCCTACAGCACATCATCCAGCTCAGCTGTTCCTCTAATACTGCAACTACCGCTCCGCCTAGCTCAGCACTCAAACCAACGGACACGGACGCACCCCTCACGGCTTCCCAAACCCCTACGGATCGCTGTTCCTCTGATACAGCAATACTTCTAACTTCCTTATCCGGTACTTACCCATATCATGTTTCCTACAAAATGTATACATTTCAGCTGCTCCGTTCTCTTAACTTCTACTGATTTTTGTGACTGTTTTTTTCCTTTTCTTATGATCCACTTTTTACAAGTATCATTTGTTTTTCCTTACAGTCACCTCTATCTTCCAGCATCATACTGTAATTCATATCCGTTACACTTAGAAGTATCTGCCAAAATCATTCAGCTATTTTACAGCCCAAAAAAATAAAAAAATTCCCTAATATTAAAAAAAACACTCCAAAAATATATAAAAAAAAAAACTAACACATCCCAAAATTAGTACTCACCAATGATGAAGAGCGGTGATCCATCCTCATCCCGGCGGCAAAACATCTTCATCCATCGGTGGAACATCTTCTCCAATCTTCATCCCATGGTCCATCTATCTTCATCCCGGTGTTGATGGCAAAATCCTCCGGCGATGTCATCTGTGACGTCGGCCCTCCTCTTCAGCGCATCGACACAGAGCTCCTCTTCATGCGGTCTCTGAATGCAATGTACCCCTTTTATATGGGGGTACACTTGCATTCCTATTGTCTGACAATTTCAAATCAGCCAATAGAATGAAAGCTGCTCACATCCTATTGGCTGATTTGGATTTGATACTTCAAAGTCAAATCAGCCAATAGGATGTAAACAACTTTCAATTGTTTTTTTAAGGTAAATAAGCTGTTAGCTTTGGGGTAATGCCCTGAAAAAGGCCCTTTTAATTTTTTGGGTGTGTTTTTTGGGGGGGGAGTATTAGAAGTATTAGAAAAGGAGTAATTTTTATTATTTTGGATAATTTTGTTTGTTACTTTTTGTAAAAGTAGCTTTTTCTATTTTATGAAATTTTAGTGGGGTTTTTTGTAATGGTATTTTGTGTTTTTTTTTGGTTAAATTAGGTTTTCCTATTTTTATTAATGTTAGGGTTTTTAGTATAAGCTTAGCTTTTAATTGTTTTTCACAGGTAAGTTTTTATTTATTTTTATGAAGTTAGTATATTGTAACTTTAATTTAGGTGTATTTTAATTTTGTTAAAGTTAGGGGGTGTTAGGTTTAGGGGTTAATAGCTTAATTTAGGTAGTTTCAATGTGGGGTTGCAGTTTAGGGGCTAATAGGGGTCTTAGTGTACTGTATAACATATTTTTTATGTGTTTTGTGAAACCTTTTTGTTTTGCAAAACACATAACTACAGGTATTTGAATGTGGAATGGATTGTTGTGGTATAGGCTTTATCGTTCACAGTAAAGCCATACTGCACATTTTGTAATATCAAGTAGTTGACCATTCCGCACGCAAAGACCCTTTTGTGCGCCGTAAAGTCATACTGGGCAGCTTGCAATCCGGGCCACTGAATTTTAGTTAAAACGAATGTAAATGTTTCAAAGCTACAGGTCAAAATGTTCACCTGTAGCTACATACTTACCTTAAAGGGCCACTAAACCCAAAATCTTTCTTTCATGATTCAGATAGAACATACAAATTTAAACAACATTACAATTTACTTCTATTATTTATTTTGCTCCATTTTTTAGATATCCTTATTTGAAGAAAAAGCAATGCACATGGGTGAGCCAATCACATGAGGCTTCTATGTGCAGCAACCAATCAGCAGCTACTGAGCATATCTACATATGCTTTTCAGCAAAGCATATCAAGAGAATAAACCAAATTAGATAATAGAAGTAAATTATAAAGATGTTTAAAAATGCATTCTCTTTCTAAATCATGAAAGAAAAAATGTGGGTATCATGGTCCTTTAATGCTGGAGAGCATGGAGAACATGCTAAGGTAAGTATTAACCCCTTAAAAAAATAAAGTAAACAAATGAATAATTACAATTTTCATCAGTATTTTTTTTGTTTTCTTTCATTTTCTTTGTGCATTCATTTGGACACTTTTGTTTCATTAAAACATAAACAAAATCCAATTTTCAGCATGCATGTGCATTTGTACGAAAGCAATTGGTCATCTCTACCAAATACAAAGGATATAGGAATGTAATAGAGTGTTGGCAAACATTAAGAAAGATCAATTCATCAAATATGGAATTTAATTTGCAACATTTCTTGTACTTTCCATTGAAGTAATTCAGGACATTTTGATCATTATAACAACCTGGTAAAAAAAGTTTATTTTTTTAAATCTACAGCAATCTGTAGAAGTAATTTTGTATTGTATTGCAACATATATCTCACTATTTACCCCCTTCATGGCAGTACATGCGATTGCATGATTTCAAGTCTGGGATCGTATTATGGGGGTGACAGCCTACGCTGCTAGACATGCCCCCCAGGATGATCCTTGCCTCCACCAAAGGGGGAAGCTGCAGGATGCCATATATGGTAGGACATTCCATGCCATTCTAACGGCGTTAAGGCGCAGTGCTGTTAGGATGGCATGGAACTTCCTAACGGTGTGAAGGGGTTAATGTACTGCATAAATATTCTTAGAGAATCACAGACCTGAATATCTCAGCTGTTACACTGCTCTATGCAAACAGACTGAATTTTAAGTGTATCTGCCCAGTATTCTTAGAGAATCACAGACCTGAATATGTCAGCTGTTACACTGCTCTATGCAAACAGGTAGCTTTGGAAGATATAAATGTCATTATATTTTACCCTGTTATTACTGATGTGTGTGTTGTAATAAGTATTTGCTATTATTTTTTATTTTAAATGCATATTTTATCACCATTATGTCTGTTCATTATGTTAAAAGTTAGTTTAACCAGCTTAGGAAGACCATATATCTTTCTTGTTCCTTGTTTTATGGCTTTCTTTCCTTCATGGATACCTGTCTTATCTCTGTAATTCTGAACTTTCCCTGTGTTTTTTTGCCTGAATGACCCTTTTGCTAAAATGTCCATACATACCTCCGCCCTTAACTTTTTTTTTGCAGGCCCATCTGACACTAATCTCTCTCTTTCCCTCAGACTGAATTTTAAGTGTATCTGCCCAGTATTCTTAGAGAATCACAGACCTGAATATCTCAGCTGTTACACTGCTCTATGCAAACAGACTGAATTTTAAGTGTATCTGACCAGTATTCTTAGAGAATCACAGACCTGAATATCTCAGCTGTTACACTGCTCTATGCAAACAGGTAGCTTTGGCTGAATCCAAAAAATAATAGTTGTTGCTCTGTGTTTAAGTCTTTGCAGCTAACGCAATTAATCTCCTCCCCAACTCGCATAAACAACAAAAGCCATAATCACACCCTGCTCGATTGGATTCTCTCCACCTCTCCCGACCGAATCCAGGAGGCAGGTGTTCTCCCTAACAATTTCAGTGACCACTGCTTAGTGTACTGTGTGCACAAAATAAAGGCAACTAAAACCTCTCCCAAGGTTAAAATCACCAGATCCTTCAAAAAATGTAATCTTCAATCATTTCTAAATGACATCAAGAACCTCCCCTGGCACAGATTAAACCTAATCCCAGACCTTGACTCTGCAGTTGAATTCTTTCAGTCCGAACTCCTACAAGTTTGGAGTTTACATGCCCCGCTGCGTAAGGTGAGAGTAAAAGGAGCACACTTGAATTGGATCACAGCTGACCTCATTCAAATGTACCAGTTTCGAGATTCATTGTGGTCAATGTTCAAGCATACTGGCTCTATGAACGATCACTGTGTATATAGACAATGGCGAAATATATGCACTAAACAAACAAAATTGGCCAAGGCCCAATATTTCTGTGAAAATCTGAACAATAACATATCAAACCCTAGAAAGTTTTGGAAAGTCATAAATAATTTACAAACTCCACCAATCCACTCCCAACCCTCCACTGTCAATGTGGACAACCAAACCCTGCAACTCCCCTTAGATGTAGCAAATGTTTTGTCGGATGCTCCACCACCCTGATTGACAAACTAATAAATGGCACGCATCCTGAAGCTACAAATGTGGATCAGGCCCCACTAAATCAGCAAAGACCCAATATAGAGAAGTTCAATTTTAGACCTGTACCCATCAATGTCATTAAGAAACACCTTAATAACCTAAAAATGAAAAACCAGTCTGGACCTGATCAAATACCAGCAATGCTGTTGAAGCTTAGTGCGCCAGCAATTGCTAAACCTGTCACAACCCTAATTAACGAATCCTTGGTGTCTGGATACATACCCAAACTCTGGAAGACTGTAAGAGTAGTGCCTATCCATAAAAGGGGGGAAATAACCTTGGTTTCTAACTATCGCCCAATATCATTGCTACCAGTATTGTCAAAAATCTTAGAAAAATGCGTCTATACGCAATTATGTGAATATTACCAACAATCTAACTATCTGACCCCTGATCAATCAGGTTTTCGTACAAATCACTCCACTACAACTGCCCTCCTAAAAGTTTGCAACGATATCCAAACTGGAATGGAACAAGGAGACCTAACTGGAGCTATTTTCCTTGATTTTGCAAAGGCCTTTGACACAGTAGACCACGACATACTACTGCTCAAACTAAAAAACTCAGGTATTGGTGATCGTCCGCTAACCTGGTTTCGATCATATGTATCGGATCGATCACAATATGTCTCCATTTCTGACAGCGACTCCCTCCCTCTCCCAGTCACGTGTGGTGTTCCCCAAGGTTCCATTCTCGGCCCCCTGCTATTCACATTGTTTATAAATGATCTGCCTAATGTCTGCAAATCCTCAACTGTACACATGTATGCAGATGACACGGTAATCTATGCAAACAATTCCGATCTACCGCAGCTTGAAGCAGTACTCCAAGACCAGTTCACAGAGGTAGAAAAGTGGATCTTTAAAAACACACTCTTCCTAAACACTGACAAAACTGTCACAATGATCTTTGGAACAGGACCTAAACTACACAAACTACAAAATTCCCATCTATGCATCAAAACAAAATCAAATTGCAAGCTGACCGCAGTCCACTCTTTTAAATACTTGAGTATGTTGTTAGACCCCAATCTATCTTTTGGCCTCCATATAGAAAAACTGGCATCTAAACTTTATCCAAAAATAGGTGCCCTGTACAGAAACAAATACTGCCTCAGCCCTACTGTAAAGGAAAAGATTGTACAGCAAATGCTGATGCCAATCGTGGATTATGGGGATGTAGTATATGCACCAGCACCACAAACTCACCTTAATAAACTTAATACATTGTATAACTCGTTCTGCCGCTTTGTGCTACAATGTAACTACAGGACCCACCATTGTGACATGCTAAAAGAATTAAACTGGCTGTCGCTGGAATCCAGACGCACCCTCCATCTTTCCTGCCTAGTGTTTAAAAGCTTTTCTGGGAAGCTCCCTCCCTACCTGAGCAGTATGCTCTCACCGGTTATTCCCACCTCCTATAACCTCCAATCCAGTACCAGCACATTATTTAGCGTGCCTCAATACAAAAAGAAAGCAGCTCGATCCTCCTTTTCCTACAGAGCACCACAATTATGGAACGACCTCCCGCACACTTTCAAACCTTCCCCATGCCTAATATCCTTTAAGAGATCCCTCTCTACATATCTCAAAGCAGAATGCACCTGTCATTGTTGATTATATATTTCCTACATGTTCTATGTTAAATTTTTGTGCATATATCATGTATTATTTTTGTTTTGTATTTTATTGTACCCATTGTATCAATGCAATGTTTTGTGTACCCAGGACATACTTGAAAATGAGAGAAATCTCAATGTATCTTTCCTGGTAAAATATTTTATAAATAAATAAATAAATAAATAAATAAATAAATAAATAAATGTTTTTCAATATGGCAGTCTCCAACCCTCCCTTACATCCCTTACTTGAACTGGTAAACTTTACACCAAATAACATGAATAAGTATAATGGATTAAAGTGGCATATAATCAAGACATTTCTACTGTGTATACAAAAGGTCAACCATTAATGAAAATGAGTGGCGCGCTAACTGTAGCACACGGGCGATATGAGGTACTTCTCAGCTTTTTGCACATGCTGGAAATAGCGCGGATATTACGAGTTGGACTTAAACACGTTCACTTGAGAGCAATCTAATTTAATGAGCATTGAGTTAACACAACTTCAGAGCTTTGGTTAACTGTTTTGCGAGACAAAAAAGTTGTACAAAACACATAAAAAATTGTATTATGTGAATTTACAGACATATATACACACACAAACACATATGTATTCATATATAGACATTTGTAAAAGTGCATTGGCATACTTTGCAGTCAAGTAGCTAAATGTATGTATGTACTGTAAATATCTCACATAGGGGAATATGTTCTATCTATATTGAAATAGATATTCTTTTATAATACGAGTGCAACCCAATATGTACAAAATGTTTCCGTCTAGTGAAGTTAATGCATGATTGGGATCGCAAAATAGCACTCCATTCATAATCTAGCCCTAAATTGGTTAACTATTTCCCATTAAAAGGGTTACAACAGCTTTTGTGTTTGATTAATGATTTTAATAACGTTAACAGTCATGCATTGCCATCATTCTGTCTATCAATGTATTGGCTTGAGAAATAACATTTAATATAAGCATTTTTCTTAAATGAAGTATATTGTAAAAATAATTCTAATAAACAAGAGAAAATGAACCTGTTAAGAATGACCAACTCTAATGTAGCGCTTTATAGGATCTCCCCCAAGAAAATCCATAGTACAAATAGATCACTCAAAAAAGAGCGCACTTTAACGGGACATAAAATCCAATTTATTTTTTCTTCCTTGATTCAGATAGAACATACAATTTTAAACAACTTTCCAATTTACTTATAATATCTAATTTGCATTATTATCTTTGTTGAAGAAATGGCATTGGATATGGATGAGCTTATAACATGAGGCATAATTGATCAGCAGCTCCTAACCTAGGTGTGCTTTACAGCAAAAGGATATCAAGAGAATGAAACAAATTAGATAACAGAAGTAAATCAGAAAATTGTTTACAATTGCATGCTCTATCTAAATCATGAAACTAGATTATTTGGGTTTCATATACCTTTGAGCAGCACCAGAGATAATTATACAAAAATCTAAAACCAAACATAGTTGAATGGTACATACCAAAGTTACAAATGTTGCAATCTGTACATTCCTTGATAAAAAATAAATTGTAGTAAATTCCTAGATGATTTCAAAGTGCTTTATCCAAATCATCAAGTGATTGATATAGTAACAGTTTGTTAGTTTCAAAGTACTTTATCTGAAATACATCATCCTCTTGGGATGTACCATATAGTGAAACAATAAATGAGAATTGTAAAATTGTGACCCGAAGAATCAGAAGTCGTAGTTAAAGGAACATGATACCCAGATGTTGAAGCACTTGAATGTGATAAAGCATAACTGTAAAAAGCTGACTAGAAAATATCACCTGAGCATCTCTATGTAAAAAAACAAGATATTTTATTTCAAAATTTCCTCAGTAGCTAAATCCCGTTGTAAAGGGACATGAAACCGTCAAGCAGGATGCTAGACTCAGAACTTGCAAGGCAGCATGCATCTGGCATTTGCAGCCACAGTCACAGTATGTCCATAGTCAATTTAAGTAAGTTTACTATGAAATCTCACAAGATTTGTGTGAGATCTCATGAAATTACAGTAAAGCAAAGCATAACCTCAGCACTGCTGATGCTGATTGGCTATTGTTTTATTTATTTTTTTCAACTTGCAACTGACAGTTGCTGAATGATAACTGTTTGCTGAGCACATGCTATTGTTAGCTGAAGAAATTGTGAGGGAAAATATCTTCCTTTTAAACAAAGATGTTCAGGTGATATTTTCTTCTTTTTACAGTTATTCTGCATTACTTTAAAGTGATTTAGCATATGGGTATTATATCCCTTTAAGTGCTGTGGAGTATGGGGTAAGTACGTGGTCTTCAGTTCACAATTTTACAATACCTTAAGTGGGGTTTTTTTTTAGCAGAAATTAAGATAAAACATTTTTTTTTAAAACAGAGAAGAGAATGTGAAACAAGTTGAAAATGTGCATCCAGCCAACCACTTAATTTGAATCTGCTCACTTGTTCATTAACAGTTACCATCAATAGTACTAAATCTTTTTTTTTATTAAAAGGGATTATATTGCCAAGTGAATTGAATTTAAAATGCACTGAAGTAAATTTCAGATTCAACCTTTATGTCCATTTAATTAATTTATTTAGGACATTATATATATATATATATATATATATATATATATATATATATATATATATATATATATATATATATATATATATATATATATATATATATATATATATATATACAGTATATATATATATATATATATATATATATCTTTACTATTTTTACTATATTTATGACTTTTTTATTTTTGATTGCCCAGGCTACCTAGGGATTCAAAGACTGCCCTAAAGGGTTTTGATTTAATAGGACACTGTCAGACAATGTAGAGAACGTTTCTCCTGGAGAAACAGATTCACCTTGAAAGTTTCATTATATAATATATATAAAGTCATATGCATAGACTATTGCTAGCATCATTAGAAAATATATATATTTTGTAAGATATTATTAAACAATTTTCATAATAATTTGATACTTAATTGAATATTGAGCGCCAGATTACAAGTGGAGTGCTAATTAACGCTCCCGCTCTAGTGTTAACTGCACTAGAAATTCGGCTTTTTAAGCTTGTTGGGTTGCGCTTTGTTGAAACAAAACTGTTTTTGCTTGCGTGCTAACCCAACAAGCTCAAAAAGCAGAAGTTAGAATATTGCATCAATGTTTACATATTCCCCCATAAAAGTCTAAGGAGCAAAAAAGTGGAAAAAAACACCCTACTCATGTGCAAACTCGATCGCATATTCTTATGTGCGCTAACCCGACATAAATATATTAATATTTCACATTCCAATGTTCTTCACATACAGGAATATGTTCTATTTATTCATAAATAAATATTTCTATATATTTTTTGTTTGGTACAATATATATCTATACCTATATATATTATACATGATTATATATGTAGATATAGATATATACATATATAAATATGAATGTCTATTTAAACATACATAGAACATATTCTTCTCTGTGAAGAACATAGGAATTTGAAATATTTACACTAAATACACAGTATAACACTGCATTAAAAATGAATTTTGCATAAATATAATTTTACATGCTTCCATCTACTTAAAGGGACACTAAACCCAATTTTTTTCTTTCATGATTCAGATAGAGAATACAAATTTAAACAACATTCCATTGTACTTCTATTATTTATTTAGCTTCATTTTTTAGATATCCTTTATGGAAGAAATAGAAATGTGCATTAGTGAGCCAATCACACAAGGTTTCTATGTGCAGCAACCAATCAGAAGCTACTGAGCCTATCTAGATATGCTTTTCAGCAAAGAATATCAAGAGAATAAAACCAGTTAGATAATAGAAGTAAATTAGAAAGTTGTTTACAATTGCATGCTCTTTCTAAATCACGAAAGAAAAAATTTGGGTTTCATGTCCTTTAACTGAAAAGTACTCCAATGCACTTTGATATATGTCTACATATGTGTACATATTTATTTAAGTGTTTACATGAGCTCTGAGGATGCAGTAATCATTCTAGCGTAAATCATGATAGCGCTCAAGCAATCGCATTAACTTTCAACTTATAATACCAGAGGTAAACCTGAAGAGTGCAAACACCAGTGATAAACCCGTTATCGCTCGAGTGCAAACGTTAGCACTACACTCTAAGTTGGAAGTTTATGATTTTGAAGGGTCTCATGTATATAAACCTATAACTAAGATGTATTTTAATGTTTGCCATTTCTTACAATTTAATTTTACATGTTATAAAATTAATGATGATTTTATTTTAAAGAGGCTTTTGATAGAAATGCAAAAAGGTACAAGTATTTTTTTTATAGTTTTCATTTATTATATATATTTTTAATATACACCTAAAATGAGATGAACTGAAAAATATCTGGAAACATTTTTTAGAAATGTATATTTAGAAAATATAATATGCAACATAATAGTAAAAAAAAGTATATACTGTATATGATAAAATTTCCATCAAATTATTTTCGCTGTCATATGGTAAAATAATAATTATTGTTTCGCAACAATGTATATTATTATTATTCATTTGTACAGAGCCGATGTTGATATTATACTTTTCAAAACTAGAGAACAACATTTAAAATATCATTAGATAATTGTGCTTTAATGTGTAGTAAATCATTTATTTATATTAGAGAAATGTGTTTTAAATATTGTCATCAAAGTTAAAAGTAGTTTCAAGTTGCCCTACTATTTCAAATGTTAAATTCAGAAACAGAATATGCTTTTGAGATGTTTTTGGGAATGATAAGTGAGGTGTACTTTAGCATAAAATAAATTTTGGTATAACATTTTAAAAATCCAATCCTTAAAGCCATCAGTGGAACAAATAGAACAATAAAATAGAGGGAAATTGAAAATGTTATACAAACATTAGTGTGGAGAAGTTGCATATGAACTTATTCACTTTTGCAGGAATAATGTTTCGATTACGATTTTTCAAAACACAGAGGTTAAAAAGAACTTGAATTTAAAAATGTTGTGTTCTCATGTTAAGCCTTTAAAAATACCAAAATAAACATATTGTTCTTTAACAGAGCACTGAAAAATAAGCTTTTAAAAGTAAAAATGACCTTGAAATTCTTGTTCTAAAAAACATTGCCATGTTTTATAAGCCTCTTTTATTTTTCATTTGATTTCACGTGTATCAGCTTTAAGGACCATAATATAAACTTTAGTCTACAATTTATTGCAACAATGAAGACATTTCTAACAACTATATAACTCCAGCTTCTTTTGTTGTTATTATTATTATATATATATAGAGAGAGAGATTTTTCTGCAAGATTTTATGCTTGTGCAGAGATGTCACTAATAAACATCAAGGGTAACAAGACTGGTATAGGATTTAAGACATAATCTTGCCTATAAAGGAAAGATGCAATTGTAACCAAAATCTTCCTGAATAAATTAAATCCTTATTAACTGATTAGATTTAATAATATTTGAGATTGGTTAATCAGCGACTTTGCCTAAATGGACCCAACTGTACACAAAGAAAAATTAAAGGAACATTATACTCAAAAAATAAACAAAGCATACAAAAGATAACTATATAAATATTTTAAACATGAAAATGGTTAATTCTGTTTAAATTATATGGAGGCCAACAGGAGATGCTTATCATCTATCAAATGATCATTAGGGACACTTTTCTTACTGGTTTATAAAGAAAATATATATATAATATTGTTGTTTTTTTTCATCAGACCCTGCAGAATCACAATAGATCATTATTGTATTTCTAAAAAAGAAAATTGTAAACAAAATGTATATTTTTTTCTTCTAAACTTTGTTGTAAAAATAATGGGTTTCTCACATATAAAAAAATGCACTTTGATGATGTGCATGTAGGGGCTCCCTTGAGCCTCTACTTAAATATATGCATATCTATACACACCAGGTGATCACTATTACCACAGTTTTCCCTTGGCTATAAAACCCTGTATTGGGGCTTTATTTTAAAGAGTGGATTCTGGGTGATAAAATAAAGGGCCAATGTAGGTAATTTTTATTTTATTTTTTAAATATTTCCTTTCAAATGGTTGGTCTTGGGAGTTTCTAGGACTTAGGGGAGCTGAGATTGAGGGGTTTAAATACTTACCTGCTGCTATCAAACTCCCTTAAAGGACCAGTAAATAATGTAGATTTGCATAATCAACAAATGTAATAGCACATAGTCTGTACTTCAAATGAGTAGTAGATTTTTTTATTAGAAATTTCAAAATTATGTCTATAACCCCTACTGTGCACAGAACCCCCCAGGCAAGCTGGAAGGTTTAATCTGGACAGTATATGAATGGGGATCTAATAAACACTTAAGGTAAACCATGCATGGTGAATTATAATTCTGTAGTCATTTAAAGTGTTTTATGTATCAAGGAGGTTGCAGCAGGACTCTCTTATTGCCTTAGGTGTGGAAATCACTCACTTTGTAATCCAAGGGGTACGGCATATAACCGTTGTCAACATGCATTTCCCAGTGTAACAACACATCTGTGTAATTTTACATACAGTTCTTTATCTCCTCGGGACTCATTAATAGAACTTATAACTCTGCTGTGATACCCATGCCTTGTCGGTCATAAGATCCTCTCATGCCTCAATGTCCTCATATGCTGGTATCGAGTGTACCTTTGGAGCTGTACTTTTTTACTTGCCTGGTATCCACCAGCAGAAGTACCAATCAGGAGAGGCAGTTTAAGTTTCCCTTGGAAATTTCTTGTAAGAAGACACCAGTGTCTCATGCTCCAGTCCATAGGATCAGAACAAGCGGATAGCTTCACAAGCAGTCAAACACCCTCACGGGACTCAGTCAGCCAATGCCGACACGTGTTTAACCCCCACGTCATCTTACAACAAAGGGGTTTACTCAGGGCTGTATTGCTCCATTCAGATTGCTTGGTTTATATTCAGGTTTCATAAGCTCCACCCACAGGAATAAGTAAAATATATTGCTTGTTGTTAATAAGGCACAGTGTTAATGCACTAAAGAAAAATACATATTAATTCCTAGAAACAGTACATATTTTTAGTTATATACATAGATTAGAAAAAAAATCTCTTTAGTTGTTTCTTCACAATCTAACGATTTACCCTAACTGAGAAGCCAAAATTTGCATTATTTTCATAGAGGCATATTCACACACTAAAAGTTCATATTACAATTTTAACTCCTTTTAGAAAGAGCAGCTTCATTATCTTTAGCAATAAGATCATTCTGTTTGGTCAGGAAACATGCCATGTCACTTCTCTCATTTAACCCATTATGGACCAGGGTGGCTAATCTATAGCTTCACCTACATTCTTTCTGAAGGAGATTTTGATCCTGGTCTCTTCCCCTTCCATTTAATATTCATTTGTCTATACCTATTAGTTTCATACATGTGGGACTTGAGTTTAAAGGGACAGTCTAGTCCAAAAACTACGTTCATGAATCAGATAGGGCATGTAATTTTAAACAATTTTCCAATTTACTTTTATCACCAATTTTTCTTTGTTCTCTTGGTATTCTTAGTTGAAATCTTAACCTAGGAGGTTCATATGCTAATTTCTTAGACCTTGAAGGCCGCCTCTTAAGAATGCATTTTAACAGGTTTTTCACCACTAGAGGGTGTTAGTTCATGTTTTTCATATAGATAACACTGTGCTCATGCACGTGAAGTTACCTGGGAGCTATCACTGATTGGCTAAACTGTAAGTCTGTCAAAAGAACTGAAATAAAGGGGCAGTTTGCAGAGGCTTAGATACAAGATAATCACAGAGGTAAAAAAATATATAAATATAACTGTGTTGGTTATGCAAAACTGGGGAATGTGTAAAGAAAGGGATTAACTTTCTTTTTAAACAATAACAATTCTGATGTAGACTGTCCCTTTAAGTGTGCTGAGTTCCCTGTCTTTTAAGTGAGCATATTGTGACTCACTAGGTATTTAACTATTTTTATTTACTGTATCAAATATATATATATATATATATATATATATATATATATATATATATATATATATATATATATATATATATATATATACAGGTAGCCCTCAGCTTACGCCGGGGTTAGGTTCCAGGAGTAATGGTTGTAAATCGAAACCGTTGTAAATTGAAACCCAGTTTATAATGTAAGTCAATGGGAAGTGAGGGAGTTAGGTTCCAGGCCCCTCTCAAAATTGTCATAAGTAACACCTAATACATTATTTTTAAAGGTTTGAAATGAAGACTTTAAATGCTAAACAGCATTATAAACCTAAAAATATAGATTGTATCATCATCAAACTAAGTTTAATGAACAAAAACATTTGCTAACAGCACATATTTAAATAATCACACAACAGACTGCATCATCATCAAACTAAGGCCTAGATTTGGAGTTTGGCGGTTGCCGTGAAAACCAGCGTTAGAGGCTCCTAACGCTGGTTTTAGGCTACCTAACGCTCACTTTTCAGCCGCGACTTTTCCATACCGCAGATCCCCTTACGTCATTTGCGTATCCTATCTTTTCAATGGGATCTTTCTAACTTTTGTATTTAGAGTCGTGTCTGAAGTGAGCGTTAGAAATCTAACGACAAAACTCCAGCCGCAGAAAAAAGTCAGTAGTTAAGAGATTTCTGGGCTAACGCCGGTTCAGAAAGCTCTTAACTACTGTGCTCTAAAGTACACTAACACCCATAAACTACCTATGTACCCCTAAACCGAGGTCCCCCCACATCGCCGCCACTCGATTAAATTTTTTTAACCCCTAATCTGCCGACCGCCACCTACGTTATACTTATGTACCCCTAATCTGCTGCCCCTAACACCGCCGACCCCTGTATTATATTTATTAACCCCTAACCTGCCCCCCACAACATCGCCGCCAACTACCTACAATAATTAACCCCTAATCTTCCGACCGCGAAGCGCTGCCCCTAACACCGCCGACCCCTATATTATATTTATTAACCTCTAATCTGCCGCCCTCAACGTCGCCTCCACCTGCCTACACTTATTAACCCCTAATCTGCCGACCGGACTGCACCGCTATTATAATAAAGTTATTAACCCCTAATCCGCCTCACTAACCCTATAATAAATAGTATTAACCCCTAATCTGCCCTCCCTAACATCGCCGACACCTAACTTCAAACATTAACCCCTAATCTGCCGACCGGAGCTCACCGCTATTCTAATAAATGTATTAACCCCTAAAGCTAAGTCTAACCCTAACACTAACACCCCCCTAAGTTAAATATAATTTAAATCTAACGAAATTAATTAACTCTTCTTAAATAAATTATTCCTATTTAAAGCTAAATACTTACCTGTAAAATAAAGGGGTTAATAAGTGTAAGGTTAGGGGTGTTTAGATTCGGGGTACATGTTAGGGTGTTAGGTGCAGACGTAGGAAGTGTTTCCCCATAGCAAACAATGGGGCTGCGTTAGGAGCTGAATACGGCTTTTTTGCAGGTGTTAGGTTTTTTTCAGCTCAAACAGCCCCATTGTTTCCTATGGGGGAATCGTGCACAAGCACGTTTTTGAGGCTGGCCGCGTCCGTAAGCAACTCTGGTATCGAGAGTTGCAGTTGCGTTAAATATGCTCTACGCTCCTTTTTTGGAGGCCTAACGCAGCCATTCTGTGGACTCTCATACCAGAGTTATTTTAAAGGTGCGGCCAGAGAAAAAGCCAGCGTTAGATACGCGGGTCCTTACCGACAAAACTCTAAATCTAAGCCGTAAGTTTGATGAACAAAAACTTTTTTTACTTGCATTTTTCTGCAATCAGTTCTCTGCAATGTTAGCATGTTAGATAATATTGGTTCTGCACCTATTCTATGCATTTCAATCCGCAGTGATTAATAGGCAGTTAGGCACCCTCATCTCAAGCAGCTGGACAGGAAGATAATAGGGAAGTGGCTGCAAGATCTTGCTCGATAGGTCCTGTCTGATCTGTGTACACAGATCAATTTCAGGCTGTTAAACTAGCTTAACTTTGCTGAAACAACAAGCGGACAGCTCCACCTATCGGCTATTTTAATTAGTGCACTGATTTTGAATGCATTTCAATAGCAGGTCCCCATGACTGAAAAAAAAGGTTGTTATTCTGAAACGGCGCAAATTGAACCGGCGTAAACCGAGGGCAACCTGTTATATAATATATATATATATATATATATATGAGAGATAAGAATGATTATCAAAATGATCAGGTTTTATTTGGCATAGGAGAAATCGTAGAAGGTATGGTTTCAAGAAAAATCAATCCTCTGTGAGAAATGCAGAGGAACAAGATGAGGATACCAGTAAGACAAATAAAGCGAAAAATAAAAATAAGCACAAGAGACACAATAAAAAATCTAAGGGTAACCGTAAAGTAACTTTTTCAGATACTGAGCCAGAGACTACTGATGAAAATGGATCATTATCAGCCTTTTCTAGCTCATATGAAGAGAGTGGAGACTCAGATCCTGGGTGTAATACTAATACAGTTGAGCAAACTGAGGTAATATCAAATAGTCAGGTGTCAGTAATTGAGAATCAAGCCCAAAATTGAACAACAGGGGGCCAGATCAAAATCACAAAATACTTACAAAGCTAAACAGCACAATAGTATAAAACCTATCCTAGTGAATAAAAAGCAAGTAGATACACAGCATACACAAAATGCTGAAAAGCAGGATTTTCACAGGGACACAAATCAAGGGGAATGAGGGGGACTGATTACAGCCCTACCACTACCCCTAAGAGGGAAGGGCAAATACCTATTGAGAAATACAACAGCTCAAAAGTAAGAGATAAGCGGGTGATTAAACTCTCATCCTATGAACTTAGTGAAATTGAGTACAAGGTCCTAAATTTGGGTTCTGAAACTTTTGTCCTAGTAGGGATTTCAATCTCTTCCAGACCATCTCCGATGTAAATAAGTTTGTAAGGTCACTTACTCTAAAGAAATTCTATAAGGATTGTCCAAATCAATTGGACAGAGGTACACGAGAGAGTGGTCCTGGGAGGACATTGATTTACTCTACTTTGAAGACACTTGTGTATCTGTTAACCTTGAGATATTGAATAGTGATGGTTACTCCTGATATTCCTTACACTAATGCGGGAGGTTTAACAATAAAAAGCAAGTCTAACTTTTACCCAATTCCATCTAGAGGCAAACAACTAGAACTTTTCCACAAGAGAGTTCTTGAAGATCTGAATACTCTTTCACAAGAGGAATCAGATGTTAAATCTTACATATAACCTTACATATGTTAACCTTACATATAAGGAACAATGTGCTATCAAGTCTCTCCAGTCCAACAAACAAATTGTAATACGTAACTCAGAAAAAGGTGGGAGCATAGTGGTTATGAACAGGTGCTCCTACATATCTGAGGCACGTCGTCAATTAGATGATTACAATGTGTACTTAAGTTTGAGCAACAATCCAACTGTCAGATTCCAAAAAGAATTATTATCACTTTTGGACGATGGTGTTGAGATAGGCATTATGAATAGGAAAACAGCTATGGTCTGAATGTAAGTGACCTAATTTTGCCTATCTTTCATCACCTTCCAAAGGTGCACAAAGGCTTACAAAATGTAAAAGGACGTCCGATTGTAGCAGGGATAGGTTCATTACTTGAACCAGTCTCTGAGTGGCTGGACATGTATTTGCAACCACTTGTAAATAGACTTCCCAGCTACATTAGGGACACCTCTCATGTCTTGAGACTGACCGAGAACTTGGAATGGCAACCTGGATGTGTATGGCTGACTATAGATGTTGTTTCCCTCTATTCGGCCATACCGCATAGTAAAGGTCTTGAGGCGATTGCTTTCTTTCTCAATACCTATACTGATCTCACGGATGAGTTTAAATCATATATTGTCCGCGTGGTTGAATTTCTTCTGAGTCACAATTTTTTTATGTTTGAGGGAGATTTCTATCTGCAGAGACGTGGAACAGCTATGGGGGCTAAGTTTGCCCCCCTCCTATGCCCAACCTGTTTATGGGTTGGTCGGAGCTGTTCCATGTCTTTTGCGGATGGTAGTCCCTTTATTAAACATATTTACTTTTACAGGAGGTTCATTGATGATCTCCTACTTGTGTGGCATGGGGATGAACAGTCCATTCAATGTTTCATGGATTATTTGAACTCTAATGACAAGGGCTTGGAGTTCACCCATTGCTGGCACAAGTCGGAGATCGTCTTTCTAGATCTAGCATTGAGAGCAGCACCATTAACAAAAGATGTTACCTCTTCCTTACATCGTAAGGAAATAGCAGGTAATAGTTTATTACATGCGAACAGTGGACATCCTCAACATGTATATAAGGGGATATCCAAAGGGCAGTTTCTGCGCGTGAAGCGCAACTGTACCCTACACTCTGATTTTGTCAAAGAGTCAGCTGACTTGAAACAAAGATTCATTGATAGAGGCTACAATTTGGGGATGATTAACTCAGTTATAGAGGTGTTGAAAACATGGACAGAAATTCTTTGTTTAAAAACAAAAAAACAAGGGAGTGCAAGAAAAAGTTTAAGGTTTGTCACCAAATTCTCCAATCAATATTCTGGAGTGTGCAACATCATTAAAAAGTATTTGCCCATTTTATATGGTGATGATGACCTTAAAGAAATTGTTCAACAAGGCTGTGACTTTGTATACTCAAAGAATATTACGATTGATAACATGCTATCACCCGAGCATGTTGCCAGCAACTGAACCACGAAGTTCTTGGCTGGAGGTTGGAGGAACCTATAAATGTGGCGTATCACGCTGCAAGTCCTGTACGTACATAAAGCAAGGTAATAACTTTACCTCTTGTGTTACAAATGAAACCGTTTTGACAAGAGGTTGTGTTAAGTGTACCTCCACCTATGTGATTTATCTAGTGGAGTGCACTCAGCACAAGAGACAATATATTGGTTTAACAACACGAGATGTACGTTCCCGAATAAAAGAACATTTGGGCTACATATCACATGAGGTCGAATGTTCAGCCTTATCAAGACACTTTATACATGAGCATAACAAAGAGGTACAACACTTCAAATGGAATGCCATTGAAAGTATTAAAGTGCCCCGTAGAGGCGGTAGTAAATTAAGGATTCTGGAGAGACAGGAGATATATTGGATCCACACGCTAAAAACTTTGGTCCCTGAAGGATTTAATTCACAGTTTGATGTGATTAATTATTGGGAGTAAGCTTGTGGGTCAGGTTATATGACTCTCCAGAGTCCCCTGCCTCTCCAGAATTCTCTGCCCCTTTGAGGATTTTAAGGATATTAGGGAAATAGCCAAAAAGATAAGGCAATAAGTATTGGCATTTTATAGAATGAGTATACCAAGGAAAATGTAATACATTTATTCTAATACTATTGATGGCTATAACAGACATATTAAGTATTGTATACATGGAAATGGTGTGTCTGTAAATAAATAATAGTCATATGTATTTTATTAATTTTCTCTATATGGTATAAATTGTGGCTGGATAATAACTGAACATTAGCCAATGATTGTGTCAGCTACAGCCACACTCTATATATTAGCCATTTAACAACTTTTAGCAACTATGATTACAACATTATCTTACCATATTTGACTGTTCCTTATTATCATTATTATTATACCTTTCACTTTAATGTGATTTTTGTTTTTTGTTTTTTGTTTTTTTTCGTTGTTGCTTTTTGCTTTGTTCTTATTAGTTTATTATTTTTAATACATTAATATCTTTCACCATTAAGGGAACCTATAAATACCAAATGTTAATAGAAATGTAAAATTGCCAATGACATCAAATGTAACTATTAACTGTATTTTGTATTCATATTGCACTATATTTAAATATTTGTATTATTATATCTAGGTGGTAACTAATGGGTTAATTAGTATTGTTCTTAACTGGGCGGAGGAAAGCCCTATAAAAACACCTCCCATATGCTAGGGGAATATGTCTATGATTACGGCCGTGGAGGCTGAAACATGTAAGACAAGGTGTTAACTTTTAAACCTATTGGCAGCTCTGTTTTCAAGCCTATATCTTTTAATTGATGATAATAAAATTCTTCTTTTTAAACGGACTTGGATTACACCTGGATCCCTTCTTTATCGTTTATATATATATATATATATATATATATATATATATATATATATATATATATATATATATATATATATATATATTTATATATATATATATTTATTTATATATATATATATATATATATATATATATATATAAACTGTATAAATATATATATATATGTGTGTATATATACGTATATATATATATATATATATATATATATATATATATATTTATATATTTATTTCCCCTCTTCTTTTTGCAAACAATAAATCCCTACTCCATTTTATTTTACTTGTATATATATATATATATATATATATATATATATATATATAATATGGATATACATATAGGAGATTGGCAAATGCAAAAGTACAATATATATAGTTTTTGAGGTGATGGGCACAATTGTTACAATTGCAATATGATTTTGATCTCATCCTTAAAGGGGACAGTCTACAATAGAAATTTTTATTGTTTAAAAAAATAGATAATCCCTTTATTACCCATTCCCCAATTTTGCATAACCAACACAGTTATATTAATATACCTTTTAACCTCTGTGATTACCTTGTATATAAGAACCTTCTTCCAGCCCCCTGATCACATGACTATGACTGTTTATTATCTATTGTCTTGCAGTTAGCATTGTGTTGTGCTAAATCTTAAATAACTTTCTGAGCCTGAACACAGTGTTATCTATATGGCCCACGTGTACTTTCAGTCCCTTTTTTGATAAGCACGTGGTAAGAGGAAGTCCTCAAGGGCTTAAAAATTAGCATATGAGCCTACCTAGGTTTAGTTTAAACTAAGAATGAAAAGATGTTGGCGCTGCATACAAGTGCTGTGCAAATATCCATGTTTATTGTGAAAAAAGATGCAAACAAAATCACAAGCAGAGATACATGGATGGTATCTGTGAAAAAATAAACTTACAGACAAGCAGGTTATATGGACAGTGGCAAAGGTCTGACGCGTTTCACACCCCTTACAGGCGCTTACTCATAGACATAATACATGCATAGAGAACTGTGCTACTTATACCCCTAAATGGTAAAATAATTAACCCTATAGTGGCCAAGATAAATGACTAAACAACAGTGACTTAACTACATAAATTTAAAAACAGCACAGAGCATATGTAAATATGTATATTAGCAGAAGGGGGTTAAAACCATATGTTATATGCAATTTTTTCCATAAAATTACAAAAACCATAAAAATGAGCACACAAGATTGGAACAAAAGCCCTTAACAATAGTAATGATAATAATTAATTAATTTAAACTACTGTCTACAATAGTGAATAAATAAATATTATTATCAGATAATAGATAAATAGATAGATACAAAAACATAGATGGACTTAGCAAAAGACCCCAAACAATGAATATCCTATCCTTAGGTCAATCATATTATATAAAATTCATATTAGACTATAGGTATGACATGGTTACTATTAGGCATCTTAAGTACAAAGAAATTTATGGCAAGTAACATACGATTGAAAAGCTAGATAATAAATTCTAGCAAGTGCTGCCTATGTTGAAATACACGTAGAAATGATGCCCATTCTTTTAAACAAATTAATCATACAGTAGCTTAGAACACAAAATAACATCTGTAAAATGACATGACCAAGAGCTAATTATCAATAAAGAAATTAATGTCGCATTCCCTATTCATCCCGAATGGACTTCTAGTTTTTAATTGAAGAATCCAAAAAAATTATTTTCTTTCTAATAATTTATACCTATTGGCTCCTCTTAGAGGCATAATAGCTAGATCTATAATCTGAATGGTGAGGTCTACTATATTGGTGAAATGTTCACCATTGAAATGATTGGCTATGACTGACTCTTTTACATAATTCTTAATGTCCCTCGAGTGCTCTCCAAATCTCTTTCTGACCTCTTTTGAGGTTTGGCCAATGTATTGGCGCTGACAAATGTTGCAAGTGAGAAGATAAACTGCAAAGGTGCTGCCATAATTTGCATAAAAATCAATATTGTGACTCTGTTTAGTAAAGCTACTGACAAATTGTTTTCCTAGACCAATACAAGCACACATATTGCAGTTCCTACTCATACATTTAAAATTTCCTTGTTTTTTAAGCCACATGGATCCAGTAATTTTTGATAACATTACTGGGGGAAAGCCAGTACTTAATCTCCTTCGAGTACATGAAGATGTTTCCTGAGTATTTTAACTATTTTGGTATATTGACCTGTGAATTATGTTGTGAAGACTATAGATTCATTATAAGTATCATCTTTGATTGGATTTTTGTTTTCAATAGTGTTATATTGCTTAATTTCATTTCAACATGTTTCTAATTTGTGTTCCTTGTATCCCCTAGCAATTAATCTATTTTTAAGGTCTAAAGTTTGTTTTTCATAAATTTCTAATGAATGTGTATTTCTTTTTAACCTTATAAATTGTTCTCTGGGGATGGCTTTAATAAGATGGCTGGGATGTTGTGAACTGGCATGTAGTATCGTATTACCCGCTGTGGACTTACGAAAGGTTTATTGTAACTATATTATTGTCACAAATCTGTAAAGTTAGATCTAAGTAGCTCACTTCTGTGGGGTCAAATACACCAGTAAATCTTAAATTCATATCATTATTATCCAAAAATTGATGAACTCCATGAACAATGTTTCATAAAAAGTTTTTTTTCATAATGATCAAGAGATCATCTATGTACCTAACAAATAATAAAATATCTTCCAACCATGGATTTAGGGTACTGTAAATATATGATAGCTCCCACCAAGAAACATATAAATTTGTGAAGGCTGGGGCAAATTTAGCCCCCATGGCCATCCCACAAATTTGACGGTAGTAGCTACCATCATGCATAAAATAATTATGTGAGAGCAAAAATCTCAAAACATCACCTTTATATTTTTTTGTTTCATATTCTAAACTTAATTCCCTCTCCAGAAAAAATTCTACTGCCTCTATGACAATAAGCCAAGTAAAATTTGGTTCCCAGGTTACCGTTTGTAAAGTACGTAAAAGATGTGAGCTATCTATAAGATATGATAGCTGCTTAGTGGCCAAGGGCTGCAGTATACTATCTAACCATGCCCCCAAAGGCTCAAACAGGGACCCCATCCCTGAGGCAATTGGTCTCCCTGGAGGATGGGTGAGGTCCTTGTGAACCTTGGCGACATGGTAAAATATAGAAGTTAAAGGATTTTGTGGGACAAAAGTCTCAATATCAGAATCTCTGAGTATTCAGAAGTGTTTACCTTCAAATACTAGTTTTTTTTAGCTCTTCCTTAAATTTTAAAGTAGGGTTACCTTTGAGCTTCTGATAGACTTTGTTATTGGATAATTGTTTCTGAGCTTCAGAAAAATAATACTCTTTATCTAAAACAACAATGCTGCCCCCCTTATCTGAGTTTCTAATTACTATATCTTTGTTGTTTTTGAGAGACTTAATTGCCTTGCTCTCTCTGTGACTCAGATTTTGGGGGGCTGCATGGATGTCTAGACGACCTTCCAAATTAAGAATATCTTCTTGGACCATGCTTTGGTAGGCATTTATATGTGGGCCCCTGAAATGAACAGGATAGAAATATGAGCCTGATTTTTTAGGCTTTACTATGTCAGCAGAGGAAGTTTCTACCCTCTCACCACTACATAGATCAGTGAGATGTACTATAGAGCAAGCCTCACTAAAAGGCAGATGTATGTTATCTGATTGAGGTAATGCTCTATGTTCAATGGGTTCTAATATTTCATTCTCATCTGAGATTTTGGTGAGTTGAAACTAAGAATACCAAGAGAAAAAAGCTAATTTGATGATAAAAGTAAATTGGAAAGTTGATTAAACTTACATGTTCTATCTGAATAATGAAAGTTTAATTTTGACTAGACTGTACCTTTAAATGAGAGAATAGAAAAGGAAAAGATGGGTGGGGATATTTAAGGATGTCCCCCAACTACTTGCAAGTCATTGCATGAAAATGTGTAGGGACACCTGACCAAGACACCTATATGAGTGTGTTGAAAATCCCATTCCAAAACCACTTGAGTTCCTCCGCACCATGTCTTCATGGACTTCACTTTTGGCCTTCCCTAAACTGTTGTCAAAAAGTTGGAATCACTCAATTGTCTAAAAAAAATTGTATCCTATAATATTAAGATGACTTAAAGGGGCCTAGCACAAACCCTAAAAAAAACAGCCCCAGGCCATTATCCCTACTCCACCAACCTTTACAATAGCCACTATGCACTCCGGTAGGTAGCAATTTCCTAGCACCCACCACAACCAGATTTATCCATTAGACTACAAGATAGGGAAGCATGTGTCATCACTCCAGAGACCAGTGGAGGCATACACAACTCCAGCCAATTCTTGGCATTGCACATGTTGATTTGAGACTTGTATATAGCCGCTCAGCCATGGAAACCCATTTCATGATGCATCTGATGCACAGTTATTGTGCTGATGTTGCTTCCACAGGCAGTTTGGAACTCTTTAGTAAGTGATACAACAGATGATAGGTGATTTTTACTTAATAAGCGCTTCAACGCCACTCTGAATTTGCACATTTTTTGGCTAAGCAGTTATTGCTCTTAAACACTACCACTTCACAAAAATAAGACAGAGTGGAACAGGGCAGATCTAGTTAGGCAGAAATGTCAAGAACTGACTTATGTCAAAGTTGTCATTCTATAAATTAGTGAGCAAAGAAGCAGACCTTAAAAAAGAAGCCTGGGCTCCCTAGATAATAGATATTGAAATAAATGTATTAATAAAATCAAATAAAAAATATTTTTATAATATTGGCGAATTTAATTATAATTATAGAATGGAATATGGCATAATATTATCTCAACCATAAATACTGTACATAACCATAAATACAAAAGTATAGAGATGTTTCCCTTGATTATTTAAAACACAAAAAAATATTGATATCCACACAAAATTCAGAAATCTATAGAAGACAAAAACATATCTTGACAGTTCAACCTCATAGGATTTTTTAAACACTGAATAATTATAGCCTCCTCCAAAAGGTATAAAAATGTTCATAAATCATGTAATTTTGTTTAGTCAGGGATTATAGTTTTTCTGATGGTCATCAAAAGAATGTCCAAAGTCAGTGATTTTCCAAAGTATCAATTATTAATTTCACATGAACCGGGTCTTGTTATATCGGCAAATGATAACAAGCAGATTAGTCCTATCTGTTAGCCACAATCACATCGGCAGGTAATACTGGCAAATCCACTATGTGGTATATATAATTGGAGTCTTCATATTTGACTATACCTCCTGTCATGAGATGCAGGACATATGCAGGACACAGCAATGATGGTACAACTCTATTTTATTACAGAGCATGGAAACATGCATCTTAGGTTGATTTCACTAACTGTGACACAGACTACCGGACCTAAGCCCCGCCCCCAAACTAGTGACATCACTTCCTGCTCTCATCACATCTTCCCCCTTTTCAAAGGGCGAAGCATACATTTAAATATAACAAATTGGTTACAGAAAAATAAACAACATTAATTACTTCCTGACTTGGACATCGGAGTAGACTACCCTAGTCCACGGTGACCATGGGATTATTCTGCCCAAACTTCTGGTCACTGTTCTAGCTAAAGTCAGTCCCTATATCGGGCCGGAAGTTTCACCACTCTTCCGCTTGATGTAACTTTGCATGAACTGTCCTCTGATACAGAAGGAGGTGAAAAAGAGTCAGCTGGAGGCAAAGACATATCCCCGCTGTGATCTTGCTGAGGGGAAGGCACCTCTCTTAGAACAGGGGATCCCATTGGCAGTGGTACTGAGGCATCCAGTTCCAGACTCTCTGGTACAGGCTGAAGATGTCTTCGGTTACGGCGTGTAACCGTCCCTCCATCAGTAAGGACTGCATAAGACCTTGGTTCTGGAGCGCGTCCAATTACCGTAGCAGGCATCTTCCATTTCTTCTCATCATCCAGTTTAATTCTGACACTTTGCCCCACATTTAGTTCCTGTAAGGGCCTGACAGAATGTCTCCTGTCGTAGAAGAAACAATAGCCCTTTTTGGCCTCTTCATCCCTCCTAAGGACTTCGTCCCGAGGAACAGAGCCAGTCAGCTTGAAGACACCCACTGAGGGTAAAGTGGTGCAAATCTGCTGTCCTAGCATCAGCTGTGCCGGGCTAAACCAGGTGGCTTGAATGGGCGTCGCCTTGTATGACAAAAAGGCTAGGTACGGCTCAGATTGCTTTTAAATGAACTTTGTTGTTTGAACTGCCCTTTCAGCCATTCCGTTGGCCTGCGGGTAATGTGGACTTGACGTGGAATGTACAAAGTCATATTCCCTGCTGAAAGCACTGAACTCTGTAGAAGCAAACTGCATGCCATTATCACTCACCAGCTCCATCGGAATGCCCCACCGGGCGAACAAGCTCTTCAGACGAATGATAACGGCTTGACTTGTGATATCATTCAAAGGTGCAATTTCCAAATACCTGGAATAGTAGTCGATCACAACAAGGAACTTTTTCCAGTGCAGTTCACACAAATCAGCAGCTATTTTCTGCCACAGCCCCGCAGGCAGTGGAGTAGAAATCAAGGGCTCCCTTCTCTGAGTAGGCCGGCGTTCCCGGCAAAAGGCACATTTAGACACGTGATTTGCAATGTCGGAACTGATCCCAGGCCACCACACAGCTGTAGCTGCCCTTTCTCTGCACTTTGTAATGCCTAAGTGGCCTTCGTGAATCCTGTTTAACATCTCCTTCCTCATGCTGACAGGGATAACAATGCGGTCTTGGAACAGCACCAACCCCTCCAGCTCTGTGAGCTGCAACCTCTCTGACTGGTAAGAACTTAAAGACATCCAGGCTGCCTGGCTCTCCATTTTGATGTATTACATAAATTATGTTTTCTTTCATGTAATTGGCAAGAGTCTATGAGCTACTGACGTATAGGATAGTAATACCCAAGATGTGGAACTCAAGAGTCACTAGAGAGGGAGGGATAAAAATAAAAACAGCCATTTTCCGCTAAAAAAATTAATCCACAACCCAAAATATAAGTTTATTCTCATAAATGAAAGGAAAAAACTTAAATCAAATTCAAAAGACTCAAACTGGAACAGCTGCCTGAAGAACTTTTCTACCAAAAACTGCTTCCGAAGAAGCAAATACATCAAAATGGTAGAATTTAGTAAATGTATGCAAAGAAGACCAAGTAGCAGATTTGCAAATCTGATCAACTGAAGCTTCATTCTTAAAAGCCCAGGAAGTGGAAACTGATCTAGTAGAAGGAGCTGTAATTCTCTGAGGCGGGGGCTTGACCCGACTCCAATTAGGCTTGATGAATCAAAAGCTTTAACCACGAAGCCAAAGAAATGGCAGAAGCCTTCTGACCTTTCCTAGAATGAGAAAAGATAACAAATAGATTAGAAGTCTTCCTGAAATATTCAGTAGCTTCAACATAATATTTCAGAACTCTCACCACATCCAAAGAATGTAAAGATCTCATCAAAGAATTCTTAGGATTAGGACACAAGGAAGGAACAACAATTTCTCTAATAATGTTGGTAGAATTCACAACCTTAGGTAAGAATTTAAATGAAGTGCGCAAAACTGCCTTATCCTAATGAAAAATCAGAAAAGGAGATTCACAAAAGAGAGCAGATAATTCAGAAACTCTTCTAGCAGAAGAGATGGCCAAAAGAAACAACACTTTCCAAGAAAGTAGTTTAATGTCCAAAGAAGGCATAGCCTCAAATGGAGGAGCCTGTAAAGCCTTCAAAACCAAATTAAGACTTCAAGGAGGAGAGATTGATTTAATAACAGGCTTGATATGATCCAAAGCCTGTACAAAACAATGAATATCAGGGAGTTTAGCAATCTTTCTGTGAAATAAAACAGAAAGAGCAGAGTTTTGTCCTTTCAAGGAACTTGCAGACAAACCTTTGTCCAAACCATCCTGAAGAAACTGTAATATTCTAGGAATTCTAAATGTTCATGAAATGTAAGTCTTCCAAACTCGATAATAAATCTTTCTAGAAACAGATTTACAAGCCTGCAACATAGTATTAATCACGGAGTCAGAAAAACCTCTATGACTAAGCACTAAGCGTTCAATTTCCATACCTTAAAATTTAATGATTTGAGATCCTGATGGAAATACGGACCTTGAGATAGAAAGTCTGGCCTTAATGTAAGTGGCCAAGGTTGGCAACTGGACACCTGAACAAGATCCACATACCAAAACCTGTGAGGCCATGCTGGAGCCACCAGCAGCACAAACGATTGCTCCATGATGATTTTGGAGATCACTCTTGGAAGAAGAACTAGAGGCAGGAAAATATAAGCTGCCTGATAACACCAAAGAAGTGTCAACGCATCCACTGCTTCTGCCTGAGGATCCCTGGACCTAGACAGGTACCTGGGAAATTTCTTGTTTAGATGAGATGCCATCAGATCTATTTCTGGTAGCCCCCACATCTGAACAACTTGAGAAAACATATCTGAGTGGTGAGACCATTCTCCCGGATGTAAAGTCTGACGACTGAGGTAATCCGCTTCCCAATTGTCAACCGCAGAAATTAGACAGGAGCTGGTTTCCACCCAAACAAGTATCCAAGATACTTCTTTCATGGCTTGAGGACTGTGAGTCCCACCCTCATGATTGACATATGCCACAATTGTGATATTGTCTGTCTGAAAGCAAATAAACGGTTCTCTCTTCAACAAAGGCCAAAACTGAAGAGCCCTGAGAATCGCCAGAGTTCCAAAATATTTATTGGCAATCTCGCCTCATGAGATTTCCAAACCCCTTGTGCTGTCAGAGATCCCCAAACAGCTCCCCAACCTGAAAGACTTGCATATGTTGTGATCACAGTCCAGGTTGGATGAACGAAAGAGGCCCCTAGAATTATACGATGGTGATCTAACCATCAAGTCAGAGAAAGTCGAACATTGGGATTTAAGGGTATTAATTGTGATATTCTTGTATAATCCCTGCACCATTGGTTCAGCATACAAAGCTGGAGAGGTCTCAAATGAAAACAAGCAAAGGGGATCACGTCTGATGCTGCAGTCATGAGACCTAAAACTCCCATGCACATAGCTACTGAAGGGAATGACTGAAACTGAAGGTTCCGACAGGCCGCAACCAATTTCAAACGTCTCTTGTCTGTTAGAGACAAAGTCATGGACACTGAATCTATCTGGAAACCTAAAAAATGTTACCTTTATCTGAGGAATCAAAGAACTTTTTGGTAAATTGATCCTCCAACCATGTCTTCGAAGAAACAACAGTAGTTGATTAGTGTGAGATTCTGCAGAACGTAAAGACTGAGCAAGTACCAAGATATCGTCCAAATAAGAAAACACTGCAACACCTCACTCTCTGATTACAGAGAGTAGGACACTGAGAACCTTTGAAAAGATTCTTGGAGCTGTCGCTAGGCCAAAAGGAAGAGCAACAAATTGGTAATGCCTGTCTAGAAAAGAGAATCTCAGGAACTGATAGCAATCTGGATGAATCGGAATATGAAGATATGTATCCTGTAAGTCTATTGTGGACAAAATAATGCCCTTGCTGAACAAAAGGCAGAATTGACCTTATAGTCACCATTTTGAAAGTTGGTACTCTTACATATCGATTTAAAATTTTTAGATCCAAAACTGGTCTGAATGAATTTTCTTTCTTTGGGACAATGAATAGATTTGAATAAAACCCCAGACCCTGTTCCTGAAACAGAACTTGCATGATTACCCCAGATAACTCCAGGTCTAAAACAAACTTCAGGAAAACCTGAGCCTTTACTGGGTTTGCTGGAATGCGTGAATGAGAAAATCTTCTCACAGGCGGTCTTACTCTGAATCCTATTCTGTACCCCTGAGAGACAATATTCTGAATCCAATGATTTTGGACCGAATTAATAATAACATCTTTGAAAAATCTTAATCTGCCCCCTACCAGCTGAGCTGGAATAAGGGCCGCACCTTCATGCAGACTTGGGGGCTGGCTTGATCTCTTAAATGTCTTGAATTTATTCCAATTTGAAGAAGGCTTCCAATTGGAAACAGATTCCTTTGGGGAAGAACTAGGTTTCTGTTCCTTATTTAGGAACGAAAAACGGTTAGAAGCTTTAGATTTACCCTTAGATATTTTATCCTGAGGCAAAAAAACTCCCTTCCCCCAGTGACAGTTGAAATTATTGAATCCAACTGTGAACCAAATAATTTATTACCTTGGAAAGAAAGAGAAAGCAATCTGGACTTAGAAGTCAAATCAGCATTCCAAGATTTAAGCCACAAAGCTCTTCTAGATAAAATAGCTAAAGACATAGATTTAACATCAATTTTGATGATATCAAAAAATGGCATCACAAATGAAATTATTAGCATGTTGAATCAGGTTAACAATGCTAGACAAATCAAAATCTGATACTTGTTGCGCTAAAGTTTCCAACCAAAAAAGTTGAAACAGCTGCAACATCAGCCAAAGAAATTGCAGGCCTAAGAAGATGACCTGAATATAAATAAGCTTTCCTTAGATAAGATTCCAGTTTCCTATATAAAGGATCTTTAAAAGAAGTACTATCTTCCGTAGGAATAGTAGTACGTTTAGCAAGAGTAGAGATAGCCCCATCAACTTTGGGGATCTTTTCCCAAAACTCAAATCTAACTGCTGCCAAAGGATACAATTTTTTAAAACCTTAAAGAAGGAATAAAAGAAGTACCAGGCCTATTCCATTCCTTAGAAATCATATCAGAAATAGCATCAGGAACTGGAAAAACCTCTGGAATAACCACAGGAGGTTTATAAACAGAAATTAAACATATACTAGTTTTAATATCAAGAGGACTAGTCTCCTCAATATCCAATATAATCAACACTTCTTTAACAAAGAACGAATGAACTCCATTTTAAATAAATAAGTAGATTTTTCAGTGTCAATATATGAGGAAGGATCTTCTGAATCAGATAGATCCTCATCAGAGGAGGATAATTCAGTATGTTGTTGGTTATTTGAAATTTCATCAACTTTATGAGAAGTTTCAAAAGACCTTTACATTTATTAGAAGGCGGGATGTCAGACAAAGCCTTCTGAATAGAATCAGCAATAAATTCTTATAAATTCACAGGTATATCTTGTACATTAGATGTTAAAAGAACAGCAACAGGCCATGTACTATTACTGATGGACACATTCTCTGCATGTAAAAGTCTTTCATGACAATTTATTACAAACCACAGCTAGAGATATAATCTCCACAAGATTACAACAAATTTACTTAGCTTTGGTAGAACTGTTATCAGTCCGCAGGGTTCCAACAGTGAATTCTGAGACAGGATTGAGACATCTTGCAAATGTAAGAGAAAAAAATAACATATAAAGCAAAATTATCAATTTCCTTATATGGCAGTTTCAGGAATGGGAAAAATGCAAACAGCATAGCCCTCTGATAGAGAAAAAAGGCAACAGGCATACATTAATGGGGTTTAAAATAATGAAAATATTTGGCGCCAAGTATGACGCACAAACAGAGAATTTTTTTTGGCGCTAACAACATCTGGAAATGACACACTTGCATCATTGAAGACGCAACCTTGTGAAAGGACTCGATGTCGACAAAGACGCCGAAAATTACGAATTTGCATAATCGAACGTAACTTTGCGCCAAAAATGACGCAATATAGTTTGGCATTTTGCGCCCTCACGAGCCTAATTCTGCCCGTGAATTTAAAATGACATTCAATTGAAAAAATACTATACCCCAGGTAAGAAATACATTTTCCTAAAAAATGCATTTCCCAGATATGAAACTGACAGTCTGCAAAAGGAAATATACTGAAACCTGACTCATGGCAAATATAAGTACAATACAAATATTTAGAACTTTATATAAATACATAAAGTGCCAAACCATAGCTGAGAGTGTCTTAAGTAATGAAAACATACTTACCAAAAGACACCCATCCACATATAGCAGATAGCCAAACCAATACTGAAACGGTTATCAGTAGAGGTAATGGAATATAAGAGTATATTGTTGATCTGAAAAGGTAGGTAGGAGATGAATCTCAACGACCGATAACAGAGAACCTATGAAATAGATCTCCCGTGAGCAAAACCATTGCATTCAATAGGTGATACTCCCTTCACATCCCTCTGACATTCACTGTACTCTGAGAGGAATCAGGCTTCAAAATGCTGAGAAGCGCATATCAACGTAGAAATCTTAGCACAAACTTACTTCACCACCTCCATAGGGAGCAAAGTTTGGAAAACTGAATTGTGGGTGTGGTGAGGGGTGTATTTATAGGCATTTTGAGGTTTGGGAAGCTTTGACCCTCCTGGTAGGATTGTATATCCCATACGTCACTAGCTCATGGACTCTTGACAATTACATGAAAGAAATTGTATGTTCTATCCAAATCTTTGAAATAATATTTTGGGGTTTCCTGTCCCTTTAAGAGCTGGGCCAGGTTTCTCTCTGCACCTGTCTTACCCCTCCTGATTGCAATCTATTTTTAAAAACCACCCCTTCACAGGTGTTATAAAATGGACTGGCATATAAGATAACATTTCTTACTGAAAAAGAAATTCAAGAGAAGGAAGCAATATACTGAACATATGACAGTAAAGAGGTGAATTTAATTTCTGCTGTATCTGAATCATGACAGTTTAAAGTTAGGTGGGCTATCCCTTTGAGCTATCAGCTTAAGATTTTATTGAAACAAACATCAATTTGAATTTTAAAATCCTTGTCTAAAATATTACACTGTGAGTCCTAATATCAGCATCAATGTTTATCTTTAATACTAATTTCCCATATACATACTTTCAAAGTATAATACACAATGTAACAAATGGCACTAACAAGTTCTGATGAGTGATCAATGACAGAAGTATCGAGCAATTTGATTCGTTAGTGATAGTTTATAATGTATATTTAAATCAGATTGGATGATGTCATAAATCATGTGATTATGCATATTCCAATCAA